>NC_067205.1:8453762-8916155 GCF_026262505.1 Trichomonas vaginalis G3
AGAAGTTCAGATATTAGGTTTCTCGTTTAAAGTTCCTTTTGTTGGATTTATACAAAACAGTATGGTTCTTATTGTCTTGAAACAGAAACTCATCTGTCATTGGGTTTTAATGTCAGTTTTAAGTTTCCTTCTTTCAATGACTCAGATATTTAGAATAGTTTGAAAAGTTTGTTGTGTTCTTATTTAGAGCTGTATAATGAGTTGTCGGTTGTGTTGTATTTCTCTCATAGACGCTGTTTCATTTGACATTTTTATTCTAGATAAAATATGCTTTTCAATAGAAAAAGAAAATTCTAGAGTTGCTACAACTAAACCATTAGATGAACTTTTTACGAATGTCGGTCAAAAGTTTGAGACAGAGACCGTAAAGCATGAAGGCTATTCGTTTTGACTACCCGTTAAGATGGTTAAGAGACCCATCTGTCACAAAAGCTATTGGCTTTCGTAGAATGAAGTTCATTTCAGAAGCCATACATGGTTTCCCATTTACGGTCGGTTTTGAAGTTCGATACTATAACAAAGAAAAACGTATGTATGAGAAATTTGAACAGGGAAAACTTTTACAAGTGAATTTGCTTGTAAACTTAGAAACAACTCTCAAGCTTTTCAAGAAAAAATAAACGACATCTATATCGAATATGCAAACCAGTATAACATTGACGAGGGAGAGTACCATCTCGATATTATTTATGACAGGAAAAATGCAACTGTTAAAATCAATAGAATAGAAGACCTTGGAGAAAACGTTTATATTTCTACAAAATAAACAACTTGGCATGGTATAGATTTCTGAGGATGTTAAATCAGCCTGCAGAATATCCAGTACACCCGGACTTTTATGAAGTCGAAAACCCTAATGGAACATATGAAAATGTTTTCGACCCAGATGCTATTATCGTTCATGCTTCATTTTCTGGTGCACAAAACTCTTTCTTATGTCTGATGAATGACTTTTACGAAAAACCTACAAAGCTATATGAACCACCAAGTGGAAGTATTTCAGACTTTCAAGTATGGTTTACAACAGATGGAAGAAAGAGAATAATTCCATTATACCATGCGTTTTACTTAGAACTTAGTTTCATATACAACTACTATCGAACGGTAAAAATATAATTTTTTAATACGGTTGAGGTGTTGGATTTGGTTGCCAACTAGACTGTGGTGCAGGTTCAGGCTGTTGTATAACGGAGCTTGTTCTTCTGGTTCAGGGTCTTTAGGTATAATACCAACAAACTGACCTACTCTTTTACCAATATTTTTGACTCCGTTCCAAATTCCTCTTCCGACAGATTTTATTCCATTCCATATACCTCTTCCAACATTTCGAAAGAAGTTTCCAATACTACTGAAGAAACCCATTTTACTATATGTAAAAATCTAATGTCCACCTAGTCTCTTACGTTTCCTGTTGAGTTCCATAGCATTCTTTAACTGGAGCTCATACATTCTGTTTCTCCTCTGGTAGAAAACATATTCTGGGTCAACTCCTGTGTTCGCGTCATCTGCATAAAGTTGTTTATATCCCACTTCAGGGTTTGTATAAAACTCTTTCCATCTCATATTTGCATACCATGGTGGCAAACCTAACGCAGCGTCATTTGACATGGCAGTTTGCATTTGTACATCTGTTGGCACTTGACCATAGTTTGCCATTGCAGTTTGTATTCTAACTTCATTTGGAATATTCTCTGGGTTTGGTTGTCCAGGTTGCTGTGCATTCGCTAAGTTCTGTGCGTCCATTTAATATTAGATAAAAATATCTCTTACGAGTACATATACTGGACATTTGCAGGCATTGGTTCATCTTCATATTCTCTATATCTTTCTGCCACGTCAAATAAATAAATGACACAATGGAAAAAACCTAAAACAAGTAGTCCTATTTCAAACCACATTTACTTACTAGTAAAATTTCTTTATTGTGACACTTTCTCCAGTTTATAGGACCTCTCTCATATTCTATCTTGTCATATATAAACTCATAGTCATGTATGTCCTCTAACCATCTCATAACGGTTTCCAAACCACTTTTATCGGATGTAAAGTAAAAGCATGGATGGTTATGTAAAACGTCTAAAGTTTCTAAAGAGTCTCTCAAAGTCCAGTCTACTTGGTATTGAAAATCCCATGTGTTATAGAACGGCGGGTCCACTATAAAGAAAACATTTTCCTTGTCTTTATATTTTTCATACAACTCTGTCCAATGACATCTCACAAACTCTATACCCTCAATATATTTTTCTATGTCCTCTTTGAAAACATTTGTATAGTTAAGATATAAAACTTTTGACATAAGTGTTTCAATGTCATGAACTCTTATAGCACCACTATATAATAGTCTAGCAGATATACTATCCCAGTCTATATATTCTGCTTTTTTCAAAACCTCTCTCACAATATTTTTCTTATCTAATGGTATACGTTCCATCTTACCTATAGGTATCTTTTCTTTTAACGCTTTCAATATATTGTTTGTGTCTGGTATATGTTTGAGACGGTCCATATAGTTGTCGAAGTCATTGCATATAATCTTTGAGTCTGGGAATATTGTATGGCACAAATGGGATATATAGAAACTTCCACCGAACAAATCTACAAATGTTAGACCATTCGGTAGTTTCTTAAGTTCTCTCAATAGAATATCTTTACATTTACTCTTATTTCCAAAGAACGGTAACGGTGGTTTTGTAAAATTCATTTATATATAATAATAAAAATGTTTTTTCCTGAAAAGTGACAGAAAAGTGACAAAACATTTACGAAGAAGAAGTTTATTTCCTGGACTGTTGTCAAAATGTCATGTTGTCACCATTTTCAAAAAGATGTTAGTTGACCGAGGGACCGAGGGACCTGGTGACACCTTCAGTTCTTCAAAACATTTACGAAGAAGTCTTGACAAAACATTTACGATGAAATCATGACAAAAACATATACGAAGAAGTCATGACAAAACATATACGAAGAAGTCATGACAAAACATGAAAACATATATAATTTGTGAAAAGCGAAACATTATATAATGTTTTCGACCCAGAAGAAGGCTTCTCAAAGTATACTTCCTTGGAACGCCTGTAACTTTTCCAGTAGCGACGATAGACCCTTACTTGTCCGGACAAAGTTATACTAAACATCTTCAGGGCTAGAGGGCACGAAGTGCCTGGAGGCCCCTCATACCTGACCTAAATTCAATGATCTTAAAAGCGAAGGATAAACCTCAAAATTTACGAATATAATGAGTGGGAATATAATGCTTATCTATCATAAAACCATATGAAATATCAATTTTTGCTTTACGCCTAATTTTTGACGACAATTAGCAAAAAATGTTAAATGTTAACACTAGTAGTAGTATATGACGGGTTGTGTGACCTTTTTTGTAAACGTAAGAATTCATACAATATTGAATGATTTTGTATCATTTATTTTAACATTAATTTTAAAATAATTTATTTTATTATTCTTACATAAATGACCCAACAAGTAAAACCTGATAAAGTGGATAATAAAATTCATGTCTTACGTTTTTGAATAAATGAGGGGGTAACCGGGTAACCGGGTTAATTAACTTCTTTTTGACAACACAGGAGGATGGCAGTTATGAATTATTTTTGAAGAACTGAAGGTGTCACTATGTCACCATGTGTCACTCGGTTATTTAACTTCTTTTGAAAATGGTGACAACATGACATTTCGACAACAGGGGCAAAAATTAATGTCTTACATTTATGAATAATTTATTTTTTTATTCCGTAAGAAAATGAGTGGATCAAGATTCGTAACCGTCAATCAATTAATGGATGCTCTTTCACCAATTCTTGAAAATGTTAAACAAGTTGATGTTTATTTCGATGATTATGTAGAAAGTTTATATTATAAAGGTAAACATAATATTAAACCCATTGCTTTTGCATTTGATAATAAATTAATTGAAAATGCAAAAATTTGGGAATTAATTCCAGATATTGAATTTATAACAAATATTAAGGATAAATGGTTCAAACGAATTCCAACCACAAAAGTTCTTTGTAAATTAATGATCAAAACCGAGGTCAAAGAATTTCATGAATTTACATATCATCCAAATAAAGTTTCAGAACTAGAAAATGAAAAACTTCAGAAAAAATTAAACGATAGACTTTCAAATGATCGTATTGAAAAAATAAATAAACTAGCAGAAGTTGCATTTAATAATGAAATATTTGATGAATATAACCTTGAACTCAGTGATGGACTTTAAGGACCCGGGCACTTTGTGCCTTGGACTTTAAGGACCCGGGCTCAACGAGTCATGATTTATGAAATCAATTATTTGATTTATTCTTTCTTCAATAATTTCTATTCTTTTTGTTAAATCATCAATTTTCATTAATGAGGTGATTCTTGATTGAGGAATAGATTTTAAACTAACAACACCTTTTATTTTTGAAATTTTGAATCCATCAACTTTAAACATTTTATTCAATTTACATGTTGTCAATTCTTCAAATAATTTTTTATTATTAGCATAATAGTCATTAAATTCTTCAACAGATGAAAAAATTTTTATTTCAGTAATGGGTTTAACAATGTTTATTTTATTTTGAACATTTTCACTTTCATTAATTTCTTCCTCCTCTGTTTCATTTATTTTTAAAATAGGCTTCATTTATCATTAAATAAAAATTAGAATATAAGTGATGAAATATATTTTTTAATTAATATTAAATCAGAAATGGCGGCAGGATTCTTTAAAAAGTTATGGGATAAAGTAAAAAGAGGAGCGCATAAAGTTTGGGAAACAATGAAGAAGGGAGCAAATTGGATATTTAAGAATAAAGAAGCAATTAGTGACATTGCAGAACAAATAGCACCTAATGTTCCGGTAAGGGAAGTATTAAATAAAGGAGATAAAGTTTATCGTCGACTACAACCGATACTAAGATAAAAATAATATTTATTTTTCCACTACTTTCCTCCTATTTTATTAAGTATTCCTTCAGCTATTCCACCAATTGCGTTACCTGCTTGTGCTCCCATCGCCGGATTACCTGCTTTAGTACCTAATACTCCACCTATGATAGTTCCTGCCGTTTTCGCTACTGGTGCCAAAAAGTTTGCAATGGGTTTTATTATTTTCTGATGAACCCAACTTGCAGCTTTCTTAATTCCTTCCCATAACCTTTTAAAGAATCCTGCCGCCATAGTTGATTATTTCATTAAAATTAAAAATTCATTTTCATCTTTTAATTTTGATTTTTTTATTTCATCATAAATGACGACTAACTATTTGGTGCCAAACACTAAACCGATTAATGGAAATGTATTTCATTCATTCGAAAAGATAAATGAAATATTCGCAAAGAATGACGGTAGAAGATATTATAGAGAACTTGAAAGTTCATGCTATGACTCTGATACTCCATATTTTGATGATAAACAAACTCATTTAAGAATTACAAATCCGGCTCATGATGTGAACCAATTAGGTGACACATATATTAAACGCAAAGTTAAAGCAACTCTTGTTTCAAATAAAGCTTTCACATGTGATGCCGCTTTTAAATGCATGCGTTTATTCGTTGGTTATAAATCATCAAATCAAAGCTTTAAGCAATTAGAAGTAGAAACCGAAAGAGGTGATGCCGGTTATCTTCAGATGGATTGCGCCCGTGAATCTTTTGCATTTGCAACATATAAACCAAAATCAGAAAGGAAAGTTAAAAAGTTTGTTCATTCATTATATAACAATGTCCAAAAATATGATAACTCAGTATGTGGTAAATATATTGACCCTTCAGAAGTTTTCAAGAGAGCAAATGAAGAAGTTGATGTCACTTTTGATATGATTATTCCGGTAAATGATTTGTTAGCATTTCAGGCGTTCGATGATTATCCTAAATCATTTGGTGAAATCATTCTTAAATATTATGTTTTCAGGGATACTTTAGTATTTTGTCAGGTTGACCCGTTAAGAGTTGCTGATTTACAAAATTATGTTTATGAAAAGATAACTGATGAAAATTATGAAAAGATTATGAATCATGTTTATAAATACGATCGCAAATTCCAACAAATCGGACTTCCTACCAAATTAATTACAAGCTTAGCCGCTACATCTGCTGACGCAACAGTTGAAGACGTTATTATTTCATGCACAAAGATGGAAGTTTTAGAGGATAAATGCATTACACCAGGATACGGTTTAATTGAAGAATCAGTTAAAGCAATACCACGTTTATTCAGTAAGGAAGATCCATTCATGATTCCAGCTCAACATATTGACGTTCGTTCACTAAATGGAGGTTGCATCACTCCTGAAGGTATCAGTTCTGATTTCTCATACGCTCTTCATAATGTTACAGATGTTGTGTTAACATTTCCGAAGAATGCAATGCAAAGAACGGTTTTAGAAAATCCAATGCTTCGAGGTCTCCAGGTCACTATAGATTCCAGAAACTTCCCCGATCAAGCGATGACCACAGTGGGCGACATATTCTTTACACGTATGCTTCAAGCTTCTGATTTAGATGGAGTGAATGAATGCACAGAAGAATACGAGGACTCATTAACTAGACCACTGAATGCAGATGATGGCACGCCATTAGCTAGAACATGGAAAGACCAAACTTCATTCTTATGCACTATTCCAGTTCAACGTGATGGAGCGGGTATATTCTTTGATGGATTAGAAACTTTCAACTCACAAGTTACAGTACAAGTGAAAGCTTATCCAATCATTCAAGGTGAAAATGACACTTACTGTTCAAAAGTGACAAATCCTCCTCAGGTTTGGTTTACTAGGACTACATATTGGACATGGACACCGGATGAAGGTTTGAAATATCATTCAACAGGTACACCACCACAGTATAGAAGTTCATATGATGAAATATTGATGAATAGAAATGTTTAAAATTATAAATTTATTTTTGATTAAATGGATTTCAATTCTGAAGAATTAGCGGGAGTATATAATACCTACATAGATGATATGATTAATGAAGCATTGAGTGATAATAAAAATGCTCTATCTAAGGAAAAATTAATGAAAATTCCATATTCTGAATGTTACTTAAATTCAATCACTGCAGCAATTGGTAAACAGAATAAGGGTAAAACATTAACGATATTAAAACAAATTATCATTATTGCTAACACTTCACCTTATTCTCATGTGTTAATTTATATCAACCGTTCAGGTTCACCTTCAGATGATACATTTGAATCTTTAAAGCATTTAATCAAAATTCCAATTATTTATTTATCACAAGAAGAAGCGGAAGATTATTTGAAAAACTTTTTAATGTATAAAGAGTTATATAATACAATCAAGAAGCAAGGATTAGAGGATAAAATTATTGATAAACAACGGGATGAATTATTTGAAACACTTTCTATTTCAAATTTTGATAGAGAATTTTTGCATTCACTAATTTTTCTAGATGATGCCGTGAAATCAAAACTAATAACTAATGAGAAATCATATTTTAATCAATTATTAACTCAATGTCGACACATTCAGTGTTCATTCTTTATGGCTGTTCAATATTTCAAAGCATTAAGCACAAACATTAAATCAAACCTGTCCACCCTTTCATTTTCAGTGGTTTTAGTCGTCAACAGTTGAACGTTATGCTTTATCAAGTGAATTTACCAATGAGCATTAATTTTACACACAATATCAGCAATTAGGTGAACATGGAAAAATAATAGTTGATTTAAATAAAGGAGGTGTTAAATTTGATTAACTTTTTTATAATTATTTTATTTTTTATTTATAACTAAACATGACAGAAATAGCAAATCTTCTACAGGTTCCATTAAAACAAGGGACAAACAAAAGGGTGCATATAATAGAACTATGAAAGTTCCAGATGGAATGAAAGAATTAGTCCACATTGTTGCTGGTCTTCAAAAGGATGTTAAACAAATGAGAAACGTTTTAACATTACCAGAAGCTCAAGCATATGCCAAACGTCATGGACCAAATTGGGAAGCACATGAAGCAGACATTACAGGACCAAATGGAAAGCCTGATGGAATAAATGAAGTCTTTGTTACTGATGGTCAAGGAAATATTAAAGTCATAAATGGGTATAAATTAACAATGACGGATTATCCTAAACGTAAAGCATATAATGAACGTTATCCTATGCAATTTGATGAAAATGGAAAAGCTGTTAAACAATACATTGGAGAAGGTGAAAATGGTCCAATGTATTCATACCATCTTAATCCATATTCTTATTTCAATGAAGAATTAAATGCTGTTGAAGAGGGACCGGATGGATTACCACGATATGTTAATCAGTTTGATGGTCAATATGCAAATATTAGACCTGAAATTCCAGCTAAGAAATTCTTTAAAGTTGCTTTATTCAATCCAGTGTTCAATGAACAGAAAGAAGCAATGAAAGCAGAATTTAAACCAATTCAAGTGGCAAGAATTTCTTCATCTTCACTTTCAGAAGCGTTCAAGGAATTGATAAAGAAACCACTTTATTCTCAACAAGGTTATAACTTTGATTTAATTAAAGAAAGTGATAGACGTAAATTAGAAAAATCAGATAGTTTTAAGAATGCATGTAATGAAATGATTAAAGATATTGTAAATGATAAAATAAGACTGGAAGAAACTCAAAGCAATCAATAACATAATTGGTGCAGTTACAAAGAAAGTATAAGCAAACAATGATGAACCTTGGGATATTACCGTAACAACTAAATAAAACTTTAAATATATTTTTCTTTTTTTATTCGATTATAAATGAGAAGACGTTTCACTAGTCAAAAGAAACACAAACGCAAAGCAGAGATTACGGTTGGTTATAATGTAAATGATGATAAATCACGAATTATTCAAAATGTTAAAGTTAATGTTAGCCCTGAATTAACAAGGTCAGCAACTCAACCAAATTTATTAACTCGTGACTTACCAAAGAAAGAAGAGGAGCAAAATAAAAAGAAGATGGAGACCCAATCATTTTATCTGAACCCGGTAAAGAACCTGTTGAAATTCCACTTATCCAACATACCCAGCACCACTTGATAACCCATATAAAATGACATTAATTCTGAATTAATGAAAATTTACCGTGATATCATAACTGATAATTATGATTCAATAATAAATTTAATTGACCAATCCGGTTTAATTATTTTACCTTATGAATCATTAATTCACATTATCGCCATTCTTTGTGATGTTCAAGATTCAGACGTTAAGATTCAATTTTTCATAGATGATGAGGTTTCATGCTGCGGAACAGTTGCAAAAATAAATCCTATAAAGGATATTAGCACAATTAAGATATCAAAGAACGGAACAACAACTGAACTTCATTTAACATATAATGATATTTATAATAAATAGTTGATGAATATAAAATATCACTTGAAAAATTCTTTGTTAAGGCTATTTAATATTCAAGCATTAACATTATCGAATAATAATCCTTTGAATCATAATCGATAATAATTGACCTTTCACCAGTTTCTATCGTTTGTTTTATTTCTTTTTGTTCCCCACTATCCGGATCAGTCATTGTAATTGTTTTGTTATAGTATCTGCTTTATCTTTAACTTCAATCTTTTTTCCATCGGGATATTTAAACCAAAATTCCAAAAATTCGATATTGTCAATCTGTTCATATTTTAATCTATCAATTACATTTTTAATACCATCTGAAAATCTTATGAAATGGTCATTATATGGGTTTGATTGAACTAAATTTGAATGAAGTGAAATATAACCTGTTGATGAATATGACATCGACTCATATTTTCTGAAAACACTAAAATTTATAACATGAATGAATTTCTTATTCGTTGAATTTATGAATTCTTGAGGTAATCTTATTCTAGTTTTATTTATCACTGGAAAATAACGCTTTACCATATTTTTAATCGTAATAAAAAAATGTCAATTATCAATATTATTTCGAATAATAACTGTGAATTAAATTTAACAGTTAGTGGAATTTATAATGTTACTCTCGTTTCTGTGAGTGGTAAATTTAATCCCATTCTTTTAGACCCTTCAGATTATATATCATTTATTAAAGATGACCTTGAAAAAACGTATGATATGTATATAAATAATGTGATAGTGAAATGGGATATTAACATGATTTTAAGTTATTTAAATGAATCATTTATCGTATGGTATGAAGAAAATTTTAAATCAAAACCTGATAAACTTTTTGAACTTGATGAAATAAATAACCTTATTAAATTTCCGCTGAAAATTAAATTTTGTACTCCTCATCTTCGTTCATTGTTGGGGATATTAAATTTTGAAAAAGATGTTGGGGATGTTTTGTATTCTGACACTGGTTCAATTTCATTTTAATCAAATGTGATAAAGTTAATACCCCAATGAGATTTTCACATCAAACATTAGACCCTAACTCTTACCCATCAATACAAAACATTTTATCCATCAACTTAAACACATTTTCTTTATCATATCCATTTCAATTATCCGGGAATTCATTTATTCTTCATTCAAAAGATTTATCAAATATTAAATTTAGAGTAACTGACCTATTTGATTGTGATTTAGAATTCATGAATGAAATATTATGGCAATTTCAAATAGAAAAAATAGGTGATGAGATAACGATTAAATATTTATTTTTAAATCATAATAAATGATTAAACAACAGCAACCACAACAACTTAAGGCACAAAGCACCAGGTCCCTCAGACCATTACATACGCCATATATGCATATAATTCAAAGACGGCAGAACAAACGCAAAGGTTGAAATATGGAGATTTGGAGATAGTATTGAAAAATGAACATTTCGAATTCGTTTGCAAAGGTGGTGCAGTGATATCAAATATAAAAGAAATTTTATTTATGAATTCAAAAATTAAAGGAATAACGGATGATATAACATCAATTCCACCAGAAAACAGAGATATTACGCATTAAATGCATTTCCTAAAGTTTTGAAGATGGAAGATTTAATTTAAATGAGGAATTCATAAAAGGTTTCCTAAATGACATAATGGAGAAATCAGATAAGGGATATGTGGATAGTGAGTTAGGGAAGAAGGCAAATTTGGTTTACGTTGATGAAAAGATAATGAAATTAAAGAAATGGTTAAATGGTATCATGAATGGACATCAAAGATTTTTAAAAACTAAAGCTGATACAGGATGGGTTTCAGGATGTTTAGACCTTAAAGCGGATAAAACATATGTTAATGATGAGTTAGGGAAGAAAGCAGATAAGGAATATGTGGATAGTGAGTTAGGGAAGAAGGCAAATTTGGTTTACGTTGATGAAAAAGATAAAGAAAATTAAAGAAAGGGTTGAATGGTATCATGAATGGACATCAAAGATTTTAAAAACTAAAGCTGATACAGGATGGGTTTCAGGATGTTTAGACCTTAAAGCGGATAAAACATATGTTAATGATGAGTTTAGGGAAGAAAGCAGATAAGGAATATGTTAACGAAATATACCAAAGTTTGATAGGAACAAAAAATATTGAAACTATTGTTGGCGACTTTTCTGTCAATGAAGAAAATAAATATTTTAGATGGCAGTTTGTACACTCCTTAAAAAATGGTATACGGTGGAAACTCATTCCGAAAAATAACAATGAAATGTATGTAAGTTATAAAAAGAATGATGGCACACAAGTTAAAGTTCCATTAGACAACAACTGCTACTTAAACTTATATGGAGACGAACAAAAGAAATATTTAAGAGTTTATGAAATGGCAGATATGACATTGCCTGACCCAGCTCCAGCACCATATTATTATGACTATGGAGATGATGTCAGAACACCACATGTAGATGAACAAAAGTTAACATTATATTTAGATTATTATAGATATAAAAGAATAATGCAATAGAAAAAACGAGAATATATATTAATACAATGACAGAAATAAATATTATAGTCAAGATTTTACCTACCCTGAAAACATAAGATTATATTATAAAAAATATTCTGACACAAACCAGAAGAAACCTGAAATAGTTACACTATATTTTAAGTTCAAAAAGAGACAATCCTATAATATCTCATATGTTTGATTTAATGAACCCAGTAGGTTCTATTTATACATCTATGGATGCAAGAGGTCCTCAAGTAATGTTTGGTGTTGGTGCATGGGAACAAATAGTTGACAGGTTTTGTATTGTGCAAACTCTTCAAAGGAAACAGGGGGAAGTAAAACGATTTCAGGTGAAAATTTACCTGCACATAGTCACTACATAGATTTAAGCACATCTCAAGCAGGTTGGCATAAGCATAGATATTGGGATTGGTCAGGAATGACAAAAGGTTAAGGATATGATGTTAAAGACGACGTTAAGTTTGCCATAAATTGTTACTGGAGTGACACTCAGGAGAAGGAAACCATACACATTTCGTTTCAGGATATAACACAAACAACGGGACAAAGTAAAGAATACATGCCGCCATTTATGACTGTATTCGCATGGTAAGAGTTCAATGAACACACTTACCCAAAGGGTTTAGGCTTACCGATGAACTAAATATATTTTATGTCTGTAATAATTAGTGTAATGAAGTAATGGATGAACTACAGAAAAGAAGTTAAAAGCTTGGGGTCGTTTTGTACAAAAATATTGTGAGTAAATGATTTAGGTTATTCAATAATTAATTATTTTTGAAGAACTGAAGGTGTCACTATGTCACCATGTGTCACCAGGTCATTTCACTTCTCTGAAAAAATGAGACAACATGACATTTCGACAACATCACAGGAGGAAGGCAGTTATGACTTATTTTTGAAGAACTGAAGGTGTCACTATGTCACCATGTGTCACCAGGTCATTTCACTTCTCTGAAAAAATGAGACAACATGACATTTCGACAACATCACGGGAAATATGTGTTATTGTTAATGTTATCATTCATGATTTCAGGTTATTCAATAATTAATTATTTTTGAAGAACTGAAGGTGTCACTATGTCACCATGTGTCACCAGGTCATTTCACTTCTCTGAAAAAATGAGACAACATGACATTTCGACAACATCACTGGATTAATGCAAAAATAAATTCCAATCATACTTTATAAAGCTTCATTTACAGGTATTTCGTCGTCAGTAAATGAATCCTCATTATCATTTGGTTCAACCTGTTTATATAATCCTTTCATTTCTTCTTTCAAAACATAACACCATGTTTGTTTACCATCTATTCTTACCTGTTTCCTATCACATTTATCCTTAATACTCATTTGAAAGTTTTTGTCTTTCATGTCTGATGGTTTGCAGAATAGAGCATTTTTACACGTCATACCTACACACAATTCATCATAATGTGTATTTATCCATTCATCTAAAGGATTTGTTGATAATTCCATTAAATCTTGTTTGGCTTCAGTCATCGGTATGATTCGTACATTAAATGATGAAAGGTCGTAATTGATAAAATATGTTAGTAAATTATCATAAAATTCCTTTGTGCATGAATCCATTAAATTCTTGAAGTAATCAAATTGACCCTTAAATTTACCATTAACCCTTAAAACTGCATATCTTCTGTCTCCAACTTCAATTTCGACAGGGTAGACGTTGTTAGTTACGAAAATGAAGTTTGCAACGTTCTGAGCAGTTCTTCTGGGTTGATTCTTTTCATTAATTCTTATCTCATTATCCGTTATAATTGATTTCAAAGCGTTGAAGTTTGCGAGTCTGTCTTCACCTACATTCTTGAGTTCATTAAGTACAAGAACATTTTATCTCAACTACTGAGTTGAAATTACCCGTTAGCTCACTTATTTCGGTAATGTTTTTACATGAATAACCAGCGAGAAGTTCAGAAATAATGTCTGTAAATCTGTTTTTACCTGTTCCCTGAAGTCCTTTCAAAATAATTGATGTTTCATTCTTGATTCCAGGATGTTGAATCATTGATGCAATCCAGCCGAGAAAGTATTTATACACTTCATCGTTATTATCACAAATGGCTTCTTTAATGAAATTCATAAACATCTCAATTTTTGAGTAATCTACTTTTTCGAGAATGTTGTATTTATAACCCTGAAACGTTGAGAAAACATCTGGGGAATCAGATTTAAAGCAAACACCCTTAACGGTTAATGAGGATAATTGATTTAGTAGTACGTCCCATGCTGTTATGGTTTTACCTTCTTCTTTAAATAATTTAATCATTTTGAGTGACTCTTTCATGTTTGATTGAAGAACGAATGATATTTGATTCATTTTGTCATGAATATTATAGTCCTTTTGAATGAAGTATTTGTTTCCACAATCTACAAAACGGATGACACGTGATAAATCCTCAATTACTTCAGAACTGTTTTTATACTGATGATTTTCAGCTTTGCGTCTAATATCTGTTATCAAAAACGAGTCATCAAGTTTTATATCAAATGTTATTTTTGGCTTACGTAATAAAGGTAAAACATATTCATCATAATATTCCTTTTGATAAAGTTTTAGAATCTTTACCAAAACAAATGGAGAAGTCATTAAATGTGCATATCTACTACGTGCTTTTTCAAAATTACTTTTTGCATTTTCAGTTAAACTGCAGAAATTATAAACGTTATCGTATGCTTCATTAATTAAATGATCCGGTAACGAATTAATAGCTTGAAACAGTGTGAATAATGTTATTTCTTTTTCTAAATTCATGTTTCCACCATCATTATGTACTTCAAAATCACAGATGCCATCAACTATGCTCTGAGCTAGTTTATCGTCAATGTTTACATCTTTGTTTTCATTCATTATACTCTTTATTTCTTCGCTCTTCTGTTCAACTCTTACCTTAATATTCAAATCATTTAATATATCATTCACTGTTCTGGTTAATGTTGAATCATAACTTCCACGAATGAATGAGTATGTATTGATTGGTTCTGATGCATTCTTGCGAACTCTTGAATCAGCCATAACTACTAAAGAACGTTTTGAATCATCCATTGAAGTCATTATGTCAATATCATAATCATTGCAGGAATAACATTTAATCATTCTGTTCGAGGTTGAATAGAAGAAATTAGTGTTGCAATAAATGTGAAGACCTCCTGATGCGGTTTTAACGATAACATCTTTATCCGAAAGTTTTGATAAAATATCTTTTCTAACTGTTTCTTTAAGTTCATCATTGTACGATTTATTGATATCAACATCTATAATCGTTAAATTTGAAATTTTATTTGCTAATAAAGCTGTACCAGTTTTCCTTCCTCTTCCTCCATCATGTTTGAGGTAGTTATGTAAATCAATCTTATTTTCACCAATTCTTTCGTTGAGGGTTTTAGTTTCTGCCACAACTAATTCCTCAACTAATGAATCAATAACTTTTTCATCAGAAACGATAAAGTCGATGTTGTTGTTTGTTGCTGTCATTTATATAGGAATAAAAAAATAAAAATAATTTTAAAACTAACTTTATTTTTGTAAGACATTAATTTTCGTAAATGTTGTCGAAATGTCATGTTGTCTCATTTTTTCAGAGAAGTGAAATGACCTGGTGACACATGGTGACATAGTGACACCTTCAGTTCTTCAAAAATAAGTCATAACTGCCTTCCTCCTGTGATGTTGTCGAAATGTCATGTTGTCTCATTTTTTCAGAGAAGTGAAATGACCTGGTGACACATGGTGACATAGTGACACCTTCAGTTCTTCAAAAATAAGTCATAACTGCCTTCCTCCTGTGATGTTGTCGAAATGTCATGTTGTCTCATTTTTTCAGAGAAGTGAAATGACCTGGTGACACATGGTGACATAGTGACACCTTCATTTATTCAAAAACGTAAGACATTAATTTTCGTAAATTCTTTCACAAACTTTAGAACGGCATAATTTAAATTTTTATTTTTATCATAAATGAATACCCCACAAGCTCAAAATTTACCACGAATCATAACAAGGGAAGAAATGATAAAAATGATGCGAGAACATGTTAAAAATAACAAACCACTAAAATTGAGAAAATGTGGTTATGCAGTAATGATGGAAAGAGAGATGTTGTCAAAGAGGAATAAAAATTAAATTTGGATAGAGTTTAAAAATTCATCTTTATTAAATTCATCTCTTCCAACCAATTTATTTATTCTATTAAATTCTTTTATTTTTGCTTCACTCAGTTTAAGGATTGAACGGTAAGTTTCTAATTTTTCGATTATTTCTTCATCGTTTTCAACCCCACCACATTGCGGCTTCTTTTTGTAATAACATATTTTTGATTTAATTCTGTTTAGTTTCTTTTTATATTCATCGTCTGGACTCTTGACTGCTTTGTTGTCACTCATTTCTTACGAAATAAAAAAATTAAATATTATTTAAATATAATGGGGTAATAAAATAAATTGGAATTTCTATTAATTTATTGTCAACTTCAACTAATGCATTGCCGTTAATATATCTAACAAATTCAGCTATTGTGTCAAATCTTCGTCTTCTTTTTGTCATTGATTTATCAGTTTTTCCATAATCGAGATGAATCAAAACTTTATCCCCTTGTTTAAAATTCATGAGCCCCGAATTAATTTGTTCACGTTTAACATCATTCAACCTTTCCATTTGCTTTCTAATATATTCCCATTCTTTTGAAATATCATTTTTCATTTTCACCGGTTTCATGTTTATAGTTCTATGCCATGTATTATTGTAATAATATACTAACTGCTGTATGATGGAGTCATGATTTCCATCCCAGTATATCTGACCGTTAACCCCTAACGCATCTCTAAGAGTTCTCATTACCGCATCAACTATTTTATTATGAAACGTATATGGAGAGGATGAGAAGTAAAAATTAATTTGTGGGAAATAATGAGTCATGGCTGCCTGAAATCCTTTATCACCATCACCCCTTATATTATCTACTCTTTCATGATCTAGTAAGTATTGTATAGCTCTTCTTGTTTCCTGTTCTGTTTTCCCTTTCACCGGAATGCAATATAAATATCTAGTGTTAATGTTAATGGCAAATAAATAAGTAATATTTCCTTTTGAATATTCCAGATGATCGATTTCGTATGAATATGGATATGGAGCAAATGAAGGTCGACTAAATTTTTCCTTTAATGGTTGAATTTTCGGGTCAATTGGTTTATTTAATATCTTGAAATCCTTTTTAAAATCTTTTTGCTTCTTAAATGTTTGAAATGGATATAATAAAGTGAATGATGAAGGATTAACTGAAGGAGGGAGAGGTACTGTCGTTGGGGGTTTTGGTGTTGCAAGTGGTTTAATTTTATCCGCTTTGATTTTGGATTTCATTCCCCCCTTCATTAATTCCGGATGTATTCTGTTCATTTGTTTTAAATATGCTGTATATAAAGGTTTGATATACTTTCCCGCTTCGAGTTTATGTTGAAGGATGAATTCCAAAAGTTGATCTTCATTTAAAAGTCGGGCTGAATATGTTTTAACTAATGAATCATAAATTAAAGCTTGTGCTTCATTTATGAGCTGCTGAACGTCCAAACTTTTCTCTTTTGGCTTTTGCGGTTCAGGATTATATAAATTATATAATTCATCAATATCTTTTTCAGTTAATACTTTATTTTTGAAATCTTTCAACTGTTTAAGTTGTGATTTACTTTTTCCCTTTGAATATTTTCCTTCTTTAATGTTCTCTCTTAAACGTTTAATTATTTTATCATGATATTTCAAAACTGCATTTTTATAATACTGATAGTATTCACCCATATCATCACCTGTAATTGTTTCATCATATTTTTGGAGATATGCTTTTAAATCATAATAATTAAGAAAATTTTGATTAAATACTAAATCATCAATTAAAATTTTTAAATCTACGCTATTCATTTATATAAAAATAAAATAAATGTTTAAGGGTGCCCACCTCTTTGTCTCTTCTATGGCATTTCATTAAATAAATGGCATACAACATCCATTTTCACAACATACAGCCTTAGTGTGTGCTCCTGTTAATGCAGTCTTACCAATTGTTAAGCGAGTCATTGACCCATTTTTAAGTTGTAAATTAATATTTTGACCATCAAATATCAATTTATCATTTATTATATCCAAATATTTTTTAGGTGTTAATTGTTTATTTTGTCGTAAACTAACACCTTTCATTTTTTGTGCTATCTTTTTGAAGGAGTCTTCACCAATCATTCCGTTGAATGATGTATAACATTTAGGGCATAAAGCAACCATGTTATCACCTTGTTTCTCAATTGCTAAACCCAATAATTTTTTCTCATGTGCTTTTTCTTCAGCTTTATTCTTTAATTTAGGTTTAAATTTCTCATCAAAGCAAAAGAAATCAAATGGTGCGAATTTGAAAATGTTTTTATCATAAAATTGTTTATCGGTAACAATTGCTTGAAATGCTTGAGTGTTAGGAAGACTTGGATCACCAGCGATTGCCCAATAAGATGAATCAGTATCACCTTCAATGAAATGAAAACGATTAACATCCATGCATTTATACATAAAATCATAAATGAAAACCAAATACCAGTATTTAGCATTATCTAAAGTGAAGAATGCCTCTTGTAAACATGTATCACATCTATAAAATCTATCTTTAAGCATCAGTTGATATGTATCTTCACCTATTTCTCTTATGTTTTTAAACTTATTTGGCATACATGCAACGCGTGCCTTCTGTGCATTCATTATTTTAGTCTTTGCGTAATTTTGTGTATTCATTGCATCGTAACCATATGATCCATTAAGTGAAATCTTGCAAAATAAACTTTTTCCTTTATTTCCTTCTAATTCAGCCTTTTGTCTTTCGTTCATAAATTCGTTCGCAAATTCATTAAAACAAGTATTTTTCGTAAATGTTAAAATTGATTGAATATCATCGATGATAAAATGAAATCTGTCGATTAGATACCAAAGATAATAAGAAGAAAATGGTTGATATTGGTTGTGTGTTGATGCTAACTGAGTTAATTTTCTCTGTTCTGGTCAACTGGTAGATTGTTTTGATTTCATGTAATTATACATAAACTGCCAATTGTTTTTTCATCTGTGATAATATCTAAGTTTCTTATTATCGGTAAAAAGTTTATGTAATCATTAATGTATTTTTCATCAATGTGACCCTTTACTTCAGCCACGAATAAAGTATTTTTCTTCTTAATAATTCCCAGTGCTTTTGCTTTCTTTGTTGCTGTATCACAAATTAAAACATCTTCTAATCTCCCCGGCATATACATTCTATGATCGGTGTATTGAATGAAATCATGAGGATTAGATGAAAATGATGAAGGATATAATGAATTGAAATCAACACCAACGAAATGAGTCATGATGTTGGAAGTGTCCTCATTTGATACAGTTTTAGTTTCTGGACTATATGAAAGTTTATTAATGTGTGTGATACCTTTAAGATTAACACGATGTTGAACATTTGAGAGACCACCAGTAATTCCATTACGGAGGATGTGATAAGCTTCAACTGAATCTAAAGTCATTGGTAAATTATTTTTCAATGCGTAATTTCTTAAATTAATTCTTAAACGTTGAACTTCTTCATCTTTATTTGATTTCACGACATTGCAATAACAACACATTAACTGACAATTTTCTTTAGTATGTGGTTTTTCATTATCGATTCTATCCAATGTTGGTTTATTTGCATATGTAAACGCTTTACCACACATTTTGCATTTAGATGAAAGGATTAAATCGTGATAGTATTGATAGTCATCCATTGAAACATTGTTTTTAGTATCCCTTTCTGCTTTTTCATCTTGTTTCTTATATGATTCAATTTTATATTTCCAATACTTTTTTGTTAATTCAAAACTTGATTCCACATTTTCTTCTTCTGGATATGTTTCGTTAGGATTGAAGTTCTTATATGCTAACGCGTAACGAATCATTGATGCATTCGATGATAAAGAAAGATTATGAAGCATGTCAATTTTATAAACAAATGTTTCTTCTAATTTTATCAATTGGGTCAATCATAATTTCAACGTCTTTATTGCAATAATGAATAAAATATTCTAATCTATTCTCAAAATTTTTAGCATCATTGAGATATATTTGATAATCTGAATCGGATATTGTTTCTTGTTAATGCTGAATAAAATGAATCTTGAGTGAATGGTTCCTTTTTATATAATTCATCTTCGTAATTCTCCCATGTGATGAATTGATAAGGGAAAAAGGATTTAACACGTGATTTATTGTTTCCGAAATCTTGAGTGAATTGGTCTAATGTTCCACCCGCTATATAATTTCTGATGTCAATAAATCTTAATTCATATGGACAGTTTGTTTTCTTTACATGACTTGCTTAAATTGAGAAGAAGAACCCAGCATTGATTTTATCTTCCATTTTGCAGTATTTAAATCACGAAGAATTAAATTTAAATCAAACTTTCCCGAATTAAAACCTATGATATTCACTTTATTAAATTCTTCATCTAAAAGCTCTTTCATTGCTTCCTTTTGTTTCTCATTTAATGTATTCATTAATTCTTCATATTGTTCAATATTTGATTTAGCAACTAATGAACAGGTTGAAAATAAAAATTCAATCCAATCAGAGATGAACGAATCACTTGATGTTAAGCAAAAATTCCTCGTAAATGTTTTATCGTTTAATTTAACCGTTGATGATACCATAATGGTTTTAAGTAAGCGTTCAAAGTTGCACATTCAGAAAGTAGAAGTTCTTCTTTAGTCTCTAATGTTTCGAAGTCAAAAGTAATATAATATCTTGTTGGTTTATAATATTCCTGCAAATTATGTGCTAATAACCATTGATATATCTTCTGTTTCGTGATATGTGGTGCATATGGTTGTGTGTGTTTTGCAATTGAACGTCTTGAATTAATCTTCCATTATTTTCTTTACATTTCTCACAATGTTTTAAAAATCTTCTTTGGTTTTTCCTTTCTGGATCATCACGGATAGAATAACTTCTTCTTTGCAAAAGGGGCAAACTTTATATCCTGTGAGTGCTTCAACGTCTGTTATTCTGTCAGCGTGAAGTTTTCCACATGGACTCTGTGTTAATAAAATATTTACTGTTTCAAATTCTGGATCTATCATTATTGATTCCACTAATGGAAAGTCTACCTTGTTAATGTCTACGTCTTCTGGTTGAGGGTCACAATAATAAAATCAATATTAACGTTTAACATTCTTGCTAACCTCTCACTTTCTGATGAAATGTCAAATCCTTCATATGCATCTATGGCTTCATTTAAATAACTTCTACGAGTTTTAGGATTAACACCATCAGGAATATTATAGAAGCGTTTAAATAACCTTCTACCTTCGGCTCTTATTTGATTATCATTCATTTTAGCTGTTCCATTTTTGTTCATTTATGTAAGAATAAAAAAATTAAAAAATAAATAAAAATAAAGTTTATTTTTTAAAGTCCAGGGCTAAAGTCCATAAAATGAATTAAGAACACATAAATTTTTATCATCTGCGACGTGACGAATACATTTTAATTTACTCAAGAATGCGTACCCTGATACATTAAATCTAATTCCTGTCTTATTTAATTTCACAACTTTGAAAAGGAATGTATGAATAGCTATAAAATGATGACGAGATGATTTATGTGTTGCTTCCATTTTTTCTGAAATAAATGAATAAATATAATGTTTATAGGTTTTCATATCTTTTATGTTCTTAATAACGAATGGAATAGATCTTTCCACTTCGTCCTCCTTCGGAGCTGTTCTTTCATATGAAACATCAACGGTATCTTCAACAATGAAACCACAATCGCATAAAATTTTATATGTACCAATTGTTTCTTTTGATATTTTATCTAACAAATCAAAAACTTTATCAACACCTGTACATTTATTTAAATAATAATTTGTGTAAATATCATGGTCTTCTTTCTTAATCGTATTTGTTGCATATGTTACATTTTTCAGTGCTTTTTTGAATTTTTCAGAATCAAGAGGAGGTGAAAGTAATATACATGGATAATCTCCATCGTCAATAAATTGTAACTTATGTTTATGAATAAATTTTGTGCCTTCTTCTGAAAGTGTTTCGTCAATATCACCATCTAATAAATTTTTAGTTGATTCCAAAAAGTAATTTTTATATCTTTCCTCATGTGATTTTTGAACTTCTGATTCTGAAGCTGGGATATTCATTAAACCCTCTACTTCATTCTCAGCATTTCTTAATTCCTTAATTCTTTCATCTATTTCATTTCTTAATTGTTCCAATTTCTCAATCTCATCGTTATAATATTCATCTTGTTTAATTCGTTCTTCAAAATATTCAGGAGGTGTTTCAAGGCTCTCTGAGCCCAGGTCCTCTGGACCATAAAGAGGAATATTCTCCTGTTTTTCAACTTTTTTGGGATATAAATATCTCATTATAGCCTTTTTAGTAATTAGTCCGTTATATTTAAATTCATTCAACAATCTGGAAAACTCTTTCACATTCTGCATATATGTTGGATAAGAACCGTCTCCAAAATTTTCTAAAATATTTTCTAATGAGAAAGGGACAGACTAGCCCATTGTCACTTTTTAATTTAGCAAATGAACGCTTATGGAGTGGAGTTTTTGGGTAAATCTGATTTGCTTATAAATGAAATAAAATCAAAAGAAACCATATTGGCATTATATTATGCAAAAATAAATGATCTTACTTAGTACTTTTAAAGTTAATTTCAGAAAAAATTGACACAATGGTATCCGGCACATACAAGTGGTGTACAACCAAAATATAAGTTAGTTTAAACATATATTGCTATATCTCATGATCTTACTTAGTACTTTTAAAGTTAATTTCAGAAAAAAATTGACACAATGGTATCCGGCACATACAAGTGGTGTACAACCAAAATATAAGTTAGTTTAAACATATATTGCTATATCTCATGATCTTACTTAGTACTTTTAAAGTTAATTTCAGAAAAAATTTGACACAATGGTATCCGGCACATACAAGTGGTGTACAACCAAAATATAAGTTAGTTTAAACATATATTGCTATATCTCATGATCTTACTTAGTACTTTTAAAGTTAATTTCAGAAAAAATTTGACACAATGGTATCCGGCACATACAAGTGGTGTACAACCAAAATATAAGTTAGTTTAAACATATATTGCTATATCTCATGATCTTACTTAGTACTTTTAAAGTTAATTTCAGAAAAAATTTGACACAATGGTATCCGGCACATACAAGTGGTGTACAACCAAAATATAAGTTGGTTTAAACTATATTGCTATATCTCATGATCTTACTTAGTACTTTTAAAGTTAATTTCAGAAAAAATTTGACACAATGGTATCCGGCACATACAAGTGGTGTACAACCAAATCTTCGACTCGATGAACTTGTCATCGAGTTATATTCCAGTGTTGTTCCTTCATTCCTGATTAAGTTGCAAATTAAAGGTCTGGATTCAGAGAGAAGTGTTAAAGTTATCAAAAAAGTCACAAGAGATTTCGAAGAAATGACACAATTTAAAAAAGTCGAATGCATCAGTATGCTTGAAGCTGTTCAGAAAGGTCTGAAAAATGATACACTTGATCCAACATTGTTTACTCAACATTAAAAATATTATTGCAAAGAAAACATTTGATTTAATAAACATTTAATTTATTATAATTAATTTTTATTACAGTATAGTAAAAATGCTATAAATAAATTATTATATTTTATTAAAATGTGACTTTTAATAGTAAGTGAATAAAATAAATCAGGAATTGGGAAAGAAATAAGGTTAATTAAAAATAATGAAAATTACAAGTTTAAGGTTAATGAAAAAGTGACAATGGGCGAGTTTGTCCCCCACTCTTTTCTAATTCTGAATTAGTGAACTTTAAAGATTTCAATGAATTAGTTGTTATACTCATTTATTATAAAATAAAAATAAAAAATTTTCTATTTGTCATCTTTATATAAAGATAAAAAATATTTTTGATTAATAAGGAATTAATTTCATTTTATGTCTTATAATGTGCGCATATGTATTTAAAAGGCATTCATTGAATTGCTTTTCAATCTCTTTCTTTTTTTCATGTTCGAAGCTTGTAAGTTTGTTATCTTCAAATATTATATTAGTTTCATATATCAAATTATGATATCGGTCATATTCTTTTAAGTGATAAATAAATACAAAATTTACGGTTCCTTTAATTTTAAATTCAAAATTAATTTTACAACAGCTTTGTGGATCAATTAGTAAATCAATCAAATAATGTTCAAAATCAGATATTATTCTTTTTATTAATGGTAATATAGGAATTGTAGGAATAAAAAAATAAATTATTCATAAATGTAAGACATTAATTTTTGCCCCTGTTGTCGAAATGTCATGTTGTCACCATTTTCAAAAGAAGTTAAATAACCGAGTGACACATGGTGACATAGTGACACCTTCAGTTCTTCAAAAATAATTCATAACTGCCATCCTCCTGTGTTGTCAAAAAGAAGTTAATTAACCCGGTTACCCGGTTACCCCCTCATTTATTCAAAAACGTAAGACATGAATTTTATTATCCACTTTATCAGGTTTTACTTGTTGGGTCATTTATGTAAGAATAATAAAATAAATTATTTTAAAATTAATGTTAAAATAAATGATACAAAATCATTCAATATTGTATGAATTCTTACGTTTACAAAAAAGGTCACACAACCCGTCATATACTACTACTAACACTCAGTCCATTTGAATATGAAAAATAAAATTGATTTTGATTAAATGTTTTTATTTATCATGCAATTCTTCTTGCGACCAAAGATTTGAATAAAAGTTCAAAAAATAAGATAGCTTAAAAAATAATATACGGTAGTGTTTACTAATAGATGAATAGTATATAAATTCTATTAAAATGGATTTGATCCAAAAAAATATAAAACCAAAAATAATTGTTATAATTTAAATGAAGAAGTAATTTAAAACGATTTTATTTATGATCAAATTTTATATATTTTTTTGGATCAAATCCATTTTAATAGAATTTATATACTATTCATCTATTAGTAAACACTACCGTATATTATTTTTTAAGCTATCTTATTTTTGAACTTTTATTCAAATCTTTGGTCGCAAGAAAATTGCATGATAAATAAAAACATTTAATCAAAATCAATTTTATTTTTCATATTCAAATGGACTGAGTGTTAACATTTAACATTTTTTGCTAATTGTCGTCAAAAATTAGGCGTAAAGCAAAAATTGATATTTCATATGGTTTTATGATAGATAAGCATTATATTCCCACTCATTATATTCGTAAATTTTGAGGTTTATCCTTCGCTTTTAAGATCATTGAATTTGATTTTTATATAAAATAGTTATAGATTAGAAAATAATATGAGTTTATGTGATATTATTTTTCAGAAGATTTCATTCTATATGCCTATGAAAAGTACTCTCAAAACTAACTTTTTCCTAATTATAATTAAATCTAGAATATTGTATTATGCTTAGTATTATTTCATTTTTCTCATTCAATTTAGAATTTACAAATGTCAAAAAATTGAGAGCTGTCACTTTTGATGAATTTCTGTTTATTACAATTTTAATGTTAAAAATATCCTACAATGAAATTATTACCTGGCAATCTTATTTAAATTTGATCCCATAGGCTTGAAACATAACCATTATTATTAAAACTTTGTATTATGAATAGATTATTAATTATTTTGTAAATTCCCCTAATGTTGATAAATCCGAAAAATGCAAAAAAAAGCTGATACTCTAAACAAAGCTACAACCACATAAAATGCATCGAATCTTCTCGAAACATTGAGAGAGGGTCAAAGTTGCTATTTGTCACTTTTCCACAAGAATATAATGGGGAAAAGGTTATCATATAGTTGATCTCATTCACTGAGGTGAGAGATGCATGTAGTGTAATGGTATAAACAGTGGGATTGCTGCTCTAAGTCCTAGGTTCGAGACAAATTGGCTTCATTTTTTTCTTTTTTATTGACGTAAACTATTCAATTTTTGTGTTATCCATTCAAATTTCAGAATTTTTTTTTGCAGATTTCACGCTACATTCGAAGTTACCTTTTGTAACAACCACCACCGCCTACGAAAGACGAAAGTGTGTCACGATTTCACCCGGAAATCCGACGGTTGTTTAAGAGTAAGCACTTTTGGCACCTACTCTAATGTTGATAAATCCGAAAAATGCAAAAAAAAGCTGATACTCTAAACAAAGCTACAACCACATAAAATGCATCGAATCTTCTCGAAACATTTGTGTTTTCTAGTTGTTTATTAAATATGCCATTAATGAATATGTTATTTGGATGTTCCTTTTAGGTTATTGATAACTAAATTTATATTTAAGATAGAAAAATTCATATTTTGCTTAAAAAGAACAAAATATTGATTTTCCATCTTAAATTTCTTTTCTCTCAGGGATTAAAAAGGTACATTCAAAGATAGTTTCCTATTCTTTATTAATTATAAAATTCCAAAAGAGATTTTCGAATAAAAATAATCAATTTTTTTCCAAATTAGTTAACTAAAAATAAATCAATTTATTTTGAAGAAACAACAAGAAGGACATAAACTTAATATACATATATATATTAACAAAACAACAAACAATTAAAAAAATATAACAAAATAGTATAAAAATCAGGATTACTTAGCGTCTTCTTCTTCCTGATGGTGCCGGGATCTGTGGAATTTGTTCTTCAATCTCTGGTTCTGTTATCTGCAGGATAGGTATCCTTTCTACAAGATTTGTAGGATCAAATCCTCCTTCTTTGAACAAAACGACAACAACAGAGACATTGTCAATAGATCCAAGTGCAAGAGCAGTGTTTTTCAGGAGAGTTGCCGCGTCTTCAGCATTCTTTGCCTCTCTGACAACCTCTCCGACGTCTTCATCTGTCATCACATCCCACAATCCATCGCATGCGACGACAAACCCGACGTCATCATCTGATATCTCGAAACTGGTAATATCAGGAATGACAAAGAGGCCTTCTCCGCACCAGAAATCTCCTAATGCTCTCGCAACAGCCAGTTTCCGCTTGATTCGGCCATCAACTGTGACGCCAAGGCCTTCCTTCTTCAGCCTCCTGTACTCGTCAACGGCCATAGGTTTAGCATCTACAGTTAATCTGACAGCAGAAGTTTTCGTGATGCGAGTAACGCGCGAGTCTCCAAGACCGGCCGCGTATACTCTGTTCTTTACGACCATTGCGATGGCGGCCGTGCAACCGCCTTCGCTTCCTTCGACAGATAGCATGGCCTGGATGTTTCCGAAGACGCCGGAGAACATGGTGCTGAAATCACTCGGGTCTGTAATCCCGCTGGCGAGGATTTTGGAGTATTCGGCCCGGATTATATGAGATGATCGATCAGCTGCTTCGAAACCTGCATGGCCATCGAAGAGGGCAACGAGAATATTGTCATTACCTTGGCTGTCAATGCAAACGGCATCTTCCATGGTTGGACGTGGCCCGAGGAAAGACGAATAGCCAACGGAGAGGAAATTGGTGAAATTAGCATGCATTATGTGCATCTTTGGTTCTGGTAGTTCTAATTTGTTGCCAAATTCTTCGAGAATTCGCAAGTTTTGTAGTTTGGAATAATCTGTACGATCTTCTTTGATTTGGTTTCCAAAATCTGAGTAATAATGAATTATTGGGAACGGATTGAGGTCTCTGACTACTAATTTATTGCAGGCAAGTGATAATGCAGTCATTGTAGAAAATGTTCCAGTAAAGTTGATTTCCGGAATGAGATTGTATGACAAATCGAGTGTGGATAAAAGAGGTGGGAATTTGAAGTCAGGGTCGATCTTTTCTATTGAGTTATGAGATAGAGATAATACTTTGAGCGAATGAAGTGATTCAATTTGCTTCGGAATGGTCACGAATCTATTATTTGACAAATCCAGTGTCTTCAGAAAGAAAAACGATGCAACCGGCGGAGGCAAAGCCGTCAAAAGATTATACGACAAAACAAGGCATCTTAATGAAGCGAAGCCAAAAATGCATCGAGGAAGTGCTTTAAACTCATTTCTGCTGGCGTATAGGTCTAAAAGCCTTCTGCAAGTGGCCAAAGTCTTCGGTAGATCTGTAAGTTTGTTAAAACTGAAATTGGCTGTAACAAGGAACGAGCATATGCTAAATGAGTCCGAAATTTCTGTAATTTTGTTGAAACTGACATCAAATTCGCGAAGTTGTGGAAATCTGAATTCTGGTATTGATGTGAGCTGATTATGGGTAACGAAAAATCTCTCAAGCGATTTCGATGACATCATTGTCTTCGGAAGCTCTTTAAGACGATTATTCGATAGTAATATCTGCGAGAAACAAAGAGGAGAAGGGAACTCATCCGGAATATACTCTATTTCGTTGTGGACAAGATTTATTACGGAAATAGATCCAGCGCTTTGTACAAACTGCGAAGATAATTTCGTAATATTATTAAAGGACAAATCTATGATCGCGAGCTGAGGCGGAAGGGCAACATCGATTTCTCCAGAAATGCCGGTATTGGAAAGCATTAAAACCCTCAGACCTTGAATAGCGAGGAGAGAAGGATAAATTTGCTTTAGAGGGCAGTAATTGAGGTATAGTGTTTGTATTTTGTTGGGGATCGTATCTTCAATGCTGGTTATCATGTTGTGAACAAAATTCAAAACTTTTAATGGGCGAACTGGATTCATTGTAAGAAATTGCGTGAAATTGTTTCCAAAGAATGTAAGCTCATCAAGACTTACAAAATACTCGATTGATTTGGGAACTGAAGTAAATGAATTTCCGTCAAGAGCTAATGAGTGCAATGAATCAGCCCACAATGGTCTATTAGACGGAAGACTTGTCAAACAGCAATGGGTGATTCTCAAAGTTTCAAGTTTCGGTAAGCGTAGTGACCAAATTGATTCGGTCGAGATACCTGGATTAAATGAGAGATCCAAATGAGTGATGGTGGTTGGTAATGATGGGGATAATGTTTTAAGTAGATTTAAACTCAAATCAACGTATTGTAAAATGATTAATCCAGAGAATTCGGATTCGTCAACTGTAGAAATTTCATTTTCGGAAAGGTCCAATATTTTGATATAATGATATGCATCTAGGCTTTTCGGTAAATGCTTCAGTTGACACTTGGACATTTTTGCACGTGATATTTGAGGAATTAAATCTGGTTTTCGAGGAATTTCATCAATCTGAGTCCCCATCAGCTCAATTGCACTCATTTTCGGTTTGTCAAAGTATCCTGGATCGATGGGCGGTAGTGTACGCCTCATCTTCGTGTGGGACTAATTCAATCAAACCGAACACTCCTGTTCAATTCCACCCTATAGCAAGAAAAAAAAACATTATCAATTATCAATTCTTACAGTCATGATTTTAAAGTTTTTAATAAAATCATATTTAAGTCTCGCCGTTTTAGATTTTGTTGTGGCGAATAAAAATGAGATGGTCATTCTGCAAATAGGCGGAGGCATAATCAGCATCCTCATTATCTTTCTAGATTAAAAGTGATTTGCTACAATCTGATTGACTCAAAACTACCATAACTACTAGCAAATAACAACGAAAAAAAAAAAAAAAAAAAAAAAAAAAGGTAGTGGGGCTTCCAGGGGCTGCGCCCCTTCTAGCCCTGAAGATGTTTAGTATAAATGAAGTTTTTATTCTGAGTCAAAGTTCGGGTCTTCTGCGTTATATGCAACGTAATTGAACCATATCTTGTATGGATGGTTCAAATCCGATGAAACAGAAATGGTTTCACCGGGGACTAATACCAAGTTTCCTTCCCAGTAGTCTTGACCATTGCTAAAGAATATGCAAACCAATTCTTCGAATACAATTTCTTGTCCACTTTTGCGTTGGAAAATGACTCTTACACGGTCACCTGGAATGACTCCATCTTTTTCGTTGTCTTCATTCTGCAACGAAATAGTACGAACGAGGAAATGGTTGACAATTTCAACTTGGAATTCGCAAGGAGTTGTGCGAAAAACCCAGCCAACATTTTCGGCTCCGTACTCGTCAGCTAGTTCATCCTCATCATAGCTGTACGAGTACGGAGTGAAGTTTATGGCTGCACGGGCAAATTGAATTTGAATTGGGCTGCGTAAGGTAGGAAGCAACTGGTTGAAGAGTCGTTCTTGAAGTACTCTTACAAGAGTGGGACAATAGCGGACAAGTTCGTCTGCATATTGAATTGAATTCGAACAAATTTGTTCGAATTGGACTGTCGCCGAAACTAGTTGACCAAGAGCTGTAGAATACTCTGAGGTCTGTTCTATACTTTCTTCTATAGAAGAAGCCATGTATTCATCAGCTTTTGACTGCAATTGTTGGCGCAATTGGAAGTTAGATTGCTCGGGGTCAAAGCGAGTCTTTGGAGTGTCATCTGGGACTGGGAGTGACCGTGGAGGATGACAATCCTCTTCCTGGATAGTTGAATCGGAATCGCTACTGTCTTGGTATGACATTGAGCTAAAATGAAGTGAAAAAAACCGACCACTTTATTTTTTCAAATAAGAGTTTGAGATGAACCGTTTTCGTCAACGGTAACCCCCTCTATTTTTTATTTTATTGAAAAGTCTCCGTTGGCAAACCGTTCCATCTCAAATATTGAATGAACTATAAACGTTTTTTGTTTTCTATATATACTTTTTGTCCAACGGTAAAACTTTTTACACAACGGTTTTTGAGAGTCGTCGCCGTTGACTTTTTTGTAGAGCACTCAAAATAGTATAACTTTGTCCGGACAAATAAGGGTCTATCGTCGCTACAGGAAAAGTTACAGGCGTTCCAAGGAAGTATACTTTGAGAAGCCTTTTCTCCCTTTTAAAACAAGATAGGACGGTTATTTTACAAAACTGACAACACTTTGACCGAGTAGTTTTTTGTGCTGAACAAAAAGTGTCATATAAACATCTGTCAAAAACCGTTTTTTACTTCACTTAAAATGCCACGTAAGCTACGTAAGAATATACGTAAGAGGAAGAGAGCATTGAAACATCCAATAGTAAAACTGACACCACAACAACAGTTGCAACAACAAATGATGAATGACCCCACTATGTTGCAACAAATGTCAAGCAACCCTATGCTTTTAAACCGAGTTATTGGTGCACAGAGTGGAGGTTTAAGAGCGGCACTTTTAGCGAAAATGGCAGGCTATGGTGGAGCTGCAGACGGAACAGCTTATAACCCTCAAAGTCAAATGAATTTGAGTTCACTCAAAAATCAAATAACAGATGTCAAAAAGTCAAACATAGACATACAGAAGCAAATAAGTGAAAACGAAAAGAAACTAGAATATGACAGACACACAAAGAAACTCAATGAGTTAAACGTAGAGAAAAAGAAGAAAGAAGAACAACTGAAAGAACTAAGTACAGAGGAATATGCGAAAAAAGTGTCAGAAAAAGCAGCAGAAGTAGCAAAAATGGAACAAGATTCATAAATTTGAAAAACCATACTACTCAATATAAAATACTGAAAGATGAAGAGATAAAACAAAAAGCCCTGAAGACATATATGGATAGCGATGAGTATAAAAAAGAAGTTGAAGCAAATGTAAAGGCAGAAAAACTTTTACAGTTGCAAAACCAAACCGTACAGTATGAAAACTTAGCACAAGAAAGTAAAAATAACGACGCAGCCATGCAAAAGGCAATGAAAAGCGCAGAATATATAAAAGCTAATAATGACTGGTTAGATGCCCAAGCCAACGCTAAAGCAGCCCAGCTTATAGGGTCAATAAGGACAAAAATACAAGCGGATGAAGATAGTTCAAATGAAGCTTTAACAAATGCTGACTTTAAGAACGCTTTCGAAGCTCTTCATAGTAAGGTGAAACAAGTGAACGACTTCTCATCTGGAAAGAAACTGAAGTCTGAAGGTTTCGACAAAGAGTTAAAAGAAGTAGCACAAAATATGACGAAAATAACAGATGCAGCAACGAGACAGGCAGTTCAAAGTGCCTATGACGCCGTTAGAGCAACTGTTGTGAAAAGTCAAGAAAAAGAGTTACAACAGACCAAAACAGACCTAGTAAATGCTTTCTTAAAAACGAAAAGTCAGGTAGGACATTACGCTGCAGATGGAACATATGTGCCAGCTGGTGGAACTTATATACCACCAAACCCTCCAAGAGAAGCACCTGCACCAGGACTACCTAGAACATTTACATCGTCACATGGACACAGACACAGGCATGCACAACAACCAGCACAACAACCACCTCCACAACCAGCACAACAACCAACACAACAACCAGCACAGCAACCAACAGTTCAAAACCCTGCACAACAACAACCACAAACAGAGCAAGGACATAAAAGAAGTAGAGAACAAGGAAACCAAGAATTCTTAAAAATGCTTAAAGAAGAGTGTGGTTTCCCAGATACTGTTGACTTTAGTGACAGATATAAAGAAGCTATTGGAAAGTTCAAGGATGGAAATACTGACCCGAACCTATTTAGCTTTATGGCTCAGCACCAAAACGGATATAATCTCAAACCTGGAAAATACAAGCTCGCTAAGGGATATGATTTAATAGCATATCATCCAAATGACATGGATGAATTTACTCCGAGATATTTGATGTCAGAGCTAAATGACAATTCAACTTTCGTCATGAAACGCGTAAAAAATAGAGACGGAACGAAAGAACAAAAGCTTATGAATGCGGATGACGTAGATAGGGAAATTGTTGAAAACGGTCTCGGAATATATGAAATGCCAGCAGATGAGGTACAAGAAACTCCACAGGAAGAAGTTCAGATACAACCAGACATGGAAGAAATAGTTCAGCAACAACAGCTAGAAGAGCCTGAAGGAAACGAACAAGTCCTTCCTTTGGAAACTAACTTCACAGAACTAGATGAAGATTTGGAACAGCCGAAAAATCTTGACCCTCAACAAGAGTATGCGGAGAATATGGAATATTTCCAAGAGTCTAAAAAAAATTCGGCTGACATAGTAGAAGAATATCGAAAAATGTTTGCCGACATACAAAAGACTCCAACATCAGATGAAAATATCCAGCATAGAATGGAAGAACTGAAAAAAAATGTACACAAATACAACAACCCTTTTTACTTACGAGCATTTAACGTTCAATCTTCGGATGAACTCGGTGAAAATAAAAGGTTAAATTTCAAGAAAACATATAGAAATGAAACATTGTTTAAAGTTCATTCAGAACCTAACCAAGATGGAAACAAACCTACTTTTGTTTCTGCAGACGATGGAACTACAATGAGATGGGGTCATAAAGCTAATCCGGATAGGTGGTTCATAAACTTACAACCACAATTCCAAGAAGTTGTAGACGCAATGGAAGTCAATGGTGAACCAGATATAGCTGGTATTTTCAGCGCGGCTTTAATGCCATTGAAAGATATGAAACATGCAGATATTTTGGACCAGTATGAAATGAACATGGCTGATGGAAATATAACACCTGACGTTCTAGAACATTTATCTCAAAGAACTACACAGAACCATAAAGATGGTATATTTGGTGAAGAGTTTAGAAAGAAAGTTAGGGATAGAGAAGGAAGAGAACCTATTGTACATGACCTTGCAAACGAAAGTTTACAAAATGTCATAAAAACTTACTTTGCAGACAATGAACCGAGAAGGGATGAATATTTAAGTAAACTCAAATGGACAGTACCAAATGAAATGTTAGTATTGAAAAACATGTTCCTTGACAAAATAAAACCAACTACAGAAATAAACGACGCAAGACTGAAAGATTGGGTAAAAGCTTTCCCATTCACAAAAGATATAGTTGGTAACATGGAAAGAAAACCAGAATGGCTACAAAAACATATATTTGGAAACGAGCATATTCCATATGGACAAGCTATATTTGAAGAGCTTGAACCGGAAACTCAGGAAAGAGTCATGCAAACAATACGCGAAGACTCAAATACAGACTATGACAAAATCTTTCTAGGATATAGGTTACCTGAGATGGGCGACCAGAGCCAAAAGGCAAAAAGGACATGGGAAATTTGCAACATACTAGATGAACATAATGCAAAGATGCAACAACTTCAAGCAGAGGGCAATGAAGGAAAAAGAAGAGTTAAAAACTCAGTCAGGAAGAAAGTAAAGCTTGGTCCACGTGGGTTCTATTATGACATATAAATCCAACTATTCTATATTTTTACTCATATGAAATGTACGCCGCTCAGAATATAACGCCAACAGTTTTGGATGCTATGAATGGAAATGTTTCCGAATGGTATAACGAATGCGACAATGCCATTAGAAGGTCAGAAATAGTTCCTGGAACTTACGAATATACAACTGCTGTTTCTTATGGAAACGTAGGTGAGTTTGGAGAAGGTTCTTCAACAACAGTAGATATTGCTTGCGACAGGTTTCATATAATTTCTATTGACAACTCTTTCTTATACGTGGAACAAGACATTGAAATAAAACCTTCTGCCAAGTTGTCTGACAAGAAAGGTTGCAATGGAATTTTCTATGTCGGATACCAATATGCTCCAGAAGTTTTCATGGGATATAAGATATATTCTAACTCTGACTTAGTTCAAACAGTAACATGGGCAAACTATGAATGGTTCGCTTTGAGAAACTCAGTACAACCACAAGCTAGAGAACAAACAGACCAGTATGCAACTATTGAGAAAATAAGAAGACTTGACCCTAACGTTCCAGGAGTTTATGTTGACCTTTCTGGACAAACTGCAGCAGCAGTAACCAAAGTAAAATTGAAACTTAGAGTTCCTTTGTCATCTTTCCTCATCTTCAGGTTTTTAAGATACTTGCCAAACTGGGCAGGAAAAATTTCTATCGAACTTACTCCAAGCAAAAATAACTTAGTCATTGCACCAACACAAGACCCATTCACTCTTACTGTAGCTGGAACTGGTGGAGCCAAGTTCTGTGACTTTTGCAAAGACAAAGTTGACTTAGACTTTGGTTTCTCAAACTTCAACACTGAAGTAAACTACTACTTCAATGCTGCTGGAACTGCTTGGGACCCAGTTAAGTTCACATGCGAAAAAATTTGAATGCAAGAGAATAGAAAGCAGACTTGCAGTCTATATGTTGGACCCAGATATTTCAAATGCTTTAGCTGCCAAATATATTGCAGTTCCACTTATGTTCCCTATACACCAAATATCTGTCAAAGACTTTGCAGGTGAAGTTGGAAACCAAAGTGCTGACCCAGGTGCAAGAACAGATATTGCTTTAACAACTGCAATGAAACATGCAGATACTATGTTTGTACTGTTCAGACGAACTATAAATGACTATTCTTGTTTCTACAACCCTGGTATTAAATATCATATAAACATAGATGGCAAATATTATCCAAGAGAAGAATATTCTACAGTTGAGGATATGAGGTCATACAACTTGACATTAGATGCTATGAACTTTAACAACAACTTCACAACAACCATTAACCCTGAAATGCAAAGTTCTATTATGCCATATGTGAAAGTATGGACTCATACAGGAGGTCAAAAAACTCAATATACAAATGGAGACCGTTCAAACTTTTGGCTTGGCATTCCATTTGCTGACTCAGAAGACTTTATGGGTGGTATTTCAACTGTTGGTACAGTTCAAATACAATATACTGGTGACAGAGACGGTCCAGATGAACTGAGAGCAAAGAAGTTTACAAAACCAATAGCACTTTTCACGGAAGATGCTCTTTTGAAGATTCGTTCGATGAAACCTGCTGGGGCTCCTCAGATTGGCATAACGACAGCTTCCATCGAGCAGATTTTGGCAGCAGGTCAGTAAGTTGTTCTTGAACTGACTTCTCTCCGTCAAATATTGACAGTACGCCAGTTTTGACATAATATTGTATTATAAACTTACCTTTAGAAATATCGGTCAGTTTTGTTGTTATATTTTTGTCTGCTTCAAGAACTTTCACCATCTCGGTTATACCAACTTTCTTTGCTTTATGAAAATATTTTGGTTCAGCAAAGACTGCTATATTCTATAAACATTTCCATTGTTTGTGTAAAGAACTATTCTATCAATGAACTGTATTGTTTGTGTGTGTAAACTTTGTTTTGCTTCAATTCGAAGAGATACTCAAATACGTCCATCTTTTTATTCTAAGTAAAATGTCATTTCCGAAAAATAGAAGCGTAAGTGTTTCAAAAGGTTTAATGGCGGTGGCAGATGTGAAGTTAAATTCACCAACTCAAACAAACAGTCAAAGTGTTGTTGTCAATGTCAAAGAAAGAGATGTTGAAGTGGGGAAACCATACGAAGACCAAGATGGTATAACAATAGTTCCTGTAAAAGAACAACCAACATACCCTGAAGTTAGCAGAGACTTAAGTTCTGTTGCAGATATTCGAAATGACTACCAAAACTTAAAGACAAACTTAAAACTCAGGAGAAGATTTGTCAAGCTTTGGGTATAATGTTAAACTTGGTTGAGCACAACCCTGTAAAAGTGAACTCATATGTCATCGCACCTCATGAAATTTTGAAAGAACTATTGAAACTTTTGACAGAGGCAGACGATATAAACATCAAGAAATAGAACCCGACATTGCTTGCTGTGGTGTTTCATATAATGTCATTGACAAGATATACGTTATGAAAGGAGGCGAAACGTTGAACTTAAAAATAGTTTCCCAGACGTCATAAAAATATTTGACGACCACAACATTTCATTAAAATTTATTTGCTAAGTAAATGGCAAAACTTCTTGAAAGATGTTTGAAGAAAAACAATATAGACTTTATTTCATGTAAAGGACTTTACACACTTTTGAACGATATGAAAGACCCTGTTTTGTTTGTTCGTGTAGACAAAGGAAAGTTCTATGTCTTTACACAAAATATTTGAACTTCTAGACAGAGAACTTCAAGAAACGCCATGTGAAAGTTTAGATGAAGTTCTTCTCCACTTTCAGAAAAACTTAAATTATGTAAATGGCAGAAGACATAGTGTTTATACTATTACGACTAAAAACCCTGAGTCATATAATTCTATAACAACAAACTTACAAAGTCCTCAAGGACGATATTTGTAAACTAACCTTAAACACAATGACGACTAAAGCCTTTTTGCTTCTTTTGACACCAGAAGACTTTGTTGTTGTGAATGGTAAAAAATACTTCTTTGAAGATACTTACTCAGAATACCACCAAACAGGTTTTGTTGACTTATTTAATACTTTAAGGAACGAGTGTAACATGTGCTGCAACTAGAGCAGGTTTCATTATGTTTGGATGTCCGACTGAGTTTACTAATAAACAATATGAGCTATAATACAAAACTTATTTCTGGTTTTTACTACCAACAGTTTCCTATAACAGGAAAAAGGTGTCATACAAGGAATGTCTGTTCCATTGACTTTAAGTACACCTATTTTATATATTGTTTTCAAACTTAGGTTCAAAGTGCTATTCGATGTTGACAGAACTACTATGACCAAAAGATACTCATGCGTATATAAACAACACTTTCTCTGCTGGTTTGCCTATTGTTCATTCGAATGCAGAGTTTTCAGCTTTAGTGAACTCAAACACTTTAGCAACATAAACTTAACCTTAGTTGACGCAAACTTTGTTCCTGTAAAACTTTTATGTCCTATGTATTTGTCAATGACGGCAGAAAGTTTCGAATTGGAAGATGCAACTGGTGAAAGTATTGTACTACAAGAACAACTTCAACAACAAATAGCTCAAGAACAACAAATGCAACAAATGGAACAAATGCAACAACAAAGTCAAGAATAAAAAAATATTTTTTTTTATTTTTATAAAAATGTACAGAATAGACGTTTCAGATTTTTATGACTTCCAAGCGTTCAGAAATATGTGTCCATTTCGAGACTATAACAAAGCAGTCGAGAATTTGAAACGTTTAGTCATTTATGTCGACTCTGCCCCAGAATGTTATGTTATGAAAGAATGGGATGTTGTCTTTAACAAACCAAGAGCAACCATAGTTCAGAACAAGAATGTAAACAGAAACTTAAGAAAATAAAAGTTGTACAAGTTGGTATGAAGATGTTAGATGCTTGGGATATCTTATTGTCAAAGTTAGAAGATTTTTCAGTTCGTGGTATAAAGTTTATACACCTTCTCCAAACTTCTATTCTATCTTCACTGGATATAAATACGAACAAGTAGAATGGAAGAAAATGTTATAGAAGCTTGGTTAGACCATGTCAAAGAAATTATATGCAATGGAAACGAAAGAGTCTATGAGTATATCTTATGTTGGTTTGCAAACATCTTACAACATCCAAGTGCTAAAAATGAAACTGCTCTCATTGTAATTGGAAAACAAGGAACAGGTAAGAACACTTTCTTTACAGATATTTTGTGCAAACTGTTAGAGGGCTATTCGAACCCGAATATGACAAACTTAGAAAACATCTGCGGTAAATTTAACTCCTCAATAGAGAATATGAAACTTATAGTATGTAACGAACTTCAAAGTATAGATACAACAAAGGTTTTAAACTCAGATGCTTTGAAGAGTCTTATAACAGACAAAGTTGGAGTTGTTGAAAGAAAATATAAAGACCAAAGAGTTTGTGAAAATGTTGCAAATTTCATTATGGTTTCAAACAACGCCGTTCCGATGAAGTTAGAAAGTTCTGACAGAAGATATGTAGTTGTCAGAACGTCAGATTCTCATATGCAAGATACAGAATATTTTGACGCTTTGGCAGAAACTTTGACATCTGACTTTTACAACCACTTGTTCTCATATTTTATGACATTAGATATTTCTAAGTTCAATCCAAGACAAATTCCACATACCGAAGAGAGACAAACATTGTTAGAAGCAAACAAGAGTGTTTATGAACTGTTTATAGATGAAACTGACTTTGAGTGTTTAGATGAAAGGTCATTGTACGATTCGTATAAACAGTATTGTCAAGAGTATGGTTATATGACAGCGTCTAAACGAACATTCTTGGCAAATGTCAAAAGTCTTTTAGATGTTCAGAATGGTGTATATACAAAGAAAAATTTTTCTGAGTAAATTTTAAAAAAAAATATTTTTTTATCCGATAGAAAAGATGATGAAATTCATCTCAGTCAACAAGTACATGTCAGGACTTAAAGAAGAACTAGACCCATTCACATATTTGAATGTTTACTTCTACCATTTTGAAAAGTCTTCATTCAGCAAAGTTTGGAACATCGAACCAGTTAAGTTTGCTATTGTGACTAAAAATGGTGCGAAATTTGAAGACTTAGACATAGAAGGTTTGTTAACAGTCAAGGAAAATTTTGACAGAAGGTTTTCAAACCTTAAAGAAGGCAAAGCATACAAACTTGTTATACCTTATGAACCAAAGAAAGCAGACGACTATGAATATTATGAGTCTAAGATAGTTGAAGTTCAAGGTAAATTGGGTAAAAAGATTTTAGAGTCTAAGCCAGTGTTTGCTCCTAAAGAGGAAGAGAACATTGACATTGACCCAGAAATGTTCTAAAAATAAAATTTTATTTTTACATGTCAAATTTCTTTTTCTCTGGAACTGGTTCAGGTTCTTTTTCTCTTCTTCTACTTTCTTTTTTTCTTTCTTTCTCTCTTCTTCTTCTTCTTCTCTGGTGGAGTTATGTCAAATGGCGCAACCATATTTATGTAAAAGTTCTTTGTCCTTTAATAGCTCTTCTATTCTGTTTTCTATTTCATCTTCAAGAACAGCGCATGTGTCTTCTTTGCATTCTAAGAACTTTTGTTGGACTTCATCTTTCCAATCGGTGTCATCTCTGTCAACAAGTCTGTCATTGACAAATTTTAAGACTGCTCTTTGTAATGTTTTATGGTTCTTGTCATATTCCCAGAAACAGAACTTTAGAACAAATTCACCTTTCTTGTTTACACTATGTAAGATTTTATGGTCGACAGATGTTTTGCTGTCAAAAAGCTTGTCTCGAATATAGATAGCGAAATCGCTAGACATTTTCTAAAAGATAAAAATTTTAATTTTTCTAAAATATGTTAGAAAAAAAGTTTGCTGACATTGACAAGAAATTTGAGAATGTTTTAAACAAGAACAAGAGGAAGTTAGAAAATGCTCAGATAAAACCTATACATGACAAGTTCTTATTTGCTCAGAATGGTATAACAGGTCTAATTGCACCACCTGGGTCGGGTAAGACTTTCACTTATCTTAAAATGGCTGCACAACAACAAGAACTAGATGAGAAGAACCCATTTATGAGTTAGTGATTTGTAGTACTTCTGGTCAATTTGACCAAACCGTCAATTCGTTCAAAGATATTATAAAGAAGTCTAAGTTAGTATGTATAAAAGACTCTGAGTTGTTAGATTGGATAAAGAAGTACCAAAGAAGAGTTTTGAAGTATAATGCTATAAATGAGTATATAAATTCTAAGTTTAAAGACCCAAATGAGGAAATGCAGAGAATATTAGAGAAGAAACACTTCAGAAACAAACAGAAAGAGATAGAATACATTTCGAAGAAATTGCAATCTTACGATTGGAAGACTTACCCTCATAGGTGTCTTCTTATTTTAGATGATTTCGCCTCTCATCCTTTGTTAAAGAATAGAGAACAAGATATGTGTCGAATTCTTAAGAAGCTCAGACACTTTAACATCTCAGTTGTCATTTGTGTACAGACAGCAAAGAGTTTAAGTAAGGATGTTAAAAGAATACTTACTGACATTATACTTTTCCCTGGATTGTCCGAAGACGATTTCATGGAACTTATGAAAGAGTCCATGGCAGGTAAGTTTGACAGACATGAACTTTGGGAGAAGTACAAAGTCATACAAGACCCTCATACTTCTTTCAGAATTCATATCTACGCGAACAAAGTTCAAATTGTAAAAAGTCAAGCTTGAAAAATAAAGAGTTCATTTACTCTGCTTGTTTGAAGTTGTCAAAATACTCTGTTATTTTTCACGATTTTCATAGAGTTTTAGGCTAGACCGATAAAATCCGGTCTAGAGAAATTTCACGATTTTCATACGGAATCTCTTCTCTCGGTTCTCCGAGGGAAGCAAGCATATGAGGAAATTCATGAAATTTCATACGGAATTCAATAAAAATAATGTTTATGTTAGAATGTTAGATCTAACATGTTTTCTAACATGTTTTCTAACATGGTCTAAAACATACAAAACTCATGAAATTTCATACGGAATTCAGCAAAAATAATGTTTATGTTAGAATGTTAGATCTAACATGTTTTCTAACATGTTTTCTAACATAACTATTTACAAGCGTTTTACATGGTATATGTTGCGATGGTTCATGACTCTAAACAATTTCGTAGCTTCTATTTCTTCTGTCAGTATGTCAAAAGTTTTAACGATACCGAAAGTTTCTTTATACTTCTTCTTGACGTCAGATAGAAGGAAATCGTCAGCAGTTGGATAGTTTTTGTTCAGAAATTCTAACATGTTCATTTTATCTTCTGCTGGTTTTTCTGCTTCTTTCTTTAAATCTGCATAGTCGTTTCGCATACGTTCTATCTCTTTGACGGAGTAGTTATATTTCCTCATTGCTGCTTTACATTTTGAACATTGCGGGTTTCATTTTTGCGTTATATTCTGAAACCTTACCTGCTAAAAACAACTAAGGCGTCAATGGTTTTCTTCATCTCGAACATAGCGGGTCTTATTTGTTCGTTCCATACCTTACCCCTACTATCTTTATCTCTTATTTCCCAAACACATTTTGCAACTAATGAAACAAAGTTGTCGTAGGTCTTAAATTCTTCGGATTTGTAAAGGTCAGAGATGTTCTTATATACCATGTCGCAATCTTTGTCCATAACCTTATGGTTGCAATGAAAACCAAGGAATTCATAATTTACCTTTCGTATGAACTTCTTTATTTCTACTGAGTCAGTTGCTTTGACTTCTATTTCGTCAAATTCGGGAATGGTTAGTTTTTGTTGTTGGATTTCAGGCAATTTGGGGTAAATGGTCAATAATGTCCTGCATTTCATAAAGATACTGTTCATTTGTTTCATCTTTCGCACTACAGTCTAAATTACTTGTTAAAAGTTCTTGCTTTATCTTCTGGATTTTTGTTTCGAAAGTATATGAAGAAGGAATGAAGTTTTTCATCTCTACTAACATAGATGTTGGATTCATAACTAGCGAGTTTGGTGCTGTAGTTGTTTGAATTGTTGTTGTGCCGATTGTTGAAATCATGTCTTTTATACAAAATAAAAAAAATAAATAAAATAAAAAATAAAACTAATTTATTTTTTATTTCGGGAAAATTCATGAAAATTCAAGAGTTTTAGACCATGTTAGAAAACGTGTTAGAAAACATGTTAGATCTAACATTCTAACATAAATTATATTTTTGGTGTAAATTTCATGGAAAATTCAAGAGTTTTAGACCATGTTAGAAAACGTGTTAGAAAACATGTTAGATCTAACATTCTAACATAAACATTTTTTTGCTGAATTCAGCAACAAAATTCAAATTGTAAAAAGTCAAGCTTGAAAAATGTAAGTGTTTAGTCTTAGTAAGATGGTAGCTTCTTAAAGCAAATACCATTGCTGAGTTTTATGTACGTGAAGAGAAGTACAATGAATTCAATTACGAGTACAATTGCAATGACAACTAAGGCAACTATTTTTGTCTTTTGCCAGCAAGGGTACTTCTTCTCTTCCAATGGTTCGGCAGAACTATACTCACTCATGAGAAATGCCAAAACGGTTTAATAGAAAAAGTGTTATTTTTCATGTCCGAAGACTCGAAGGTGCAACACTTCCAAAATACCGACGAACTCAGAAGAGCAGCATGGCAGTATGTTCTTGACAACTTCTTTGAGTTCTCCAGGCACACCTTGGAAAATGCTGAAGAACTCCGACACAGAGAATTTGGAGAAAATTGCACTCCAATACTACATTGACAAACAAAGGGTAAACAAAGGGTAAAATAAGACTAAAAACTTAAGGTTTAAAAAAGTGACATTTTTATGAGCTCCGAGTCACCGAGAAAACTTGGTCAGATGTTAGCAGCTTACTTCCCTGAGGAGGATGGAAGCGTTACATACGTAAGGTTCAAAAACAACGAACCTGGAATTGCGTACCAAATTCGCAATTACATGACCATGGAAGAGTACGAAAGGTTCCTACAAGAGAAACCAGCTCTAAACAACTCAGAAAAGAAAGAATAAAAAGTTTAACTCGTAATTGTTTATTTTTTTACTTGTATGGGCAAGCTGCAAGAATGAAGTCGACTATCTCGGTCTTTGTCTTGACCAGTTGGACTGCTCTTGCGAGTACGTCTGTTTTACGGTCTCCAGCTGGTGTCTGACCTTCGTAATTGCGCATGTTCTTGAGAGCTCCAACTGTAAATGGTTGTAGGATGAAGAGTCTCTCAGACTGCTTGAGGTAGTCGTCACGGTCACGAACCGAATCTGTTGGTACGAGTCGAATTGGTCGACCTTAGGGAAGAGATGAAAAGCCTGTCGTCTTCCATTAGGGGCTGTGGCATACTCTTTGCGTAAACGGTTCAGACCTTCTTCGAACTCTTGGTCTCTTCTTGGATTGAGATTGGAATTGGAATTGGGGTGGAGGTTTGACATGAACATCCAAGGGTTAGGGGCAGTAAGGCATAGGCTGAGGAGAGTAGTTCGGGAAGCCTTGAGAGGTATTTGGTAGTAATTTGGAAATTGAGGTAGTAATTCGGAGTACATGTTGGAACTGAGGTACTTGTTGGAACTGAGGTTGCTGAGGTGCAGGGCTGGTGCTTTAGGTTCCTCTGGTTGGGATATGGGCTCGGTTGGTGGTACGTCGACATGTCTTGAAACAATAAAAGACTTGTCTTGAAACAATAAAGACTTGTCTTGAAACAATAAAAGACTTGTCTTGAAAAAGTAAAAGACTTGTCTTGAAAAAGTAAAAGACTTGTCTTGAAAAAGTAAAAGACTTGTCTTGAAAAAGTAAAAGACTTGTCTTGAAAAAGTACGGGTATCGTCTGAAATCAAGACCACTGTTCTCAAATTTGAGAACTTTACACCAAAAAATTTCTTGAAAATAACGCGGTCTTGTCTTGAAAAAGTAAAAGACTTGTCTTGAAAAAGTAAAAGACTTGTCTTGAAAAAGTAAAAGACTCGTCTTGAAAAAGTAAAAGACTCGTCTTGAAAAAGTAAAAAGACTCGTCTTGAAAAAAGTAAAAGACTCGTCTTGAAACAATGACCGACATAGACCCAGCAGATGAGGCAATCTACCTTATAGAGATAAATGAGCTAGTTAGGAACTACCTGAGCCATCTGAAGTCAAACAAGACCATTGCAGGCTGGGTGTCTGGAAGAAGTGCGCTTAAAATTGAAATTGACACTGGAATTGTCCTGCAAATACCAGAAAACACTCCTTTCGACGACATAAAAGAGATGAAGAAAGAAGTCCTCTTGAAGTTCTTTGCCAAGCGTCCTTGGATACTACTTCCAAACAGAGAGAACCCAACTGTACGAATTGCCCAAATTCTCAGAGGACTCTTACACTTCTCGGGTCGGGCGTTCTTCATAAACACAGAGGGCGACATCGTACCTTTACAGTAAACATCTCATTTTAACTTCACTTTTTTATGTTTTTACTCACACTCGTACTCAACAGGTATGTGTACACATATGTCAACTGTGAACCTTGTATTGACCGGTCTTCCTGCAAATGCAAGTTCGGTCAATACACAATTTATGGTGGCAAGAAAGACAGTGGGGAATGTTATTCTGACATCTGTTGTTGCGCTCGAGAGAGAATTGAAATTCCAGACCCAACTCCAACACCAACACTCAAGTTGCCAAAGACTCATGTGAAGAAGAAGCCTTCTGGTAAGTTTCTTATAGCCATATACATGGCACGCTTTGAGTAAAAACATTTTTTTCATTTTTTGAATGAAGCAAGTTAAATTCGTCCCACACCAATCTCAATGGACCGATGAAGAGTTTCAAGCTATGGTTGAAGACGTTGAGAACGACATAGACGGCGAACTTGAAGGAGCTCAAACCACAATTGCAACCAAAATTGCACAAGTCAAGAACAGATAGCTCCACTTAAAGCTACCAAAGCTACTCTTGACCTCATGGATAGTTACCGTTTAGATGTCAAGAGTGGAATAAGACAATTAAAATTAAAACTTCTAAACTACGAAGCTATACTCCAAAAGTTAGCAGAAATGAGAAGACTTTACCAGAGCTACTTACATGTAAGGGACTTACCTTCAAGCAGTCCGACCAAAGATGAATTTTCTGACATTGTCCCAATTTTGTCCGAAAGTCAGCTCAGATGTTTGAACTGCTCCCAACATATCCAGAATATGAACGTTTGCCTGAACTCTTCCGCAATCTCAAAAAACGTTTTTTGGTTCTCATGTTCGAAACTTTTATCGGAAGAGACAACAAACGTTCAGAAGAAGAACAAGATATTATTTTAAACTTGTTGTATGACTTAACGTCATAACAAGCTTTTTGAAGTAAAACCGTCATTCTCAAACCACTTCATTTTTTCGATGTCCGAACAAGCACCGAAGCCGAACACAATGGCAGATGTCCTTTCAATGTTGCCAGACAAGCGCCCAGTTCAAATTCAAATTTTGAATTTGAAAGCTCATCTGACAAACACCGTTAAGACTCTCCAAAGTAGTCTTATGGAAGAGATGAAGGGACTTAAAGCCGATGTCCTCATGAACCAAGCTTCCAATGAGAAATGCCTGAATGATTTAACGGAAACCTTGCGCATTTACGCGAGAGAGAACCGAGACCTTGCCAGACTCATCTACCGTTTCTTCGAAGAGATAGACGCCATCTGGAAGGTACTCGGAAAGGACAGAACCTCCAACACCGTAATTCGTGAGTACCAAATTGAAGAAGGAATTTTCGAGGAAGAAGAGAAACACGAAGAAGAAGAGGAAGAAGAAGAGAAACACGAAGAAAAGGAAGTTTGGGCAACCCTTGTTGCCGATGACAGTTACGAAATTTCCCAACCCTACCCATACAAAATCCGCAACAAGGAGACAGGCAAGGTTCTTACCCCAGTCCTCAACAACTTGGGACACTTGAACCTTAACCTTCGGAATCGCGGTTCAATCTCCATGGGCAAGCTTGTCGCAATTCAATGGGTTCCAAATCCAGCAAGAAGACGAAGGTCAGACACATTGACGGTGACAAGCTCAACAACCGTAAGGAGAACCTCGAGTGGTTCTAAGAGTAAAAAAATTTTATTTTAGGGGGAAACCCCGAGTAAATTTAGGTGTTTATTTAGTTAAGTAGCTTAAATTAAGGAATTTGGACAAGTAGTTCCTGACCCTGAATTGGACTCTTTCGTCATCCCAGTTGCTAGGAGGTCGTCCCAGAGGAGTTGGTAGAATTGCCAATCCAAGGACGATTTGTCCTCCCAGGCATTGAGGATGTACTGCTCGTAGAGTTTCATGACCTCTGCCTTGCACCAGACACCCTCTCCCTTGGAACGTAAGGCTTCTTCGAAGTGCTCGAATGCGATTGGCTGCGTGACCATCTGAAATGACACTTTTTGTCCGTTTGGTCAATGTTTGTGTCTCGTGCCATAGTCGACGAAAATACAAACAAACAGGTTATATATGAGTTTGAGACCAAGAATGGTGTAACTCGACCTGTCCGATTCAAATTCGAATAAAAATTTTTTACTTCATGCAATGTTTTATTTCACCATCTTCTTTAACACCCCAGTACTTACGCTTGGAGAGGACATGAACTTCGGTGAAAATTTTGTCCAATTTGAATTGACCCATCTTTTCACCGACCATGCCCATTTCAATGAGTTTGTTATAGCCTTCTTCGTTCTCATGAGTGCATCGATGTTCTCATAGTAAACCACTTTGGATTTGACTTCGGAGAAGAATTTGTTGTAGTTGTCAAGGACTGCCTTTGCGAACTGAGGGTAGACCAATGTTCGACAATAGGTTTTAATGTGGTTACTAAGCCACTTTGACCTTGAGTGAATTCGTATTTCAAAACAAAAGGAGAAAACCTTTCAACAAAGTTGTCGACCTTCTCATAATGTTTACTCTTCATCTCTTGAGGTTTCTTAATGGAATATCCCCATGTCGAATTCATAAGCAATTTGAGTGTCATTGCAAGTTTGGGGTTTGAAGCTTTCCTAATATCATACAGTTGTTGTATGACTTTTCCAACTGTATAGTTCCTTCCTGGGAACTCACCATCTTCGTTTGGAATTCCAGTCGGGATATATTGGACGAACCTCATGTACGCAGCGTTAAGGTCGACATAGTATATTTTTCATCTGAGTCGAACTTGTCGCATCCAATGGTCCAGTTTGTGGAAATTCAAGTGAGTCTCTTATCTTCTGAGAAACTTCTCCTGTTATCTCATAAACATCGTCGAAGCAACCTGTTTCATATAAAACCTTCTGACCTAACTCAGATGCTCTCCAATACAATTTGACGTCAATTGGATGTCTCAATGGAAGTTTGTTTATAGCATCTTGAAGTTCTTGCAACCTCATTGGAAGTTCTTCTGGTTCAGGTTGGTATCCGAACAATCCAACTCCTTGTGGAATTGTGTACTTCTTTTGTACTAGAACTTTGTCTGGAACAACTTTTGGTCTTGCTAACAGTGAAAAGTTTGTTTCGTCTTTTGGTACAAAAGTTTCTGTCAGCTTGTCATCTGGAATTGGTTCCAACAAACCTTTCTCGAAAAGAATGTTTACAGCTCTGACAATGTTGCACTTGCCTTTTCCGAACAATGGGTTTGTAAGACTTTCGTTCAACATGAAGTGGTTGTGGACAATTACAATCTTCAACCATGGTAAGTCTTTGTCAACAACATAGTCGTCATGTGAAGAACCTTTAGCTGTAGGAATGTTGACTCGGATATTGACATTTGCCAACGGTGCAATTTTTGCCAATTGACCTCTGAGATGTACCTTGTCTTCACACATGACTCAAGATACTTCATCTTCTCATCTGTAACAAGACCAGAGTTCCTGAGACATGTAAGAATACAAGGTTCATTGACAATTGTTTCAATTGAATTGTAAATTCCATACCTTGTCAAGTCAATGTCAGACTTATTTATGAACGGGAAGTATCCAGCATGTTGTCTGACTGCTTGAGGGTTAGGTTGGTACCATTCGAACTTGACACTTGCAATTCCTTCAATTGCATTCAAAATGTCTGAGTCGGAGTCAACCATTTGTTCTCTCTTTGTAGTCTTGAAAGCGTCAAGAAGTTGTGCGGCTGTTGTGACATTGCCATGTGCATAGTAAATGTGACCATCCAAATCTGTTACGGTTAGTCTGAGATTGTATCCTTTCTTATTTCCGTCTTGTATGGCAGCAAGTACACCCATGAAGCCTTCTTTGTTCTTTCCTTCGTCAAAGTTTACTGTAAAGGTTCGACCAGATGTAATTTGACTTCTAACTTCACGATACTTTTCATATGCATATCTTGTTCTTTCCATGGGAGCATGTTTGTCTTCACCTTTTCCTTTTTTCCTTCTCAAAGGATGCAATTGTTCGTCATGTTTCCAGTAGAATCTGGCAAAGCCGTCGTGTCCTTCAACTTGAGGCTCAGAAACATCGAAAGGCATGTCCATAAGACGTTCTTCTTCTAACCTCTCTAGTCTGTTTGGATAATTTGGCACGTGCTGTTTCCAATCCATTTCGTAGCGAAGACCAGACAATTTGTCATAGACTTTTATGGGTCTTCCCTTCCTATATTTAAAATTCTTCGAAACTCCAACCATATCTTTCTAACTCTGCTTTTATTCTAGCAGATTTTCTATCCATTCTATATGGGGGCATTTTTATAAAAATAAAAAAATATTTTTTTTTTACTTTACATAACCACCTGCTGCCATAAGTCTTTGACGCCAACCCATACCAGCTAATGAAGGTTGACTTGGTTTAGTTTGGAAACTAAACTTTGGTTTTGGTTTATCTTCAGTTTTTGGTTTTTCTCTTCTATCGGTTTTTCGTCACTTTTCGGTTCCTCTGACTTTACCTCACTTGCAGGTATGTTGTGTCGTCAACATCTTCATAAATATCATATGCCATTTGTTTTTGTTTTCCTTTCAACTTTTTGTGTTTGTTGTAAAGTTTAGAATATTTCGACTCTAAGTCAATGAGATGTTCTATAATGAACTGTTGGTCAGTGAAGTAAACTTTTCCATCTGTTGTCTCGAAAGCTCCTTCAGACTTCAATATTTTATTTGTGAGAGTCTGTTTCTTTTTTGAGATACTAGCCGTTCCATTTCTATGAAAAGTGACTTTGTAGTTAGGGTTTGTATTTCCAGACCTGGCACTTTCTATTATTGAATTTTTCTCTTCATCTGTAAGTTCTTTGACAGGTTTTGACAATGGTTCTGAACTTTTTGTTTGTGGTGTCAAATCTACCGTTTCAACTTCTTCGGTCATTTCATCTCAGTAAAAAATTTTAGTTTGGTTTGTTTTCAACTGGTTGTTTAGGTTTTTTAAGTCGGTCTAAAACTTCCTGAGGTATAGGAAGAACTTGACAAACACGTGGTTGTGTAACTGCTGGAAGTCGACAAATCCATCTTGAACCCATTTGTCTCAATGCTGTATTGTTCATTTCATCTCAGTAAAAAATTTACATTCCCCACGTTTGAGGCGGTTGCGGTTGGTTATTGTTTACCCACTGTTGTGCATGGTTATATCCTCTGTTAAAGAATCTTTCACCTTGGTCCATATAGTGTCCTGCTTGGTTATAGTAGTCATTTGCTTTGTTATAGTAGTTTCCTGCTTGTCTTCCTACATTGTCCATCCATCCTTGAACTTTTCCTCTTGTTTCAGGATTTGGAATAAGATTTGCTGCATCTCGTGCTACATCCCAACCTTTCTGTACAGTTTGTATAATAGGTTGTGCTTTCTCTTTAAGTATACCTAATGTACTCAAAATCTTCCTTCCAATTCCAAATGCACCTCTGGCTATTGTTCCCACTGCGGGCAAAAATCTGGATGCAACTCCTGCTAATGCGCCAAATAAACCCATTTCTTATGGGTTAAAAAATGACGAATCCAAACAAGGACCCCTATGTTTCTAAGGCAACAAAGAAAGCACTCATGATAAAAATCTTTAGTTCAACACCAAATGCTTGGTTTATGGATATCTTGGAAAACATTCCGAGAGTTAGAACAGATGGACCACCATACTGGTTAATATTTGTCGGTCAAAACACAAGATACTGTGAAGCCATACCATTACAGTCCAAAAATATTTTAGATGTGAAAACTGCTTTGACAATATTCGTTGACAAATACCATCCAACAAAACTGACATCTGACTATGAAAGTTCTTTCAAATCAGACGATATTAAAAACTATCTGCGTTCAAAAAATGTAAACCAATATTTCATTGTCGACCAAAACCATTCTGCTCTTGGTGTCATTGACAGTTGTATAAAAATCTTAAGAGACTTAAACCAACCACAAGGTGGTGAGGTAGATGAAATGTCATATGACGACAAGTATAGACATTTCTCCATGGCAAAGATGAGACAAGTTTTAAATATTTACAATAACCGTAAACAAAAAGGTTTGGGAAACCACTCCCCCGAAGAAATGAAAAACAACCCTGACTTAGAGAAAGACTATATATTTAATAGTTTAGTCAAAAGAGACAAACAAGAAAGAATGCCAGGCTTCAAACTTAAGAAAGGAGATAAGGTAAAAATAGAAATACCTAAACGCGACCCATATGAAAATACTATTGACTATGACAACAACAAGTACCCGACAGGTACTCACATTCGTGTTCGTAAAAATAGAAGAAAGTATACAAGAGAATATTATGAAGTTTTAGGCAAACATGGCAAAATGTACAGACTGCAAGCAGAAGATAAAACTACTATTGTCAGACCTCGTTTCAAACTTGTTAAAGTTCAAGGTGGTATACTTTCAAAGACAGTTCCTAACAAATATAAGACAACTCCTGACGAATATGCTAAAGAAGTTGAAAATGACGACTAAGCATTTCTATACCATGCGTAAACTGTCATGTAAGGTGGCATGTAGTCTTTACTTTGTCCCGTTGTTTGCGTATACCCTGAAACGCGATGTGTATGGCTTCCTCCTACCTCAGTGTTACTCCAGTAACAATTTATAGCAAACTTAACGTCCTCTTTAACATCATATCCTTTACCTTTTGTCATTCCTGACCAATCCCAAAATCTATGACTATGCAAACCTGCTTCAGATGTACTTAAATTTATGTAGTGACTGTGCGCAGGTAAATTTGCACCTGAAATCGTTTTACTTCCACCTGTTTCCTTTGAAGAGTTTGCACAATACAAAAACCTGTCGACTATTTGAGTCCAAGTTCCAAAACCAAGTACTACTTCTGGTTTGGTAGAGTTCATTGACGTGTAAATAGAACCTATAGGATATAGTGTTTGAAGTATTTCTGTCTTTAACGTTTGAAGCTCTGTTTTGTCAGCTTTTTTATCTAACTCATCGTTAACATATGTTTTGTCAGCTTTTTTATCTAACTCATCGTTAACATATGTTTTGTCAGCTTTTTTATCATATAAATCTTGAGCAGTGAATTTAACTTTGTTTTCATCCTCCATGACATAGACATTTCTACATCTAGTGTATTTCATCGTCGTTATGTCATCCTCCGATGTTAAACCTTGTGGAAAGTTAGGAGGTTTCCAATTTAATACATCCCCAGTTTCTTCAACCGTTCCTTCAATATTTTCTATACCAACAGTTGCGAAGAAATCGTGTGTATGGTTCTTATCTGCCTTCTTTTCAAGGCTAACGTTTAAGTCTGTTATTTCAGAAGATGTATGTGTATGTCCAACGTCACTTTTCCTGTTTAAGGTTTCTTGTAAGTTTGTAATATTTGCAATGGTATGTGTATGTCCAACGTCACTTTTCCTGTTTAAGGTTTCTTGTAAGTTTGTAATATTTGCAATGGTATGTGTATGTCCAACGTCACTTTTCCTGTTTAAGGTTTCTTGTAAGTTTGTAATATTTGCAATGGTATGTGTATGAGTCTTTTTAGAATATTCGTTTTCAGCTCTTGTCACTTCACTTGACATTTTATTGTCAACATATGTTTTGTCTGCTAGTTCAGGATGAGTATGTTCTTTTGTTGCATATGTTGCATCTGCTCTGTCATGTTCTTCTTGAACTTTTTCAATGACATACTCTTTGTCAGCTTTGTTGTTAACATCTGCTTTTGTTGCATATGTTCATCTGCTCTGTCATGTTCTTCTTGAACTTTTTCAATGACATACTCTTTGTCAGCTTTGTTGTCAATATCTGCCTTCAAAAGAAGTTCATCTATAGGTTTCTCGTTTAAAGTTCTTTTTGTTGGATTTATACAAACAGTATGGTTCTTACTGTCTTGAAACAGAAACTCGTCTGTCAATGGGTTTAATGTCAGTTTTTAAGTTTCCTTCTTTCAATGACTCAGATATCTTAGAATAGTTTGAAAAGTTTGTTGTGTTCTTATTTAGAGCTTGCATAATGAGTTGTCGGTTGTGTGTGTATTTCTCTCATAGACGCTGTTTCTTTCGACATTTTTATTCTAGATAAAATATGCTTTCAATAGAAAAAGAAAATTCAAGAGTTGCTACAACTAAACCATTAGATGAACTTTTTACGAATGTCGGTCAAAAGTTTGAGACAGAGACCGTAAAGCATGAAGGCTATCGTTTTGACTACCGTTAAGATGGTTAAGAGACCCATCCGTCACAAAAGCTATTGGCTTTCGTAGAATGAAGTTCATTTCAGAAGCCATACATGGTTTCCCATTTACGGTCGGTTTTGAAGTTCGATACTATAACAAAGAAAAACGTATGTATGAGAAATTTGAACAGGGAAAACTTTTACAAGTGAATTGCTTGTAAACTTAGAAACAACTCTTCAAGCTTTTCAAGAAAAAATAAACGATATCTATCTCGAATATGCAAAACAGTACAACATGACGAAGGAGAGTACCATCTCGATATTATATATGACAGGAAAAATGCAACTGTTAAAATCAATAGAATAGAAGACCTTGGAGAAGACGTTTATATTTCTACAAAATATAACAACTTGGCATGGTATAGATTTTTGAGGATGTTAAATCAGCCTGCAGAATATCCAGTACACCCGAACTTTTATGAAGTCGAAAACCCTAATGGAACATATGAAAATGTTTTCGACTCAGATGCTATTATAGTTCATGCTTCATTTTCTGGTGCACAAAACTCTTTTTTATGCTTGGCAAATGACTTTTACGAAAAACCTACAAAGCTATACGAACCACCAAGTGGAAGTATTTCAGACTTTCAAGTATGGTTTACAACAGATGGAAGAAAGAGAATAATTCCATTATACCATGCGTTTTACTTAGAACTTAGTTTCATATACAACTACTATCGAACGGTAAAAATATGATTTTTTAATACGGTTGAGGTGTTGGATTTGGTTGCCAACTAGACTGTGGTGCAGGTTCAGGCTGTTGTATAACAGGAGCTTGCTCTTCTGGTTCAGGGTCTTTAGGTATAATACCAACGAACTGACCTACTCTTTTGCCAATATTTTTGACACCGTTCCAAATTCCTCTTCCGACAGATTTTATTCCATTCCATATACCTCTTCCAACATTTCGAAAGAAGTTTCCAATACTACTGAAGAAACCCATTTTACTATATGTAAAAATCTAATGTCCGCCTAGTCTCTTACGTTTCCTGTTGAGTTCCATAGCATTCTTTAACTGGAGCTCATACATTCTGTTTCTCCTCTGGTAGAAAACATATTCTGGGTCAACTCCTGTGTTCGCGTCATCTGCATAAAGTTGTTTATATCCCACTTCAGGGTTTGTATAAAACTCTTTCCATCTCATATTTGCATACCATGGTGGCAAACCTAACGCAGCGTCATTTGACATGGCAGTTTGCATTTGTACATCTGTTGGCACTTGACCATAGTTTGCCATTGCAGTTTGTATTCTAACTTCATTTGGAATATTCTCTGGGTTTGGTTGTCCAGGTTGCTGTGCATTCGCTAAGTTCTGTGCGTCCATTTAATATTAGATAAAAATATCTCTTACGAGTACATATACTGAACATTTGCAGGCATTGGTTCATCTTCATATTCTCTGTACTTTTCTGCCACGTCAAATAAATAAATGACACAATGGAAAAAACCTAAAACAAGTAGTCCTATTTCAAACCACATTTACTTACTAATAAAATTTCTTTATTGTGACACTTTCTCCAGTTTATAGGACCTCTCTCATATTCTATCTTGTCATATATAAACTCATAGTCATGTATGTCCTCTAACCATCTCATAACGGTTTCCAAACCACTTTTATCGGATGTAAAGTAAAAGCATGGATGGTTATGTAAAACGTCTAAAGTTTCTAAAGAGTCTCTCAAAGTCCAGTCTACTTGGTATTGAAAATCCCATGTGTTATAGAACGGCGGGTCCACTATAAAGAAAACATTTTCCTTGTCTTTATATTTTTCATACAAATCTGTCCAATGACATCTCACAAACTCTATACCCTCAATATATTTTTCTATGTCCTCTTTGAAAACATTTGTATAGTTAAGATATAAAACTTTTGACATAAGTGTTTCAATGTCATGAACTCTTATAGAACCACTATATAATAGTCTAGCAGATATACTATCCCAGTCTATATATTCTGCTTTTTTCAAAACCTCTCTCACAATATTTTTCTTATCTAATGGTATACGTTCCATCTTATCTATAGGTATCTTTTCTTTTAACTCTTTCAATATATTGTTTGTGTCTGGTATATGTTTGAGACGGTCCATATAGTTGTCGAAGTCATTGCATATAATCTTTGAGTCTGGGAATATTGTATGGCACAAATGGGATATATAGAAACTTCCACCGAACAAATCTACAAATGTTAGACCATTCGGTAGTTTCTTAAGTTCTCTCAATAGAATATCTTTACATTTACTCTTATTTCCAAAGAACGGTAACGGTGGTTTTGTAAAATTCATTTATATATAATAATAAAAATGTTTTTACCCGAAAAGTGACAGAAAAGTGACAAAACATGAAAACATATATAATTTGTGAAAAGCGACACATTATATAATGTTTTCGACCCAGAAGAAGGCTTCTTCCCAGAAGCAATGGAGGAAGAAGAAGAGTCCTCCGAATAAAAACTTCATTTATACTAAACATCAACATCAGGGCTAGAAGGCACGAAGTGCCTGGAAGCCCCACTACCCTTTTTTTTTTTTTTTTCTTGTGATAAGAGATGGACAACATGACTGACGTTTTGAATGACAATATGAGTGACGGCTTTAGTTAGAATATGACTTAGAGTTTAGCTGACAATTGGCTGATAGTTTGAGTGACAATATGACTGAGAGTTTGACTGACAATATGACTGACGGTTTGAGTGAGTGTATGAATGAGAATATAACTGACGTTTTGACTAACAATATGACTGACGGTTTGACATCGAAATTCATTCATATATATGTATTGATCAATGCAATCACCCTATTTAATATTATTATTTATCAATTAATTTTTCATTACTACATGCTCTCAATTATTATGACATTAATATTTATCAATAAATATTTCATTACTATATGCTCCCACCCAATTTGACATTATTGTTCTTTGACAAATTTTTCTTTATTAAAGACACTCTCACAAATTCATATCAATATATTTTAATTATCACCTATTCCAATCCATTTTCATATTCATATTCTTATTGAGTTAGAATAAATTGAGGATGACTGAGAATCAAATTATAATTAGTGAGAATCAATTGAAGAATACTGGGAGTTAATTAAGGTTGTTTAAGAATAAATTGTGAATAAGTGACAATCAATTGAGGATGAGTGAGAATCATTTGATTATTAGTGAGATTCAACTGAACATCAGTGAGAATCAATTGAATAATACTAAGAAGAAATTGAGGAAGAGTGAGAATCACTTGATTCTTAGCGAGAATCAATTAAGGATGAGTAAGAATCAATTAATAAGTAGTGAGAATCAATTTAGGGTGACTGAGAATCAATTGATTCTTAGTGAGAATCTATTGATAATTAATGCGAATCAATTGATTATTTGTGAGAATCAATTGATCAGTAGTGAGGATCAATTGATTATTTGTGAGAATCAATTGAAGATGAGTAAGAGTCAATTGAGGATGAATATGTGTCTATTCTGATATGACTTAGTATCTACTGAGGCTAGATGCTAACATCTTACTTTTATGATCATAATTTTTCAACTCCATTAATATTTATAACAATATTTTGATTACTATTTAAATAATTTTATCAAATGATAATTATTAACATATATTAAGAGTATGTTTAATTTTCAACATACTCTTAAAAATCCGAAATTTTAAAAAAGTGACAATTTTTTTAATGCTAAACCATCTTCATCTACCATTAAATGTTTCGGATGATTTGATTTTAATTCAGTTGGGTTCTATTAGATGTAATAGTGTAAATTCTGATTCAACAATTTATCCAGATGGGTATATTTCAAAAATTTTATATTATTCTTCCAATAAACCCTATCAAAAAGAATGGTATACAAATAAAATAACTTATCAAGATGGTAAACCTAAATTCACTGTTTTGGATTCATTATCAAATGCATATGTCGGAGATTCACCATCATATCCTTGGGGACAAATCGTTTCAAAAATCAAAGAATTAAACAGAAATATTAAGAATGTATATAATTTTGGACATAAATTATTTGGATTTGAAAATAAATCTATCATTTGTTATTTGGAGGAACTCAAAGAGCGTTTTATCTCGAATAGCGATGAAGTAAAGTATCTTCAAACATATGAAACAACACCTAAATTTCAGAAATCCGCTGAAGCTTTTACAGAAATGGTAAATATGATTATAAGTGAAAAATATTTGCAAACAGATCTCAGTCAAATTAAAATCAAAATCCATCGTCTAGGGGAACAATATATTCTTAAATTTTTAGAAGCATTTATAATTGCCCGCCCCAAATTTTATGCACAGGTTATAGGTTTCTTACAAAATTTTTCATTTGACCAGGAATTATACTCAAAAGCAGGAATTTCTAAACCATTAATACAAGCAATAATTAATGGCGATAAAAGATATTCGAATATTTTTGCTTTTTCAGGAAAATCGTGTGATTTAACAATCGAAGATTTTATTAATGTTTTAATTTCAGATCAAACAAATCAAAATGGTGAAGAATATTATCAAATACGTATCAGATCTATATTGGATAATAGTAAATATTCTTTCTATGAACTAGCAGTTAAATTTGAATCAATTAATATTTTAAATTCGTGTAATATAGATAATGTTACACCAATCATGAAAGCATTGATAATGTCAAGCCCAAACGAAACAATTTTCAAAATGAATGATAAATTCAATTTGCAGACTTATCAATTTACAAACCAAATCAAGTATGTTTTATCTTTTGCATACAATATCTCAGAGTTATTTTCTACATTTAGAAATCCATTACTCTCTTCGATTGTTTCAACAAATAATATTATATCAGTAATGAATTTGAATGAAAGCAAAGTTATTCGTTTAAAGATTCATTTAATCTTCCATGAGGCCCTAATTCAAAATAATGATTTTATGTACAAGAACTTTAATGTTTTGAATCAAATAAAAAACAATGACCTTCTGGAAATTTTAGCAAAAGCTTGTTTGAAAGCTGACAAAAAAATTCAAGCAGATTTTGAACAAATCATGGGTATTAAATTTACAGCGATCAAACAATTTCATGAATCCATAGAAAAAATTCCAGTTGATCGGTCTCCAATTACAATAGATGGTTGCCATATTTGTTTTGAATGCTCTAAAAATACTGATATTGAAAAACTCAAATCAATGCAATTAATTCTAATAAGCCCTGGTATTCATATCAATGTGTTAACTTATGAACAAACATTGAAGTTTTTGGAACAAATGCCAGCATTTATTCATTTGGGCCTTTCCAATATAAGTTCTGATCGATCTGTAAACTTAAATTATTTTCTACTTCAAAACGAAGATTATTCCCCTTTAAAAATTTCTACAGATAATTATTATTACTTTAAGATCACATTGTATGACAAAATCGTATCCTTTGAATATTCAAAAGTATCAGATACGTTGTGGATGATTACTGTACCAAAAAACATGAAAAACATAAAATTACCCAAAGAGTTTTCAGGGAGGTTAAAATGGTACATTCAAATAACGAAAGTTGATCTCCCAGGACATCCTCTGCAAGATGAAATACAGGAAAAAATAAAGCATGATAATGAGATTGGTGATATCTTAACTTCATATCCCGGGAAATTTTATGTAAATTATAGCACAACGATAAGAAGTGATAGTTTATTCGTCAATGGAAATCCTATAGAATTTCTTATATATATTCCAAGCGAATCAGGAAATTTGGCGTTGGAGTGTAATTTAATTCACTTAGATGCTACTTTTTCATGGCCGAAATATATATTTATTTTTCCTCGTGGTAATTACTATATGCGAGGTTACCCTCTAGGGATATACATAGGGCGCAGCGAATCATCCGCTGCTTATCAACGGTGGCTTACAGCCATGAATATTGAATTTAAATCATTAAACATTATGGAGCACTTTTCAAGAATCAAATGGATGAGCGATTTAGGTACTGGAGTTTTAAAATTTTTGAATACGAATCATTTCCAAAATTATATCTGTATTAGGCACTATCTCGGAACCATGGGCAATAATACTTTACTACATGTTTTTGCTCTGATAGTATTATTATCAAAATCGGCCCAAGATTTTGAGGACAATTACAAATGTTTTGATCCATCGGTTCAGAAAATGTATGCTACAAAGAATATATCAGATGAGCAGCTGGAAAAATGGAAGCAGATATATAAAGATCAAGAGCATTTAGCAGCATACCACCGCATTCCACCTATAAGCACTAATAATAGTGCAGAGGGTAAGCATAGACACATTAACGAACTTGCAAAAAAAGCAAGAAACTTTTCTACTTTCATCAAATTCATTCTGAATGATACTATCATTAGGATTAATGAATCAATTGATCCCATTAATAAGCAAAAACGCGAGAAGAATGACTTGTTAAACGAAAAATGCATACATTGCGGATTCTCCTATAATGATATTAATACTGATAAGAATCCTTGTAAATATTGCAAGGATTTCTTTATGAATAAGAGTCATGTTCCCTCTGCAGGCATACATGTTATGAAAATAGGAGAAAACGTAGGTGAAATCATAGAATTCCCAATCGATAAAAATGTAGGTGATCAGGATGAACTCGTGGATCACAAAGAAAAGAGTTCGCCGATCGAAATATCAAAATACGCAGAATTTATTGATATTGACGATAAAAATAAAGCAGTTTTAGTCGTAAAACTGCTTTATAATCTTGAAACGTTCCAAGATGCCAAAGATTTAATCAATTCTCTGGAAAAACAATCAAAAAATTATGAATCTGCATTACAAAATAAACCAGAAATTTGGTTGGAAAAATACTTGCCTGAATTAATGAAGGAAGTAAAAGATGCGAGAGCTGCTAGAATGAGATTGAAGATAATAAAGAAGTAGAGATGATGAGTGAATAAAAACTTTGTATTAAATTTGTATATAAAAGAATTGTAAAATATAAAAATAAAGAAGTGGTTGATAGGAATTTGAAAATTCGTTGGGTGCATATAAGTTTGATAAATATATTTATGAATATTAATGTCAAATTGGGTGGTTGCATATAGTAATGAAAAATATATTAATAAAAAGTAATGTCAAATTGGTTGGTTGCATATAGTAATGAAAATAATATTAATAAAAATTAATGTCAAATTAGGTGGATTCGTGATAGAATGCTTCTGTGTATGTGTGGCGTGAGTTAGCATCGGGTGGATTCGTGATAGAATGCTTCTGTGTATGTGTGGCGTGAGTTAGCATCGGGTGGTTGCGTGATAGAATGCTTCTGTGTATGTGTGGCGTGAGTTAGCATCGGGTGGTTGCGTGATAGAATGCTTCTGTGTATGTGTGGCGTGAGTTAGCATCTTGTGGTTTCATCACAAATTTTAACCCATCCAAATCTTATTAATTATTAAAATTCTTTTACAATTTCTGATGTATTTTTTGTAAACATTTCATATGCAATATTTCTCCTTTTCTTTCCTCAAATCTTCAAATATTAATAACTTTGGATATGAAATTATTTGGATCTTTTATGAATTTTAAATGTCTTTCTTAATATCAAATTGATTAAATTATTAATATTTTCTAAATTATGCCTTAAAAATCCAAATATAAAAAATCGTAAATAAAAAATATATTTTTTATTTTTATTTTGTAAATAATCCGTTTACTAAATGGGACTGTATCATGAAAGTAACAAAAATCATTATTTAACAAGATTCAAAACTGGTGCAACGAAATGCACATTGATTTTGTAGTGTAACAAAGAGAGATTTATTGTAAAAAGTACAAAATAGTATATTTATTATCGTGATTTGCGTAGAAATGTATGAGTTTGGGACGTATTTCTGGTGCATTCATAACTAAAGTGATACATTGTCTGGAGCAAGTTCAGATCTTTAACTTATGGCTTGTTTGGTGCTAACTCACCCAATTTAAGTGCACTAGAGGGGATTTTGTCTGTAATGAGCATGCACATTGAGTTGTTGCTTGGTCCGTGTACGAAAGATAGTAATTTAATACTATACTCGATTAAATGTGAATTTCTAATTTTGAATTTGCGTTTTTTCCTGAAAATAGTTACAATATATGAAAGAGTTGGCAAAACTAGAGGACACGTCTTTAAGGGTTTGGCTCTTGCTTCATGTTAATATGCCGAAACTAAAATAAACGTATATTGGGGGTCGAAAATTGAGAGCTCATATCTTTAAGTGTATTTGGATCAAATGCGACTGATCCATTTTCGCAAACATGAACACTTACCTTAACGTTAATTGGTTTATCAAGTTTCAATTTCTCTGATTGAAGTGTAAACATGGCTGAAGAAACTGTATCTTTTGTGAAATTAGATAGCTTAATCTTTGCAAAACCAAATGTGTCATTGTCCATAATAAGGTTGTTCTTGAACAAAGCAATAGCAAATGTTGACGTGGAATAGATTGCCCATTCTTAAATTCATAAGCATATGGCATATATGATAGCTTTGGACCAACACAAATTGTGAATCTATGGCTCTTCTTGACTTCATAAGAACCCCAGTCAATAGAATCGACTTTAATGAATACTTTGTACTTGCCATTCTTCTTCTTTTCCAAATCATAAAGAATTATTTGGTTATAATGGGAGCCAGTACTCTTTATATGCTTTTTTGGTGGTGGTGGTGGAGGAGGAGGAGATTGCATCAATGAAATGATAAAAAATTTTTTATGAAAACAAATAAATAAGTTTATATCTATTCAAATTTTTAGCCGCTCAATATACCAAATATTTTTCTATTATTATAGATGCTAATATGAGGATGAGGTTTAAATTTTTCTGAAATTCAATCAATATTGAAAAGAATTAAGGTCTGACTTTTGAAAGGAACGTTTATTTGGGAGTATTCAAAGTCGATAAAGCATTTGAGTCTCAGAGGATTGTCGTAGAAAATATGTTGGTAAATTGTAGTGACTCTTATTAGAAGTTGGTTGATGTTAATCGTTAATTTGTTCGGCAATTCACAAAGCCGATCATTTGTTTACAAAGGGCTTGCCTTGTTTATTTTTTCGGCGTGACCAATGAAATAATCGCTTTGTTTTGCTTAATTATTAGAGATCTTTTTGAATGATCTGTTCTTGGTTTTTGAAAAGAACAAATTAAATGCTCAATGTATCCCGCTTCTAAAAAATTATACATATTTGACAATATACAGCTACAGTGATGTTCGTACCATTATTCCAACAAAAGGATTTACCTATTTTTCTTATTTTTATTTGAAATTTTCATTTTCGAAAAAGTCATTTCAGAACATTGAAATCTGTAAGAATCATGGAGATTTTATTTCATAAAACTTTCATTATTCTAATTTTAAATTTCATATAAATTTCAAAAATAAATAATATATCCTAAATGATTATGCCACGGCATTTTACATATGCAGAAATTTCTCAAAATTTTAAAATTCATTAATTAATCAAATGAATTAAGTTCGATTTTCTTGAATTATGTTTTGTTTCATAGTTCAATATAATGAGGTTGCTTGGTTATAATTGAAAAAATGTATTTCAAAAATCAAATCCATCTTGATCGAAATGTAAGACTCTTTGCCAAATACTTCCAATGTCATTTTAATTACTTAAGTTTTATAGGATAAACATTCCATTCTTTCATTCTCTAATTTTCACTAAAATTTATTTTTTCTCATGAAAAAAAGGGAAATTTAATGATGAAAATATATTAAATTCAATGACATAAAAAGTTTACTGATCCATTCTCAATATAAAATGGTGACTGATCCATCCCAATATTCATATTTTTTTTTCGAACATTCAAAAAATTAAAATTGTAAAAGACATTTTGGATTAATATAGATTGAGAGAATTTTTTGATACTTTGTAGTTTCTTCTTTTGTTATTTCGAATTTTATTTTATTCGAAATGTGCGAATATATTATTGAAAATCTCTGTCTTCCTTTCAAAAATTTCACTTTTCACGACACGCATAGTTATTGTTTTGGTGATCAATTATTTTATATTCGCTCATTAATTACCACAATAACAATTTTTTCTGTATTCGCACTGAATGGATAACGTTACATTTAATCTCTAATGCACAACATAATGCAAGTTTTGCCCAATGTTGTAAATGTTTGATATAATAAAATTATTTTTATTTTAAAGTTGATATAATAAAATTATTTTTATTTTAAAGTTGACATAATAAAATTATTTTTATTTTAAAGTTGACTTTCTGAAACCTCAACTTAAGCATTGACTCTCTGTATTCTTGCTTACTTAATTTTTTTTATTTTATTTAAATCAAGTTTTCATTTATTGAATATAATCTAAATGAGTAAGTTCATCAATAAAAGTATTAGTCTGCATCATATTTGATAGATTTGTTAAAGAAAATCAAAATGCGAATATACATAATTTTCAGATTTTTCTTTGATACGATTCACTCCTCCAAGATCTGTTGGATATAAATACGAATATGCTTGCTCTATGAACAGCATTAATCATAGATTTCTACCAGTGCGTATGAAAAATGATATTTATTAATTAAACTATTACACCGAACGTTTCAATATCCTTGAAAGAAACCCGCTTCAACTTGACGGACAAGAGTTTGATCGCAGTGTATAGATAAGCAAACAATATTGTGTTCCTGAAAATTTAAGCGCTCCAATTTATTTTAAATGAAATTAAGATGAAATCAATGCACTTTTCTGCTTCTTTTGAGCCATTAACAACACACAAGTGATGATATGGATAAAATAACTATCAATAGTAGGACAATCATTATCATTAATATATTTTTGATATGGACCACGAATTTTAGTAGAATAATATATTCAAAATATATACACAAATGCCACTAGTTTGCCCTTTATGAATAAATGCATTCGTTATCCAAAATTTAGAGAAATTAATGAATAATTATCTTTCTTTGGATTGCAAAAACACTTTAATTAAAGGATACAAACTCAATATGAAATATATCGTAATTTATTTTATCACCAGATATTATTTTTATATATTTTCTTTGAATTCCGATTGGTTCTCAGAAAAAACCCTCGTCAAAAGTCGTATATAATTCATCAAATGTACATTCCCTTAAATGGTTTTTGATTCTTTTTTATTGTAAACTTATGAATTTTAAAAGGTGACCGTTTATTTAAATGCGCTTCATCTGGTTTTCTCCTTTGCTAAAAGAGAACGAAACCAGAGAATTACAAGAGGTCATTTCTCAATTCTTTCCTGGCGCTAAAGTAACTACTGATAAAAGCATATCTCAAGTTCTGATCGTTAAACCAAATGAAGTATCGTTAATTTATCGAACTACTAGCATAATTCTTTCTCCTCTTGCATTTAAACAATGCACTACATTTGGCATTGATCCTTTTGAATGGCCATTCAATACTAAAACTCGAATGAATTTATTTTTACGAAATAAAACTATTAAGTTTGTTGGATTTGATGACCATACAACAAGATCATTAACTCACATGATTCACCAAATGCATGGATCAGTCGGTGATTTAGCCGACTTTGTAATTTCTCCAAAAGCAATTAAATCTAAGGACAAACCAGATTGTCCTGTTGTATCGCCAAATTGGATAGAAGCTCTTTATATTTCGCAATTTTACGTTGATTATTCTCAATTTACGTTTGGACGTAACAAACCAAAAGCAAAAGTTGCTCCAAAACCAAAGAAATTAACAGCTACAAAATCTCCAAGGGAAATTGCAAAAGATTTCGATAATAAATCAAAAGATACAACAATACTTAGGCTACAAATAAAAGAAAAAACGCCAGATATCATGAAATTTTTTGTTCAAAAGAGCGATAATGTTACGAAAAATATAATTACCCCTAAAATTCCAAAATCTCCACATAAAAATACAAAAATCCCGATGCCAGACAATCCATTTCAACAGCCTAATACAGATACAATGATTATTGATTCATTTTTGAAGAAATCTGAAGAAGAAAAAAATTCTTCATCTCCTACCTTTTCGCCTCGTACAAAATTACATTCCGTATGTAACACAATAATAAATACAAAATCCGATTCAAAGAATCAAAGTAAATGCAAATTAAATTCAATTTTTGAAAATTGTATACAGTTTACTCAAAAGAACGAAGATACAGATTTTTGTTTATCAGATGATGACGTTGTTTATGATCAAAAAGATAATTCATCAGAAATATCTTGTGAAGCATCCGTTAACGAAGATCCGTTAATGATGGCTTTAGTTAATTAGTGAAATATACTAACATGCTATTATTTATTCAATTTAATTATTTTTTTCCTGTTTGTAAAATTTTGTAATTATAATAGATATATGTTGATACATAATAACAATGACATAGTGAAAACCGCTACTACTTTCAAATTCTGAGAAAATGTAAAATTTTCAAAACACTTGAAAATTTGAAAAATTAACTAAGCAAGTCATCATGATTTTATTTATTTATTTATTTAATTTTCAACCATTAAAATTGAATGTATTTTTTCAGATTCTCTCAATGAAATTTTCTTTTTTTTTCTTTCTTCATTTAATCTTCATTTTGAGAAGACATTTTCCGTGATTCATTTTGAAGTAAAAATGTGCCATTTTCAAATGAAATTGATCGTTTTACTGGCCAAAATTTCGACTTTGATTGATACAAATATAGAAGTTACAGCTTGTGTGGATGATCAACATTATAACATCAAAAAACAGAACTCTGATTTTTTTCGAATATCGGGTTGCAATTTTATTTTGGAGCAAAATAAAGAATCAATGTTTTATAAAGTAGTAAACAATGACAATAGAGATCATATTATCAAACTTAATTATCAAATATTCTTTGAACAAAGCAAATATTTTTTATCTCTTTCAAATTCAACCTTAAATATCAATTCTGCATATATAAATGATACAGTTAACATAAAATCATGCAAGAATATCACACTTACAAGAGATAACTTATCAAATTATTTTTTAAATTTTGATTCGGATATTATAAAACTTGATCCAAACAACACATATTTATTTAAATATCAGGATAATAAACGAAAATTATTAGAATATCATCCTTTAATTAGATTCAATCAAAACGATATTTCATTCGTTGAAGGAACAAATTCAATATCAGTAACAGGGACAATAGATAATGGAGCAGGTGAACGTAATACAAAAGCTTACTATATGACAGAATGTTCAACTAATGGTGATCTTGATAACTATCAATACGCCACAAAATTCTTTGATGAGACATTCTCAGGCACTCATACATTTTCTGTAGATATTCCAGTTAACAATTACGATGTTGGAACTCACAAACTTTATTTTAGAGGTGTTAGAAATGGAGGATATGGAACAATTTATGAATTTAGCTTTACAGTAATAAAATTTACAATAAATAAAAAATATACAACAAAAGTACAATACAAATCAGGAATTGATGACAATATTGAATTCAAAATTGAATTTTCATTTCAAACAAACAAAGAATTTTCATTTTCATATGGCATTGATTCATTAAGCACACAAACGACAATTTCATTAACATCAGATCCACAAGAAATACGATATATTATAGCTCTTCCAACCCTTAGTATTGGAGAGCATTATATTAAATTTAGAGCCGAATCAGTAGAAGATCAGATTCCATTTAAAATCATTGAAAGTTCATCACCTGAACTCCAAATTTTGACTACTACATCATCATCTAATCCGACCTTATATTACAAAGGAATAACAAATGAAATTTCAATTGAATATCAAATGCGAGATGAAGATGGAAAAGGAAGTTTTTCAGTTTATCATTCGCTTGATAACGGTGCATTTACAAAAATAGATGATTCATATAATATCAATGATGCATCATGGTATCGAAAATCTTTTAGTATCTCAAATTCATTAATTTCTCCATCAGATGAAACAGTTCATTCTATTTCATTTTATATTAAAGATAACTTAGGAAAACAATCAACAAATCAAGTATTTTATTTCAAATACATGACTAATCCAATTATCAAATTACAAGAAGAAATGAAAACATCACTTACATATCAGGTAGATCAAACAATTGATATCAAACTTATTTATCGCGATGCCAGAGGAAATGGTCGATTGACTATTTACACCAATATTTATGACATTAATAATAACAATAATATTGTTTCACAAAATAATTTACCAATTGATATTGATTCATCCACTGAAAAATCAACAACAATCGCAGTTAATATTAATAGATTAACATATGAAAAACAATATAAAATTGAAATCAAAGGAATTAATTCAAATTCTGAAGAAACAAATTATATCATTCATCAATTTATTATTCATCTTTCATCTCCAGTTTTAACAATCACAACAACACCACTTTTATCATACACTAAAACCAAAGACCAATTTATATCTATTTCAGGCAATGTCAAAGATAGTAATCTTGGTGAAATAAGATTACAATACAAATATGATAATAATAATGAATTTCAAGAATTTCATTTATTAAACATCGGAAGTGTTACCGAAACTAAATCATTTACAGAAAACGTTCCTATTGATCAAACACTTTCCGAAGGTTCACATTCATTAACAATCAGAGCCATTGATTCATACAATAAATACCATGAACTTTCATCATATCAATTCACGTTCAATTACAATACACCGGAACTTGAAATCATTGACAATTATGATACATACAATCCACCAATATACATTCGCGGGATCAACGATAGTTTAAACATCAATATGAAAGTCACTGATTATAACAAAGTTGATTCATTGAAGGTATATTATTCAATTGTAGATGTTAGTAATGAGAATTCATTTTATTGTCAAATGAATGGAGAAATAAGCAAAACATTTTATTTACCATACGAAATTCCAAAACAATTACAGGAGAATATATATATCTTCTTCAGATTCATGCAAAAGAAATAAATGGAAAAAGCTCAAGCACTGTAGAATATCGTTTCAACTTTACATATAGTAAACCAGAAATTTTAAGTTATGAAGTGGAACCAAGTACTTATATTCATAATATTAATTCTATAATTAAAATTAAAGTTGTTGTCAAAGATTATGATTCAGAAAATATCATCTTGAAATATACTTTTGAAAATGATAATCAATTTGATTCAATATTAACAAGTTTTGAAAAAACATCATCAGAACACACAATTGATTTTTGTAGTATTGATATTAGTAACCTTGCAACTGGAAATCATTCATTGCATATAATTGCTATTGATGATGATGGAAAAATATCAAATACCCAAGTATTTCCGTTTTATTATTACATTCCTCCAAACATAACAATCAATTCAATCGTATTAAATAAGAACGAGTTTAAACACAATATTGATAAAGAAATATCTTTAACTGTTAGTTTCAGTTACGTTCCTCATAAAGAATTTAGATTTAATTATTCTATCTTAGGAACATCAATATCTGACTCAATGAGTTTGACCTTAACATCTGAAACAGAACGAAATTCATATAATATTGATATAATGTCACTTGATATTAGAGACTATACTCTTTCCTGTATTGCAATAACAAATGATTCAAATCAAGATACAAAAAATATAAGTTTTTCAGTTGTTGATAGTTCTTCCCCGGAAATAATTTTAATTAATACAACAAACACCGAATCAAATCCTTCAATATTTGTTAAAGGAATCAATGAAACAATGACTTTATTATTAAATGTTAAAGATGAAGATGCAACAGGGTCATTTCATGTGAAATATTACTTTGATCAAAACACGAATTCAATAACAGAATCAAAATTATATGAACTTAATAACAATTCATATCAAAATGTCATATTAAATATAGATTTATCAACATTTGAACCTTCTGATACAATTCATTGTATTAATATTTATGCTGTTGATAACCTTGAAAAAACTTCACCAGAAAAAATTTATTGTTTCAAGTATATTAAAAATAAACCCAAAATTATACTAAACAAAGGCATTAAAATACCATTAACATTTAATGTCGATAAATATATCCCTATAAATATCGAATACAAAGATGAAAGAAGATCAGGAAAGTTTAAATTAATTAAAGAAATATATAATGAAGATAGAAATCTAATATCAAATCAAAATAGCTCATTGTATAATGTTGGAGACGAAAAACCAGTGGAAATATCAGTTAACATCAGTACATTAAATTATGATACAAATTATTATATTAACATTACAGCAATTAATTCACATGATGAAGAATCAAATACATTAACAATTCAATTCATTATTTCTCTATCAACACCTAATCTAACAATCACAAATCAACCAAAGTCAACATACTTTTTAAACAAAGATAACAATATTTCACTCTCAGGACATTTAAGTGATATAAATCTCGGAAATGTTTCATTACATTATAAATTCGATGATTTTGTTTTCAAACAATTTCATTCAATAAAAATCGATGATATTGATGAAGATGAAAATTTCAATTGTGAAATTCCAATATCATCAGAACTATTGAAAGGTAATAACAATATTACAATCAAAGCAATTGATTCGTTCAATAAAGATAATTTAGCAACATTCAGCTTCAGCATTGAATTTTCTCAACCAGAGATTGTTGAATTCAATGTAATTAGAGATTCCAATGTTTATCGCTACAATATTGATACAGTTATACCAATTAATATATCATTTGTTGATTATACTGGAGCAGTTAATCTCTCCATAAAGTATCAAATTGCTGATGAAATTAAATCAGTTAAAGAAATTAAAATTACGAATACCAATATTTATACATCAACAATCAATATTCCAATTCCAAAATTAACTGAAATAGATCACAATCTTTTAGTCTTTCTTGAAGATGAGTATAGAATGATATCATATAAAAGGAGTTATAATTTTAGTTTTAAATTTAATGAACCTATCATTTCTGCAACAGTTAGCAAAAATGTTTTCTACCGAAACAAAGATCTCGACATAATTATTGATTACAATATCACAGATATTGATGTTTCAGGTCTAGTTAAAATCTATATTATTTTGGATTCCAGTAAGGATGATCCTTTTAATATGACAATTGATAGTTTTTCAATATTGCATTATAGTTTTACATTTCCTAATAATTTTAATGAAGGTGATCATAAATTTGAAATATACTGTATTAATTCGAATAATAAGGAATCAAATATCATCATTATTGACTTCACATACAAATTTAATGCTCCGGTGTTGAATATCAGAGAACAGCCAAAATCAGATTATAATCTTTATCAAAATTTAACTCTTAGCATATCGGGAACAGTAAAGGATCTTGATTGTTTAGGTTCTGTCATTGTTATTATATTACTTAATAATCATAACATAAAGAATGAAACAATCAAAATCAAAAACGATTCAGAGCACATATTCACATCATCAATTCCTATTAATATTAATGATCAATTCCAAGAAGGATCTAACGAAATCATTATTTCAAGTGTTGATGACACAGGAAAGCGGTCAAATAGTTTTGTATTCACATTTAATCTTATTTATCCACCTCCATATACAACATTAGATGAAATCACAAATTACCGATTTTATCGATTGTACAATCGAAGTATTCCAATCTAGAGATGTGAAAACTTAAATTTTATAATCCCTGGGATGCACTTTCTTCGATTTTTTTTAAATTTTTGGGATAAATTTTGACATCTTTTTTTTTGCTGGCGACCTCCCCCCGTTCACAAAAAAAATATCGAGCGAAGGGGGGTCGCCAGCAAAAATCGAAAATTTTTTTGGTGAACGGGGGGTCGCCAGCGAGAACCTTAAAAATAAACTTCAGAAAAAAATCTAAAAAGAAAAAAAGCGAAAAGGCCCCGGAGTCGAACTGGGGAACTTAAGGCTTATACTATGACTCTTACCACTGAACTATATTATCTGTGGATCGGTGCTTTATAAATTGTAAATATAAAGATTATCATAACGAATTAAAATGTAAAATAATAAATATTACTCTTATATATTATTAGATTTTAAATTACAAAATAATAATAACTGTAATGCATGAAAATTCGGTTCACTTCATTTTTGACACTTTACATATCGGATGTATTATCTAAGAATTATATTATAAAATAATAATTTTGTGTTTTATAAGTTTATTTGTATAAATTGATTCAAAAAAAAATGGAAAGACAAGAAGTGGATCTGCCAAATGAAAATCAGATTTATAGTTTTAGAGAGTTACATACATGAAATATGAAAATTGAACTTTGTATAAGGAATTGTTGGCTATGATGTACTGATCATGAATCAGTACATCATAGCCAACAATTCCTTCGCAAACAGCGGGAAACTTTGTCTGAATAGTTTAACATTCAGACAAAGTTTCCCGCTGTCAGAGAGGGAATGGAAGGGTAAGAGGTATATATTCATAATGTATACCTCTTACCCTTCCATTCCCTCGAGAAAGTTCAAAAACTTGGGTGCAATCAGAACTGATTGCACCCAAGTTTTTGAACTTTGTATAAGGAATTGTTGGCTATGATGTACTGATCATGAATCAGTACATCATAGCCAACAATTCCTTCCCAAACAACCCGAAATTTGTCTGATTCCACACTAATTTTATTAATTTATCTAAACTTTTATCCTCGTCTACAATTTAATCATCAATAATTATCTCTTGTTCTATTTCACTATTATATATATATATATTTATATGATTTGATTTAAAAAAAATAAATAAATAAATTAATAAATCATTTACTCAAATATATCAAAAGTTTTATTTTTATATATAAAGATAACTACTTTTAAAAAAAAATACCCTATATATTTTTGCCATGTAAACTATTTTTGCCATGTAAACTTGTCACTTTTGTCAGAAGTGAAGTGAACCGAATTTTCATGCACAACAACAAAATAATAATAACAAAAAAATATTCATGACCGGAGGTTTTAATTAATGTTTAATGAAAGAGAACGATTCATTATAAATTATTGAATGTTAAATTGTTGTAAAAACACATTGAAATATTTGTGAAGAAAATGGCTATTTAATATTGAAAAATAAATAATAACAAAATGTTTATTTCATTTAGTTGCCATTAAGATATGACGGCTATTTAACAAGTTTTTCTTGGATCTTAACCGCCTAACGTTCAAAACTAACCTTTGTGCTTTGATATTACGTTCACATGTTGCCTCCGAAGGAGATGAACATAACAAGCGTAATGCTATTTCCGCAAGGATGGATTTTTCTCCAATTCTATGCGAGATCTCTTCCCAAGCATAATTTTGTGCCTCGTCCATCAGATCGTTCTCAAAGATGTCTGATTCCTTATTGATGAACGTATTATATAACGAGAGTACAAGCGTTTTTTGTCTTTCGTTCAATCGGAATTGAACCAAAATGCGCTTGAGGTAATCTTTAGCTGCTGTTAGATCATTTTCGGCAGTCTGATGATTATCCTCGCGTACATCTTGCAATGTAAGCCTAAGTTGATCATCAGATTCGACAATTCTACGAAATGTGCCTTCATCTGTTACATCAATTACAGCGTTTGTGTTACCTTCCTCAAAAATAGAATCCATGTAAATGTCCTGTAAATCTTCTGCCGGATCTTTATCAGGAATATGCTCACTTTGAAAGGAACTCAAGGGATCGGCCAAATCTTCTACTTCTTCGTTTTTAACAAACTTTCTATGGAAGTAGAACCTTCCTCTCGGCGTGAGAGAGAATGTCAAACACCATAGCCCACCAAAGTCAGAGTCCAAGGTATAGCTATCTAATGAAGATGCCAAGATGGATCCGAATGCATTATGCAAATTGGATGTCAAAAGATTGAGAGCTGATATGGCTTTACGAAGCCAAATGTAACAATTTGCCAACAATGCCTTATCCGATTCGAATACTAAGATTAGCTTTTTAAGAACAGCTAAACAATCTTTCAATTGTACGATTTTATCGTGATCTACATTTATATATTGCTTGATTTTGTTTTCGTACTTAAGAATAAAGACACATATATTATAGTCATATATCCATCTGGTGGATACATGCTGTGGACATTGTGCACCTATATCGTCAGCATGAATGCGACAAAGTTCTGCAATTCTGTGCACATCCTTTACTAAACTTTGTAACTGGTTGTTCTTGCCAGCAATATATTGATAGCTGTTGTGGATTCTGTGACACAAACAGGGAATAAGCAATATCTTGTAGTATTTTGGATCTCTGTCATGATAGAATGAATCATTCCAAGTATCTTTGAAGCATTTTAACTGTGCTGGTCCTCCGTCAACTACCACACTACCTATCTTGACTTTCCTAATGTCAATTCTGTTAAATCCTGCTGTTATTGCGGATTTATAATCCTGACTTGTCTGGCCATCCTTCATATCTATCGCCTCTACTGGGTATGGCTTCATTTGCTCCAACGGATTTGTTAAGACAAAATCAAGATTGTGGTAATCATATGTCTTGCCTTCATCGATGGCGACACAAGTGTATGCTTTTTTGGCGAATTCGAGAACTTTAGCAAGGTGTATGCTGTTAGCAATAGCAATCATTCTATTTCGGATCTCATCACGTGTAATAGGCTTATATAATTTGTCAGCAAGTTTTTCCGGATTGATATTAGCTGACTGAAGTTGTTTGTATTTGTTCATCATTTGATATATTGTGAACATAATGAAAATCTTTGCAACATGCGTGAATTCTGGGTGTAATGCATGAAAATTCGGTTCACTTCATTTTTGACACTTTACATATCGGATGTATTATCTAAGAATTATATTATAAAAGTTCGTATAAAACGCAATAGAAGAATACAACACAGTATGGGTTCATACAGCTCTTAAAGATCTTTTCGGTGGAAAACCTACTCCAAAATCAATTTGGGACCAGGGTCCTAAATGGACAAAGGACTTAAACCCAAATCCTGAGTTCGAAATACAGCCTCGTAACTAAAAATAAAGTAAAAATACGAATAAACATTTTATTATAATTTAAATAATTTTTTTATTCATAAAGTAATACGATATATAGCTAAGCTATGTAAGGATATTCTGATGCTGAGAGTTTAAGAACTTTAAATTACGTATAGAAAAAAAATTCATTTAATATTTTGTAACATTTTTTAAATTGATAGATAGTTAGATTTTGTAGGGGAAGGTAAGATTCTTTGTGGTAATAATGGTCGTTGAAATTAAAATGAATGTAAGATTTGTGGAGAAATTGTATAAATTTGCATAGTGTTAGATTCAGAATAGGAGCATATGAGCCAGTGATTGTGTCTAATGTATAATTCTTACCCTTTCATTCCCTCGAGAAAGTTCAAAAACTTGGGTGCAATCAGTTCTGATTGCACCCAAGTTTTTGAACTTTGTATAAGGAATTGTTGGCTATGATGTACTGATCATGAATCAGTACATCATAGCCAACAATTCCTTCGCAAACAGCGGGAAACTTTGTCTGAATAGTTTAACATTCAGACAAAGTTTCCCGCTGTCAGAGAGGGAATGGAAGGGTAAGAGGTATATATTCATAATGTATACCTCTTACCCTTCCATTCCCTCGAGAAAGTTCAAAAACTTGGGTGCAATCAGAACTGATTGCACCCAAGTTTTTGAACTTTGTATAAGGAATTGTTGGCTATGATGTACTGATCATGAATCAGTACATCATAGCCAACAATTCCTTCCCAAACAACCCGAAATTTGTCTGATTCCACACTAATTTTATTAATTTATCTAAACTTTTATCCTCGTCTACAATTTAATCATCAATAATTATCTCTTGTTCTATTTCACTATTATATATATATATTTATATGATTTGATTTAAAAAAAATAAATAAATAAATTAATAAATCATTTACTCAAATATATCAAAAGTTTTATTTTTATATATAAAGATAACTACTTTTAAAAAAAATACCCTATATATTTTTGCCATGTAAACTATTTTTGCCATGTAAACTTGTCACTTTTGTCAGAAGTGAAGTGAACCGAATTTTCATGCACAACAACAAAATAATAATAACAAAAAAATATTCATGACCGGAGGTTTTAATTAATGTTTAATGAAAGAGAACGATTCATTATAAATTATTGAATGTTAAATTGTTGTAAAAACACATTGAAATATTTGTGAAGAAAATGGCTATTTAATATTGAAAAATAAATAATAACAAAATGTTTATTTCATTTAGTTGCCATTAAGATATGACGGCTATTTAACAAGTTTTTCTTGGATCTTAACCGCCTAACGTTCAAAACTAACCTTTGTGCTTTGATATTACGTTCACATGTTGCCTCCGAAGGAGATGAACATAACAAGCGTAATGCTATTTCCGCAAGGATGGATTTTTCTCCAATTCTATGCGAGATCTCTTCCCAAGCATAATTTTGTGCCTCGTCCATCAGATCGTTCTCAAAGATGTCTGATTCCTTATTGATGAACGTATTATATAACGAGAGTACAAGCGTTTTTTGTCTTTCGTTCAATCGGAATTGAACCAAAATGCGCTTGAGGTAATCTTTAGCTGCTGTTAGATCATTTTCGGCAGTCTGATGATTATCCTCGCGTACATCTTGCAATGTAAGCCTAAGTTGATCATCAGATTCGACAATTCTACGAAATGTGCCTTCATCTGTTACATCAATTACAGCGTTTGTGTTACCTTCCTCAAAAATAGAATCCATGTAAATGTCCTGTAAATCTTCTGCCGGATCTTTATCAGGAATATGCTCACTTTGAAAGGAACTCAAGGGATCGGCCAAATCTTCTACTTCTTCGTTTTTAACAAACTTTCTATGGAAGTAGAACCTTCCTCTCGGCGTGAGAGAGAATGTCAAACACCATAGCCCACCAAAGTCAGAGTCCAAGGTATAGCTATCTAATGAAGATGCCAAGATGGATCCGAATGCATTATGCAAATTGGATGTCAAAAGATTGAGAGCTGATATGGCTTTACGAAGCCAAATGTAACAATTTGCCAACAATGCCTTATCCGATTCGAATACTAAGATTAGCTTTTTAAGAACAGCTAAACAATCTTTCAATTGTACGATTTTATCGTGATCTACATTTATATATTGCTTGATTTTGTTTTCGTACTTAAGAATAAAGACACATATATTATAGTCATATATCCATCTGGTGGATACATGCTGTGGACATTGTGCACCTATATCGTCAGCATGAATGCGACAAAGTTCTGCAATTCTGTGCACATCCTTTACTAAACTTTGTAACTGGTTGTTCTTGCCAGCAATATATTGATAGCTGTTGTGGATTCTGTGACACAAACAGGGAATAAGCAATATCTTGTAGTATTTTGGATCTCTGTCATGATAGAATGAATCATTCCAAGTATCTTTGAAGCATTTTAACTGTGCTGGTCCTCCGTCAACTACCACACTACCTATCTTGACTTTCCTAATGTCAATTCTGTTAAATCCTGCTGTTATTGCGGATTTATAATCCTGACTTGTCTGGCCATCCTTCATATCTATCGCCTCTACTGGGTATGGCTTCATTTGCTCCAACGGATTTGTTAAGACAAAATCAAGATTGTGGTAATCATATGTCTTGCCTTCATCGATGGCGACACAAGTGTATGCTTTTTTGGCGAATTCGAGAACTTTAGCAAGGTGTATGCTGTTAGCAATAGCAATCATTCTATTTCGGATCTCATCACGTGTAATAGGCTTATATAATTTGTCAGCAAGTTTTTCCGGATTGATATTAGCTGACTGAAGTTGTTTGTATTTGTTCATCATTTGATATATTGTGAACATAATGAAAATCTTTGCAACATGCGTGAATTCTGGGTGTAATGCATGAAAATTCGGTTCACTTCATTTTTGACACTTTACATATCGGATGTATTATCTAAGAATTATATTATAAAAGTTCGTATAAAACGCAATAGAAGAATACAACACAGTATGGGTTCATACAGCTCTTAAAGATCTTTTCGGTGGAAAACCTACTCCAAAATCAATTTGGGACCACGGGTCCTAAATGGACAAAGGACTTAAACCCAAATCCTGAGTTCGAAATACAGCCTCGTAACTAAAAATAAAGTAAAAATACGAATAAACATTTTATTATATTTAAAATAATTTTTTTATTCATAAAGTAATACGATATATAGCTAAGCTATGTAAGGATATTCTGATGCTGAGAGTTTAAGAACTTTAAATTACGTATAGAAAAAAAATTCATTTAATATTTTGTAACATTTTTTAAATTGATAGATAGTTAGATTTTGTAGGGGAAGGTAAGATTCTTTGTGGTAATAATGGTCGTTGAAATTAAAATGAATGTAAGATTTGTGGAGAAATTGTATAAATTTGCATAGTGTTAGATTCAGAATAGGAGCATATGAGCCAGTGATTGTGTCTAATGTATAATTCTTACCCTTTCATTCCCTCGAGAAAGTTCAAAAACTTGGGTGCAATCAGTTCTGATTGCACCCAAGTTTTTGAACTTTGTATAAGGAATTGTTGGCTATGATGTACTGATCATGAATCAGTACATCATAGCCAACAATTCCTTCGCAAACAGCGGGAAACTTTGTCTGAATAGTTTAACATTCAGACAAAGTTTCCCGCTGTCAGAGAGGGAATGGAAGGGTAAGAGGTATATATTCATAATGTATACCTCTTACCCTTCCATTCCCTCGAGAAAGTTCAAAAACTTGGGTGCAATCAGAACTGATTGCACCCAAGTTTTTGAACTTTGTATAAGGAATTGTTGGCTATGATGTACTGATCATGAATCAGTACATCATAGCCAACAATTCCTTCCCAAACAACCCGAAATTTGTCTGATTCCACACTAATTTTATTAATTTATCTAAACTTTTATCCTCGTCTACAATTTAATCATCAATAATTATCTCTTGTTCTATTTCACTATTATATATATATATATTTATATGATTTGATTTAAAAAAAATAAATAAATTAATAAATCATTTACTCAAATATATCAAAAGTTTTATTTTTATATATAAAGATAACTACTTTTAAAAAAAATACCCTATATATTTTTGCCATGTAAACTATTTTTGCCATGTAAACTTGTCACTTTTGTCAGAAGTGAAGTGAACCGAATTTTCATGCACAACAACAAAATAATAATAACAAAAAAATATTCATGACCGGAGGTTTTAATTAATGTTTAATGAAAGAGAACGATTCATTATAAATTATTGAATGTTAAATTGTTGTAAAAACACATTGAAATATTTGTGAAGAAAATGGCTATTTAATATTGAAAAATAAATAATAACAAAATGTTTATTTCATTTAGTTGCCATTAAGATATGACGGCTATTTAACAAGTTTTTCTTGGATCTTAACCGCCTAACGTTCAAAACTAACCTTTGTGCTTTGATATTACGTTCACATGTTGCCTCCGAAGGAGATGAACATAACAAGCGTAATGCTATTTCCGCAAGGATGGATTTTTCTCCAATTCTATGCGAGATCTCTTCCCAAGCATAATTTTGTGCCTCGTCCATCAGATCGTTCTCAAAGATGTCTGATTCCTTATTGATGAACGTATTATATAACGAGAGTACAAGCGTTTTTTGTCTTTCGTTCAATCGGAATTGAACCAAAATGCGCTTGAGGTAATCTTTAGCTGCTGTTAGATCATTTTCGGCAGTCTGATGATTATCCTCGCGTACATCTTGCAATGTAAGCCTAAGTTGATCATCAGATTCGACAATTCTACGAAATGTGCCTTCATCTGTTACATCAATTACAGCGTTTGTGTTACCTTCCTCAAAAATAGAATCCATGTAAATGTCCTGTAAATCTTCTGCCGGATCTTTATCAGGAATATGCTCACTTTGAAAGGAACTCAAGGGATCGGCCAAATCTTCTACTTCTTCGTTTTTAACAAACTTTCTATGGAAGTAGAACCTTCCTCTCGGCGTGAGAGAGAATGTCAAACACCATAGCCCACCAAAGTCAGAGTCCAAGGTATAGCTATCTAATGAAGATGCCAAGATGGATCCGAATGCATTATGCAAATTGGATGTCAAAAGATTGAGAGCTGATATGGCTTTACGAAGCCAAATGTAACAATTTGCCAACAATGCCTTATCCGATTCGAATACTAAGATTAGCTTTTTAAGAACAGCTAAACAATCTTTCAATTGTACGATTTTATCGTGATCTACATTTATATATTGCTTGATTTTGTTTTCGTACTTAAGAATAAAGACACATATATTATAGTCATATATCCATCTGGTGGATACATGCTGTGGACATTGTGCACCTATATCGTCAGCATGAATGCGACAAAGTTCTGCAATTCTGTGCACATCCTTTACTAAACTTTGTAACTGGTTGTTCTTGCCAGCAATATATTGATAGCTGTTGTGGATTCTGTGACACAAACAGGGAATAAGCAATATCTTGTAGTATTTTGGATCTCTGTCATGATAGAATGAATCATTCCAAGTATCTTTGAAGCATTTTAACTGTGCTGGTCCTCCGTCAACTACCACACTACCTATCTTGACTTTCCTAATGTCAATTCTGTTAAATCCTGCTGTTATTGCGGATTTATAATCCTGACTTGTCTGGCCATCCTTCATATCTATCGCCTCTACTGGGTATGGCTTCATTTGCTCCAACGGATTTGTTAAGACAAAATCAAGATTGTGGTAATCATATGTCTTGCCTTCATCGATGGCGACACAAGTGTATGCTTTTTTGGCGAATTCGAGAACTTTAGCAAGGTGTATGCTGTTAGCAATAGCAATCATTCTATTTCGGATCTCATCACGTGTAATAGGCTTATATAATTTGTCAGCAAGTTTTTCCGGATTGATATTAGCTGACTGAAGTTGTTTGTATTTGTTCATCATTTGATATATTGTGAACATAATGAAAATCTTTGCAACATGCGTGAATTCTGGGTGTAATGCATGAAAATTCGGTTCACTTCATTTTTGACACTTTACATATCGGATGTATTATCTAAGAATTATATTATAAAAGTTCGTATAAAACGCAATAGAAGAATACAACACAGTATGGGTTCATACAGCTCTTAAAGATCTTTTCGGTGGAAAACCTACTCCAAAATCAATTTGGGACCAGGGTCCTAAATGGACAAAGGACTTAAACCCAAATCCTGAGTTCGAAATACAGCCTCGTAACTAAAATAAAGTAAAAATACGAATAAACATTTTATTATAATTTAAATAATTTTTTTATTCATAAAGTAATACGATATATAGCTAAGCTATGTAAGGATATTCTGATGCTGAGAGTTTAAGAACTTTAAATTACGTATAGAAAAAAAATTCATTTAATATTTTGTAACATTTTTTAAATTGATAGATAGTTAGATTTTGTAGGGAAGGTAAGATTCTTTGTGGTAATAATGGTCGTTGAAATTAAAATGAATGTAAGATTTGTGGAGAAATTGTATAAATTTGCATAGTGTTAGATTCAGAATAGGAGCATATGAGCCAGTGATTGTGTCTAATGTATAATTCTTACCCTTTCATTCCCTCGAGAAAGTTCAAAAACTTGGGTGCAATCAGTTCTGATTGCACCCAAGTTTTTGAACTTTGTATAAGGAATTGTTGGCTATGATGTACTGATCATGAATCAGTACATCATAGCCAACAATTCCTTCGCAAACAGCGGGAAACTTTGTCTGAATAGTTTAACATTCAGACAAAGTTTCCCGCTGTCAGAGAGGGAATGGAAGGGTAAGAGGTATATATTCATAATGTATACCTCTTACCCTTCCATTCCCTCGAGAAAGTTCAAAAACTTGGGTGCAATCAGAACTGATTGCACCCAAGTTTTTGAACTTTGTATAAGGAATTGTTGGCTATGATGTACTGATTCATGATCAGTACATCATAGCCAACAATTCCTTCCCAAACAACCCGAAATTTGTCTGATTCCACACTAATTTTATTAATTTATCTAAACTTCTATCCTCGTCTACAATTTAATCATCAATAATTATCTCTTGTTCTATTTCACTATTATATATATATATATTTATATGATTTGATTTAAAAAAAATAAATAAATAAATTAATAAATCATTTACTCAAATATATCAAAAGTTTTATTTTTATATATAAAGATAACTACTTTTAAAAAAAATACCCTATATATTTTTGCCATGTAAACTATTTTTGCCATGTAAACTTGTCACTTTTGTCAGAAGTGAAGTGAACCGAATTTTCATGCACAACACTGGGGATGCAAATGTGTCTAAGGCAAGGTTGAACTTACCGGTAAAAATGGTCATTTCATCGTATACATTCGATAAATCCAACATTGGATCATTTGGCTGTTTACCTTTATTGTAGTAGTCAAGTAATGTTTGCTGCGATAATGCTTCTCCGGCCTGGCATGTGTGAACATGAGTCTTAAGCCAGTTTTTATAATGATCCTCCCTTTGTTCTTGCATTGAACACCGGCAAACTACACCATCAGATCGTGTCACAAGTTCATTGCATTTAACATACCACTTGGGACTACCTTCATGTTTATATCGCATGTAAACATGTTGTTTCGTTTCAAGATCGGGATATGTTGTGAACCCGACTTCTTTCATTAATGAAGTGATTTCTTAAGTTGAATAAAAACAAATTTGATTGAAATTCATACAAAATTTTTTTTATCATTATTATTTAAGATGCTTTTTTATGTTGAATTGTTAATTTTTTTATTTCCACCTGGGATATTTTGAATTGGGCTAGCCCAATCCCACCTCTCAATTTTCTCTCAATTGGGCAATGGGGATCCCATATAAAATGTATTGTAACAAAATTTTACATGCATAATATAGTACAATTAAACAACATTCTAAAAATATTAAATTCACATCATTTACTTGAAGATTTTATATTTTCAACAAAAATTAATACAATAATTACATTAAATTGAGGAGATTTATAATATTTATTATAAATTAAAATATTATTACTCATTAATTTGTTGAAATATTGCATTTTAGTGGTAAAAATTAAAATTTAAGTTTACATGGAGAAAAAAAAATTTTAAATTCCAAAAAAAATTCAATTGGGATAACGATAGGGACAAAAATTTAGAATCCCCATATGCTTGGGATAAAATCACATGACTAATTCCAATCAAAGGTTTTACAACTTCAAGAATCAATACTGATCAATTCAACATTTCTCTATATGTTGATAATTCATTTTCTATATATGAGATTGCAAAACGAACTTCAGTAAGCAATAGTCAAAACTTTTCATCATCTTTCACGATTCCGATTAACACAACTCGTTATTCCAATGGAAATCACAGTGTTTATGCCATATCATGTGACAACAAAAATCGATGTTCACAATCAAACAAAGTCTTCTTTATCATCTATGAACATCCAGAATCATATTTCCCTAATATCTACAACTTCAAATATATTTACAAATGAAAGAAATGAAAATAATCTTCATTAACTTTTATATTTTATTTTTTATATATCTATTTAAATATATATCTATTGTATTTTCTATTTCTATACTTTTTCTCCAATTTAATTATTAATTATAAATTTTTGAAGATAAATTATTCTTAAATTTAGTTCTAACACAAGTGATAATGCATAAAATTGATATCTTATAAAAAGTATTAGGAAATTATGTGATTTTAACTTCAATTTTTTAATCGATACAAATATTTATCGGCAAATTGTCATTTTGGTTAGAAAAAATACAATTAGTTGTTAGACTGTAGCAGAATTTAGACATTATTTATTATCAACCACCAAAAAATTCAAATTTCATTTTGTTGATTACAGAGTAAATCACAATTCATTTATCGTATAAAATATCAGTAGATAAATATTAACGACTTTTATTGTAAAAAAAATTGATTTAATTTTCAATTTAGTTTTTAGAGACAATTATTTAGCCTCTTACGTGATAATGATGGCGGCGTTGTCTCTTATGTGTGTTCTTTCTTGGTCTTCTCATCATTTCCTCGAAGAGATCTTGAAGTTTTTTGGTTTCATCTACGAGTTTCTTTAAATCTCCATCTTCATCTCCATCTTCTCCTTCCTCTGGTGGTTGGACGAAGCACTTATCCTTAACTTGCTGAACGATTGCATCGAAGTCAACTCTCTTCTTCTCCTCGAACTTCTTGATGGCGTCCTTAACTTCATCAGCCTTGAGATACTTAACTAATGAGAGGTACTTGGAAAGGTGGGCCTTGATGTAATCAACATACTTTGTTGAGGCTTCTGAGAATGGGAATGTCATGGAGAAGTATTCTGGAGCAATGGAAGCAGCAACGCATGCGATCATCTCCTTTGTGATCTTGGAGTCTGCCATTGAGCACTTGACTTCATCGATCTTGCCATTGACCTCGTTGATTGTTGTAAGGCAGGCGAATGACTTATCGAACTTGTATGGAACAAGAACTGTTTCGTATTCGAACAAAATCTTCTCACTGGTAATGGTCTTTGTTAATGCAACAAGGAAGTTAACAGAGTTTCCTGTCTTAACACTGTAGCCATTGAAATAAAGCTTAATTGTCTTTGGATTTGCCCAGAAGCTAGCATCATAAAGGTATTCAAGCTTGGAGCTGAAGTCCTCACCTGGGAAGTAGTTGTTCAATTTTCTTGTGATTGAATTTTTAAGAGTTGAAAGTTGTTCAAGTTTAATTGGTGTTCCGTACTTAGAATTCATTCCTGTTGGAATAGAAATAGCATGCATGCAGTCTTCGACTCCAGCATTATATAAATCCTTTGGGATCTGAGTTAAGGTATGGAGAATACCTGCAAAGAACATTTTTTATTTAATGGCAAATGACAATTTTTTTGTCCAGCACTGTCATTTGACACCATCTGACAATAGCTTAAAAATGCAAATCAATTGTAAAAACATATCCATAACTTGGTGTCAGGACAAATACACACTAAATTTTAAGAGGATAAACAATCAAATCTGAAAATTTTAACCTTAAATTTTCGGAATCAAATGTATCGTTTGTATTCCAATTAAGTGATGAAATTAATTGCATTCCGTGTTCTAAGATTCTCCGATAAATTAAAAAAAATAATTATTACAATTTTGATATTTATGCTCAAATCATATCCATTTGTTTTATATCATAACGCTTCTTTTAAATTATTTGACTCTTATTTTATTAAATTTCAAAAATGAAATAATTTATAACCAGAAAAAGAAATGTTTAAATGCTGTTATTATGTTTTAAAGATATTACTCTCCAAAACTTCGAAAATGTCGAAGTCAGTGGAAAAATTCAAGTTGATTCACTCATTTATGATATTGAATCTGATTTATTCACACGTATACATGGCGATAATATCAGAATTGACAATAATTATCAGAACAACTCATATACAATCGGTCTTAAGAACACTGACAAAGCAAAACACGAAATCTCAGTTGAAATTAAACTCAAAATCGACTCCAATCTTTGCAATACTACACATAATGACGAATACTTTACTATATATAACGTATATGAGAGCCAAATTTTTGAAATTGACACTAATAACGCATATCTCACAATTAATGATAATGAAATTTTGATAGAAACACCCAAAAGGATTATTAATCCTCATTGTTATGACAAATTTCTCCTTTTCAAACTATTTAAAAGCTTTACTTACCAAAAATATCCAAAATATGTTCTTATTCCGTTATTTTCAAAGCAAAGTAACTATCCAAAATTGATTAATCAAATAGAAATCAAGTTTGAGTACATTCAGAAAGATTTTGAAGCTAGTAACATCACTAATAATCATTTTTTCATTGAATATTCATTTTCATCCCAATATTCATCAGACAATTCATTCTACTTCAAAGAGATATTTCTTAATAGATCTAACACATTTGTTTTAGAAATACCAAACAGAATAAATCTGAGAAACAATAAAAACATTCTTTTACGATTATTTGATATAGAAAACAATACAACAAGTCCATTCTCAGTAATCCCTATCAACAACAATGAAAATAGTGTTTCACTACAAAGGAAATTGTTAGAAGTTTATCCTTACATTAGATTCGATCAAAATAATATTTCGTTCCTTGAAGGAACTATTTCAATAACAGTAACAGGAACAATAGATAATGGTGATTTTGAATTTAATACAAAAGCTTACTATATGACAGTACGTTCAGAAACGGGTGATCTTGATAACTATCAATATGCAACAAAATTCTTTGATGAAACATTCAGAAACACTCATCCATTTTCTGTAAATATTCCAGTTAACAGTTACGAAGTTGGAACTCACAAGCTTTATTTTAGAGGTGATAGAGATGGAGTTCATGGAACAATTTATGAATTCCGCTTTACAGTAATAAAATATACAATTATTCAAAAATTTACAAAAAAAGCAGAATACAAATCTGGAATTGATGAGTATATTATATTTGGAATTACAATTTCATCTGAAATAAACAAAGAATTTTCATTTTCATATGGTATTGATTCATTAAGTACAAATACAACAATTTCATTAACAAGTAATCCACCACTATTGATGTGTTCTATTCCTCTTCCAACCCTGAGTATTGGAGATCATTATATTAAATTTAGAGTAGACACAATAGAAGATCAAATTCCATTTAAAATCATTGATAGTTCATCACCTGAGCTACAAATTTTGACAACAACAACATCATCTAATCCAATATTATATTACAAAGGAATAACAAATGAAATTTCAATTGAATATCAAATGCGAGATGAAGATGGAAAAGGAAGTTTTTCAGTTTATCATTCGCTTGATAACGGTGCATTTACAAAAATAGATGATTCATATAATATCAATGATGCATCATGGTATCGAAAATCTTTTAGTATCTTAAATTCATTAATTTCTCCATCAGATGAAACAGTTCATTCTATTTCATTTTATCTTAAAGATAACTTAGGAAAACAATCAACACATCAAGTTCTTTATTTCAAATATATGAACAATCCTATTATCAGTTTACAAGAAGAAATGAAAACAACACTTACATATCAAGTAGATCAAACAATTGATATCAAACTTATTTATCGCGATGCCAGAGGAAATGGTCGATTGACTATTTACACCAATATTTATGACATTAATAATAACAATAATATTGTTTCACAAAATAATTTACCAATTGATATTGATTCATCCACTGAAAAATCAACAACAATCGCAGTTAATATTAATAGATTAACATATGAAAAACAATATAAAATTGAAATCAAAGGAATTAATTCAAATTCTGAAGAAACAAATTATATCATTCATCAATTTATTATTCATCTTTCATCTCCAGTTTTAACAATCACAACAACACCACTTTTATCATACACTAAAACCAAAGACCAATTTATATCTATTTCAGGCAATGTCAAAGATAGTAATCTTGGTGAAGTAAGATTGCAATACAAATATGATAATAATAATGAATTTCAAGAATTTCATTTATTAAACATCGGAAGTGTTACCGAAACTAAATCATTTACAGAAAACGTTCCTATTGATCAAACACTTTCCGAAGGTTCACATTCATTAACAATCAGAGCCATTGATTCATACAATAAATACCATGAACTTTCACCATATCAATTCACTTTTAAATATAACGTTCCTGAACTTGAAATCATTGACAGTTATGATCCATCCAATCCACCACTATATATTAAAGGAATTAATGGTACTTTAAGTATCAATATAAAGGCGACAGACTATAACAAGGTTGAATCATTAAAGATCGATTTTTCAATAACTAATACAGATTACTATGGAACACCATTCAATATTCAAATGAAAGGCGAAATCAGTAAAGTGTTTCCATTAATTTTTGATATTCCTACAGCATTATCTGAAAATGTTTACTACCTTAAGATTTTGGCAACAGAAATTAATGGTAAAACATCAGTTGTAAAGTCATATCCATTCAATTTTACATACAACAGACCAGTACTGAAAATAATGAATCAAATCAAAAAATTATATTATAGAGATACAGATAAATATGTACATATTTCAGGCGAAGTTCATGATATAAGATGTAATGGAAGTGTGATTGTTTCATGTAATGTTTATGATACAAATAATAATGTTAATAGAAAAACTAATACAATTGTTGACATCAAACCAGAATGTTATAAAAGTTTTTATCTTCGAATCCCATTATCACATGTTTCTGATGGCCAACATCAATTTTCTCTTAGCTCAATTAACAATGAAAATGAAGAATCATATCCATTTTTATTCACTGCAAATATCTCTTTTCAATATCTTCCATCAAACATTGAGGAAGTTAAGAAGTACAAAGTTCGAACCAAATTTTCAATATTAGCAACTATTGCTTCTTTAACTAGAAAATGAATAAACATTTTATTATATTAATTTCTTAATGCTTTAATTCTTTCTCAAAAGGTAAATGAACCACCATTAGTGTAAAATGAGATGTCCGAATATGGTGATGAATTGCTGGGTAATGGCTACATTACCAGCATAAAAGCATTCTATTTAGTAGACTAGTTTAAAAATAGTTTCAAGTATTTTGTAAAGCTTTCAATCTTTAGAAAGAATTTAAAAATAAATACACAATATTGGAATGAAATAAAATATTTCTCACATCCAAAAATTTTCAATGCAATAATTCGAATTTCGAGGCATCTCATTGAAATTCTCGGCCATTTAAAATAAATATACTTTAAATTGTGCTATAAATAATGATTTCATATTTATCCGATAAAATTTCGGAAAAAAAAATTCTGATTCAACAGTTTTTCACAGTTGTAGTTGAATTTACAGGAATCAAAGATTAAAAAGGCTCAATGAACATGCTACTATTGTGTCTCAAGGACGTCATTTTCCAAAGCTTAGAAAATGTCGAAGTTAGTGGAAAATTTCAAGTTGATTCACTCATCTATGATTTTGAATCGGACATATTCAAACGCATACATGGTACTTATCTCAACATTAGCAGTGTTTATCGAAATGATTCAATTTTTGTCATACTTCAGAACAATGATGAAACAAAACACGATATTTCCTTTGAACTCACACTCAGTATCGACCCAAATATTCATGATACAACCCACAACGAAGAATATTTCAGTATATCTAACAAACTCGAAACGTATTTCTTTTTGGTTGAGGCAGCCAATGCATATATCACATATAATTACAACCAAATTGTTATAACACAGCATGTTAAAACAATTGAATGCCATAATACATCAGAAATACTACTTTTTAAACTTTTAAAATTTTTGAAGAAAGAACAAGAACCAAAATACGCAATTCAAGTATTCACCGGTTATCAACTCAATAATACAATATCAAACGATCACATGATACTCGAAATTAACAACAATAATGAAGATATTAATCAAATTCAAAACATTGATCAACATTTTTATATTGAATATTCTATTTCTAGTTTATATTCAGAATACAATTCATTTTATCTCAAAGAAATTCATCTTAATAATTCTAACACATTTATTTTAGAAATCCCAAACAAAATTCAGAGTTTGAAACATCAAAACATTTTCTATCGAATCATTGACATCAATTCACATACAATAACTCCAATTTCAATAATTCCAATATCAAACCATTATAATGATAATCCATTAAATTCAAAACGGAGACTATTGGCCGAGTATTATCCTTATATTAGATTCGACCAAAATTATATTTCTTTAGTCGAGGGAACAAAGACATTAACAATCAATGGAACAATTGATAACGGACAATATTCACATCCTACTGAAGCATATTATTCAAGAGTACATTCTTTAAGTCCACCATCAGATTCAGTTTATTTCTTTGATAAACATTTAAAGGTGTTGTACCATTTTCTGTGAATATTACTGTAGAAGATTATGTAGATGATTCGTATACTCTATATTTCAAAGGAGTGAGAGATGGTGGATATGGAACGATATATGAATTTTATTTTGTTATTGAACCTAGAATTATAGATCATTATTATTACCCACATATAACATTTAATCAAAATATTACAACTTTTGAAGTTGATACGCAATCAATAACAGTTACTGGTTTGATTGATAATGGACAATATTCATATAATACTATTGCTTACTATATGAAGAAATACTCGGAAGGAACGCAGCCAGCTGATGCAACTTATTTCTTTGATTCAACATTCCGAAACACTAATCCATTTTCTGTAGACATTCCTGTTTCTAATTATGCTGTTGGAATATATAAGATATATTTCAGAGGTATTAGAGATGGATCTTATGGAACAATATATGGGTTACGTATTAAAGTTTTACCTTATCAGAGTGCAGTAATCAAATCAGTAAATATGATAAGAACTACGTATAAACCATCTTTTGATAGCCAAATTGACTTTGATGTGACATTTTCTTATTGGGCGAACAAGCCATTTAATTTTTCATACAGCTTTAATTCTTCAAACTACACAAATACAAAAACAGTTTCTTTAACAACTGATACTGAAACAAAATCCTTTTCAATTGCTCTTCCAAATCTAAATATTGGACAACATTACATTTACCTCAAAACATACACAACAACAGGAAAAACTTCAACGAGTAGCATTTCATTTAACATTGTTGAAAATTCAATTCCTGAAATTCTATTTTCAACTTCATTAACATCATCTAATCCAGACATATATTATGCTGGAATTACTAATTCAATCACATTATCTTATAGTATTCGTGATACAAATGGAAGATTATCATTTGCTTATTCTATGGATAACGGCGCTGTAACAAAATTGGATAATATCTATACAATCATAGACACAAATTGGCATCTAAAATCAAATAGTATATCTATAAGTTCTCTTAGTCCATCAGATGATATAGTTCATTCAATATCATTTTATCTAATTGATGATACTACACAAGAATCTACACATCAGCAATATTATTTCAAGTATATTTACAAACCAGAAATCAGATTTAATGGAGAAATCAAAACACCACTAACATTTAATGTTGACAAAACAATAAATATCAGTCTGATTTATCATGATCAAAGAGGAAGTGAAACATTTAAATTCATTACATCTATATATGAAAATAGCAACTTTGTTTCTGAAGAACAAAGCTCTTCATTTAATATTGACTCAGCATCTGATATTTCTAAATCAATACCAATTAATATTTCCAAATTAACATATGAAACTCAATATACAATGAAGATCAAATCAAGAAATTCAAAATATGTTGAATCTGATGAAATCACAAGTCAATTTATCATTCAACTTTCATCTCCTATTATAGAAATCAGTACAGAACCTCTTTCATCATATGCTTTGAACAAAGATCAAAGCATTTATATCACAGGAAACATAGAAGACACAAATTTTGGTGTTGTTTCATTAGAATATAAATATAATAATGATAATGATTTCATACAATTCAATTCCATAAATATAGTCGATATTGATGAATCAAAGTTCTTTAGTAACTATATTCCTATTAAACAAAGTCTTTCTAAAGGGGATCATATAATCACAATCAGAGCAATTGATTCATACAATAAATTTGATTTAAAAGTATTTAGTTTTAAAATAATATTATCGAAACCAGAGATTGTGGAATTTAGTGTAATGAGAGAATCTAATATTTATGTAAATAAAGTCAATACACAAATTCCAATTAATTTATCATTTGTTGATTACAATGGAAATGTCAACCTTGATATAAAGTATCAATTTGATAATTCTGAAATAATAACAATACAAACAATTAAAATCAGAAATACAAGTATTATCAATTATAAAAATGACATTCCACTTCCTTCTTTAGCAGAAAAGGATCACACTCTTTTCATCTTTCTTGAAGATAGTTCTGGAATGACATTTTTATTTAGGAATTATCAATTTGATTTTAAATACAATCAAACAGAAATTCAAATCAACCAATAATATGATCAAGATGATCATCCAATTTACATGAAAGGAATTAATAGTAGTTTCACACTCAATTTGAAAGCAATTGATATAAATCTTGTTGAATATTTCAAGATAGTAATCTTGGTGAAGTCAGATTACAATACAAATATGATACACAAGAAGAATTCGCAACATTTAAAAGAATAAACATCGAACATGATAGTCAAACCGAAATATTCAGTTATGATATCCCTATTGATCAAACACTTTCCGAAGGCTCACATTCATTAACCATCCGATCCATTGATTCATACAATAAATATCAAGAACTAACATATCAATTTACATTCAATTACAACACCCCAGAACTTGAATTTGTTGATCATTATGATATATCTAACCCACCTATTTACATTCGCGACATCAATGATAGTTTAAACATCAACATGAAAGTCACAGATTATAACAAAGTTGAATCATTAAAAATAGAATATTGGATAGCAAATACATATTTTAATATAACATTTAATCAAGCTATGAATAGTGAAATCAGTCAAACCTTTTCTTTAAATTTTAATATTCCCCGAAACTTATCACAAAATATTTACAAATTAAAGATATTAGCACGAGAGGCAGGAGGGAAAGAATCATTAGAAGAATTGTATATCTTCAATTATGCATATAATAAACCAATATTAAAATTAACAAAAGAAGTCAAATCATTATATTATAAAGATACCGACAAATTTCTTCATCTTTCAGGTGAAGTTACTGTTTCATGTTATATTGATCATACAAACAACAATACTAACCAAAATACAACAATTGATATCAAAGGAGAATGTTATGAAACATTCAATCTTCTCATTCCATTATCACCTCTTTCCTATGGTCAACATCAATTCTCTCTTAACTCAATTAACAACTTTGACGAAAGATCAAATCCATATTCATTCACAACAAACATCAGTCTTCAATATCTTCCATCTAACTTTGATGACAATCCTAATTTTGGAAATGTCTTTGATATTATTCCTTATCTTACTTCTTATCTTCTTGGAAACTAATAAATTAAAGAAAGATATCTTTATTCATTACTTTTTTTTTGTATTTTATATCTCCAACATATACAGGTAAATGAATTAGAAATATCGAAACCAAATCAATCTAGGAATAATTCATATTGACCAAACACTTTCCGAAAGCTCATATTAGCAATCTGATCTATCGTTTCATTAACTTTCATAATATCATTTTGCATTAGAATCAAAATTTACTAATGTTTATATATAAAACAGATATTAGTGTTCCTGAAATTTTTCAGCTAACAATGGTAAAAATTTGAAAAAAAAAGCCGAAAATTAATTTTTATTTATTCATTAACTGGTTCTGAGTCGGTTTCCTCAAGAGAAGACTCCCATAGTTTTATGTTTTCGTCGAGAAGTTTAATAATTTGGGCAGCTTCCTCTCTTGATTTTTCGGAATTTTGCTCAATAATTGGAGCATATGTTTGGTATGTTTCTTGTGCAATTCTAACTGCATCTGTTTGTTTTTTAGCGTTTTCGAATAAAAATACAGTGTAATTGAGTATTAAACCTAAAGAAGTTGGTGAATATGATTGAAGATTCTGTTTGGAAACTTCAAGAGCCTTTTTGTAAGACTTTGTAGCATTTTCTAATGATAATTCAAGGTCATGTCCTGTTTGAGCTTCGCATATGTAACGATAAAAGTCAGCCTTGAGCTTCTGATAAAAAACAACAGACTCAGGGTCTTCGACTTTTGGTAAAATAACTTCATCAACGAGATTTATTAATTCAGTGCAAAATCCAACTAATTCGTTAATAAGCTCTTCTTTGATTTTTTGGATTCTCTCTTTGCAAGGAACTGTTAATCCCTCCATTTCATCTTCTTGCTGCATTAAATGTCTTATTCCTTGACGGCGTGAAGTAATTAAATTTTTATATCCAACTGATAACAAAGTTCTCTCGGAAGTATCCAAAATTGGATTTAACTCTACTGCACGTTTCATATAATTAACCATTTCTTTGGCCTTGCTTGGTGTTTGGCCAAGAATTTGAGCCATCGTTACACATTGATCTCTTTCACTCATGAGAAAATGAATAATAAATTTGATCCAAAGCTGCTCATGAACTTTAAAATCCAGATGAAACCATTTTATTCACTTTGATTAAAGTTTTGACATTATTGATTTCACTTCATTAAAAAAGATTTACTAAAAAGATTGTCAATTTATAAAAATAAAAGGTGGAAAATAAAATATCCAAAGTTGAAATGCAGATATTCAGCCAATAATTTGAAATCTAGATGTTTGGAAAAATATATTGCCAACATTAGTGCTTCTAATAGCTTGATATTCAGCTTGTGTTATATTGACGCCCACTCCATTAATTTTTGATATTCGAAATTTTAAATGTATATCTAATAATAAAAAATGAATTACTGGGTATAAAAAACATTTTTATACTTTTCAAATAAAAATATTTCTTTTATTTAGAGATGCGAGTTTCCGAATTTTTTTAGCCCTGGGATGTCATAACCGCTGCGGTTTTGTAAAATTTGGGATAAATTTTGACAATCCATTTTTTGTGGGATGTACGTTTATATCAATTTGCTCGGCGTTTGCCGAGCTATTGTACAATCCTACTCGAATTCATTACGCAGCCCTGGTCACTCAAAGGCCAGGGCATACAATTACAAAATAGTAGAGTGAGACTCTTCTAATTTCTTCCAATCACAAGGAAGATCTTAGAAGAGCCTCACTCTACTCGAACACATTACGCAGCTCCTGCTCAACAATGAACAGGTCTTACCACTTTGAGAGGCTTTCGCTCGAGTTCTGATGCAGATCCCAACGCGAGCGAGAGTCTCTCAAGCAAGCTTCTAATTCGTAGCTAGAGTTTCACTCTTATGAACTGGCAGCCAAATTGAGTGACTTTCGCTCGAGATCTAATGAAAAATCAGAACTCGGCCAAAAATTGCCCAAACAGGCTTGTAATTCGTAGCTATAGTATTGATCGTATGGATGTGTTGCCAATATGAGAGACTTTCGCTCGATGTCTGATATTGCATCAGACATCGAGCGAAAGTCACTCAAAACAGCTTAGACATGTCTATTTTGACGGCATTAAATGATTTCATAGGAAATGTCTCAGTTGTTAATTAAGTTCACGTGAGCTTTTATGAATGAAAATAAGTAAAAAAAAAGAATTTTCTAAAAAAAAATTGTGTACGCATTGAAATTTTTATCTATAAATTTAGATATGTCATCAATAATATAATATAATTTTAAATTCGTGGAGTACACTTGGGATAATTGAATATGGGCTACCCCATCCCAACCTCTCAAACTTCCTCTGAATTTGGACAAGGTATCCCAATCCCAAAGACCTATCTGAATAAAATGAAATAAGTATATTATATATATTATTTATTTGCTAATAATGAGCATAAATCGCTAAAATTATGAAGAAATTAAAAATTAAAAATTAAAATTAGAAAAAAATGTTGATTTAATGAGAGAATATTGTATAAAAATAGAATTATTAGCTAAAATACGTATTAATTTTATGATATTTCAATCACATTAACGAAAATCGCCCATTTTTAATTCAAATGGGCGGGAAAAAAAATAAAATTCCAAAAAAAAAATTGAATTGGGGAAACGATAGGGGACAGGATATGAGAAACCCCATATGTTTGGGAATTTTTCGCATCACTATTTTATTTGATTTTATAAAATATTAAAATTTCGCAATCAACGATACTTTTCAATAAAAATTGATTAAACAAATTATGAAAATTGATTAAAATTAAATAAATAATTTTGAAAATTTAATATTTTCAATTGGAAGTTCAAACAGGCTTCAAATATTCGTAAATAAAGAATGTGATGTTTCAAGTAATTAAAATACACATATTGTTTAATTCAAATATATCTTCTTTAAAATTGAATTAATATAGAAATTTTCCTATTCCATCAAAATTTTCCACGTGTCATAAGGCTTGGGCTTCAATATTTGAAATATCTATTATTTTTCACGTCTTATTCAATTAATCATTCATACGCGTCACGATGAATATACACCATCTATTTAGTTGATAAACATGATAAGTTCCATGTCTGGCAGAATTATTATTATGCAATATGGAAAAACTTGCCAACCAAAACAAATTATTAGAAAATTTATTGTGTCATGTCTTGTCAAATCGAATTTCAGCATTAAAATTATTTTGAGAGGGTGTCTTATCAAAAAAAAATTTTGCATGGAAGAAGCAATATCTTTTCTTGCGAGATCAACCAAAGATGGATCTAAGAAAAAAGACCTTATTAAAAGACATCTGAAGACAATAGAAGGCAAATTAGACACTAATTCGATTAAAAATAATCAACAAGGGATTTTCATTTATAATTTTTTCAAATCTACAGAAGTTACGTTGAATCCAGACGAGTTTCAAGTGATACGTGATCTTCGTTTCATTACATTCAAAGATTTCAAATCAATAATCCTTCCTTATACATTGATGGAGCCAGCATACTACTTTTCTCAATGCAACACGTTCCTTGAGTATGTTTCGACTGCATTACACAACAAATGGTTTGAATTAAATTTATTCCGGGAAAATACATTGATTTACATGTTCTGTCAGTTAATGATGAAGATTACGAAGAAAAGATGCAAGGTATCTTTAGCTGAGGCAAAAAACACAAACACAAAACAAAATAGAGATGAATTACGAATTTTTACTCAAAATGGACAAATTGTTGAGTTCATGATCAACGATATACACGTGTCAAATCTGACTGACGATAATGATTTTGTCGAAAAATTGTATTCGACTTTTAATGTCGAATTTGAGACCGAAATCGACAATACGAATGACGTAATGCTATACAATGACTTGGATATTATCACTTGGAAAGTGTTTACCAACTTAGATTTTCCAAATTGTGAAAATGATAAAATTAATCGAACAATTAACATTTTGGGAAGCCAAATGAGGGAGAATCGTGACGTAAATGGCTATAAAGCTGGTGTTGAAGAGGTTTTGTTGCATAACAATCATTTATATTTGCAATTTAAACCAAATTCAATTAAATTCGATCTGAAATCATCGATTAAATGGTATAAAGCAAGAGAAACTAATGATTTACAGTCATGGTTACCGGAAATTGCTGAGTATTCTTACAAAAAGTATCTAATTCAGAATTATGATTCAAATTTGTATTGCAAAAACAAATTTAATGAATTATATTTGAACAAGAGTCCGAAAGACGTTGATAAGGAACTAAATCAGCAAGAGTTACAAAAGTTTTGGGATAATTTATCAATTTTCAATCAAAAAATTTTCGAAAAAAATTTTTTGAAGAAAAGGAACTTCACTTTTCAAGAAATTGAAACTCTTCAAGAAATTCTTGATGATTATCCAGAAGACATGAACCTAGTAATACCGAGAGTCACGAAATCCGTCTTCTTGAGTAAATTGACTGATCTCTTTCCTTCAATCTCAAAAATGAATAAAAATAATTTGAAAGACGTCTATTCAAAAATTGAGAGGGAAACCGTCAACGAAAACAAACTGAAGATTTACAGAGAACTCAGAGAAACATTCGAAAACACACAGAACTTAAGTGTAAATTACAAAAATGTTTTCGAAGGAAGTGAAATGTTCAAAAAATTGACAGATTGCGGTTTGAAATTTTATGAGATCAGGAAAATGTTTTCAAGTAAGTGCAGCACGATACCTATTTCTCATCTGATTTATTTAGTTGCCAATTCTTACAACGTAAATAAGAAAATGAACGATATCTGTCAAACCGTTTATAAATTCACTTTTATGGAGAATCATTATGACGAAATCTTGGAATTTATCAGTGATAACAACATTACAGATCTCAATGTTTTCATGGAAAAGATGTATTTCATTTCTGAGACGAATTTTGTCCAAAAATATTACAAATATTTTGATGATTTCGTTGCTTGGAACTTGCCAAATTTCTTTGACAAAAATCATTTAATTGTTGAAGATTTTTACAAGTTTTTGGAGCAAGAAAGTTCAGAAACAATTTCAAAAGTCAATGATTTATTGAGTGAAGAAAACAATGCAGAAAAATCCCAGAAAATTTTGGATTTATCTCTTAGATTTAATGAGTTATTGACTCCTTTCTTGGAGAATTTGTTGCCGCCGATGTGTAAAAATGCAGGTAATATAATAGAATATGAAAAAGAACCAGTTTATAATATCATAAAAAGTGTCAAAGACTTTTTGACATTTAATACAAATAATTTGAAGACTTATGAACTAGTTTATTTGGAGCAGTATAACTTGAGAGTTTCAAACAAAGTTAATAATAAGTTTTGGAGATATTCGAAAGGAAAAATTTTCATGTTTTGTTTCGATAACAAATATTCAAAAGATGATTTCTTGTTTGAAAATGGAAATCCTGATTACATAACTTTGAAATTGCCAATAATTAATGCAAGTAAAAAATTGGACTTGCAAAATCTCCAGAAAATACAAAAACAAATTTTGGCTTTGAATCAAAATTCTCAAAATCAAAACTTTGAAAATTTGATCAAATCAAAAATTTCAAAAAGTGACAGCTCACAACCGCTTTTTGTCAAATGTCTTGAATATCTTGATATAATGAAAACTGTTAAAGTAGATGTTGATAAATACAGAGCAATTAATGATTTCAAATCGAGTGTTTCAAAACAAAATGAACAATTTGAAATTCTTGATTTATCAGAAATGTCACTTTTTATTGATGAACTTGAAGGAAGAATTCTAAGTAATTTTTCGAAGATTGATTTGACAATTCCAAATATCATTACAATACAAGAGAAGCCGCTGGAAATCTTGATAAGAACAAATCTAAATAATCCAAAAATTAAAATAAAATCAGAACAAGATAATGTCAAAGGTTTTATGTCAGAAAATATGATCAAACTTCAGATCCCTGTAAAAGAAATGGGATTAGGTTATAACCAAGTGAATTTCGATTTGTTTGTTAATGATATCCAATATCCTTTCAATTTGAATTTGGGAAAAATTGAAAGCCAAGTTTACATCTATTCAAAAGGTTTCACTTTTTATTACAACAAAGAAAATAATGTAATGTGTTACAATCCGAAATTTTTGGCAGAAGACAATCCTTTGACTGTCAGGACGTTCGGAACTGATTTATCACCAATTGACCATAAACTTCAGTTCTTCACCGATAATAAACCGTCAACAGAATTTGACAATGATGAAAAAGTGACAGCAATTTTGCCAGATACGGATCCAGATTATTACATGAATGTTTTAGTCTCGAAAGATCTTTCTTGTCTTATTTTCACTCGTTTTGAGAAATTTGACAGACCGTTTATTACAAAATATTTCAACAGAATGGCAGGAAAATTCGAAGAAATGCCGGAATATTTATATGCAGGAACTCTTGGATTCAGATACTATTTCTATATAAATACTCCTCTTAAGAGCTCCAAAGATAAATTGACAGTACAACTTGATCCAAATGATGATTTACAAATCAAAGACATGAAATATTCCGATGACCACATTTTGTTGTTTGATTTAAGTTTTTCAAGACATTGTGATGAAGAAAGTCAATTGAAAATTATCATTTCTACCGATAAAAAGGAGTTTGTCAAGGAAATACCGATATCTGTTATTCCTTTCCCTTTGAATATCATTGATGAAGGAGATGATGTTTGCATCGAAGCAGAGTATTCTGAATTAGATGATTATCCTTTTGTTTATTACGATGAAGTCAGCAAAAAATGGTTGCCAATAAAAACAAATGAACCAGTTCCAAAACCAACCTATAAATTTGTTGTTTGCACGCTCAATGGTTATTATTGGAGAGCATTTAATACAGAATACAACATTGAAACAAATGTTGATTTTTCAAAGGATTCGTGTTTCCCTGAAAACGTGACAAATTATTGTTATTTTGTTGTTTATGGAAATTCATATCAAATTGTCATGGAAAATGAATATGATCCAAGCAGAATGAAGCGAGTTGCTGTGAGATTATGTGATGAACCTTATCATCCAAATGAACCTGATACAGTTTGGGTCAAAACATGGGCTCCAATTTCTGATAATTTGGATTATTTGAATGAAATTTTCAAAGATATGAAATTCAAAGACTTTGTTCGGATTTCTGATGAACTTTACAAATTTTTGAAGGTTAATCCTGATGATTCTCATTTCAGTAAAAAGATGAATACAAAATATTCAGAGATAAAGAAAGTTGGTGATGGCAAAGGATTGATCAAATACATGAACATTATTTTCGCTGACAGATTGAAGTTTTTCAGACAAAACAGATATCAATTAAGATTGCCAATAAAACTTGATGAAATTTTTGCAGCACAAAAGTCAATGACAACGAAACATGAGTTTAATCCATGGGAAGTTAAACAATGGAATAACATGATAGAACAAAAACAAAATGAAATGAATAAAATTGACTTCCAAGAAATTGAAAATGAAGATTCAAACGAAGTAATTCAATTTACAAAAGAAAGTGTGTCACTTTTATCTTATAACGATATTCAAGTCAAAGAAGAACCCGAAATTAAATTGGATATTGGAGAAGTTGATTATGTATTTGAAGATCTTGAATCGCTAACTATTCCTCAGATAAATGATTTGGATGACAATTTTTATTGGAAATCAATAATTTTGTGCAAGAAATATCCATTTGTTGTTAGAAAACACTTGTCTGAATATGACAAATTGCCTAATAATGCGTTCCATATTTATTCATTCTTGTATGAACTTTATCAACTCTCAAAGATGATCAAAACTGATATTGCAAATGAATTCATTCGCTGCTTTGAGTTCATGACATTACAAGTTGGAGATGATCAAGAAAAATACCAGAATTCGATTGTTTTGCCTTCGGCTGTTTTCGGAGATGAAAAAGAAGAGAAAGAAGATGTTTCATTTTCTGAAATTCCAAACGAAAAAACACAAGAAATCAAAAATTATGAAGTTCAAGATCCAATTCCTTCTCAACAAAACAAAGCTGAAAATCAACAATTTTCTGTTGAATTAAATCAAAACCAACAAAACACGACTAATTTAACTCATAATCAACAATTTTCTGTTGAATTAAATCAAAAACAACAAGAATCTATTAATCAAAATTCAACTCAAAAAACTAATGTTCCAAATCAAATGGTGAACCAACAAATGAATGATGTTAATTCATCAAACCAAATGATGAATTCAAATCAATTTTTTGGACAAAAATCGGATCTACAGTTGAATATGAATGTTCAAAATCAATTACAGAATCAGCAAATGATGAATCCAAATCCAATGATTCAAAATCAGAATTCTAATATGCAGATGATGAATCAATTAATGAACCAAATGATGAACACTCAAAATCCAATGATGAATCCAATGAACCAAATGAACCAGATGAATCCAATGAACCAAATGAACCAATCGAATCCAATGAACCAAAATCAAATGTCACAGATTAATCAAATGATGTCACTATTGAACCAAATGAATCCAATGAACCAAATGAACCAAATGAATCCGATGAACCAAATGAACCAAATGAATCCGATGAACCAGAACCAAATGAATCCGATGAACCAAATGAACCAAATGAATCCGATGAACCAGAACCAAATGAATCCGATGAACCAGAACCAAATGAATCCGATGAACCAGAACCAAATGAATCCGATGAACCAGAACCAAATGAATCCGATGAACCAGAACCAAATGAATCCGATGAACCAGAACCAAATGAATCCGATGAACCAGAACCAAATGAATCCGATGAACCAGAACCAAATGAATCAGTTAAATCAGAGCCAAATGAATCAAAACCAAATGAATCCAATGAATCCAATGAACCAAATGAATCAAAACCAGATGAATCAAAACCAAATGAATCAGAACCAGATGAATCAAAACCAAATGAATCCAATGAATCCGATGAACCAGAACCAAATGAATCCGATGAATCAGAACCAAATGAATCAGTTAAATCAGAGCCAAATGAATCAAAACCAAATGAATCCGCTGAATCCAATGAACCAGAACCAAATGAATCAAAACCAAATGACTCAAACGAACCAAAACCAAATGTATCCGATGAACCAGAACCAAATGAATCAGAACCAGATGAATCAAAACCAAATGACTCAAACGAACCAAAACCAAATGTATCCAATGAACCAAATGAATCAGAACCAAATAAACCAAAACCAGATAAATCAAAGCCAGATGAATCCAATGAATCCAATGGACCAGAACCAAATGAATCCGATGAACCAGAACCAAATGAATCAGTTAAATCAGAGCCAAATGAATCAAAACCAAATGAATCCAATGAATCCGATGAACCAGAACCAAATAAACCAAAACCAGATAAATCAAAACCAAATGAATCAGAACCAGATGAATCAAAACCAAATGAATCAGAACCAAATGAATCAGAACCAAATAAACCAAAACCAGATAAATCAAAACCAAATGAATCAAAACCAAATGAATCCGATGAACCAAATGAATCAGAACCAAATAAACCAAAACCAGATAAATCAAAACCAAATGAATCAAAACCAAATGAATCCGATGAACCAAATGAATCAGAACCAAATAAACCAAAACCAGATAAATCAAACAAATGAATCAAAACCAAATGAATCCGATGAACCAAATGAATCAGAACCAAATAAACCAAAACCAGATAAATCAAAGCCAGATGAATCCAATGAATCAGATAAACCAGAATCTGATGAATCAAATGAATCAATTTGGTTTTGTTCCTCAACCGCAATTTTCGCAGAATTCTTCAAACAGTTCATCGCCACAAAGCAGCAATCAGCCAATGCCACAGCTAAACATTTCCCAGTCAATTGATCATCAATCTTCCTCTTCAAGTTCCAATCAATCATCGCCACAAAACAGCAACCCATTGTATCCTCAGTTTGGTTTTTCTGCAACACAGCAAAATAATTTCCAAACAACCCAGTCTTCATTTGAACCGAACCAGTATCAGCAACAAGCAGAAATTCAGCTTGGATTTTCGCGTCCATCAGCAAACATGAATCAGCAACAAATGACTGCAACTCAGCAACTTCAATTTGGTTTTGCTCCACAAAATGCAAACCAATTTAATCAACAGTTTGGATTTGGACAGAATCAAATGAATTTTGCTCCACAGATGAATGTTAATTCTCAATTTGGCTTCCAACAGAATCAATTTGGATTTGGACAAAATTAAGGTTTTTCCCAAAACCAGACTAACTTTGGATTTAATGGAAATCAGATGAATACTTTTGGATTTGGCCAAGGACAGATGCAACAGACAAATCAAGGTCAGCAGAGTAATGATTTCCAAAATAATGATTCAATGTATCTCTAAAAACTAATTTTTTATTATATAAAATAATATTTTTTAATTTGGAATGATCAAACAATCGATTGTATTTGATTTGTGTAATATATTCCTCATTATCGACATTTATGATGGTATATTAATTAATTTGAAGTTAAAATCAAATATTTTGAAATTCACGATAAATCTTTTCATAAATAATGAAAGTAATCTCTTCACGTCTGATTATCAAAATAAATTTTTAGTACTATGGTAAATTGAAAATATAGATATTTTGATCTTAAAATTGAAGCTATTAAATTGTTTTGACTATGATACCTGTAATGTTCGTGAAGTAAAATTACAAACACTACATCAATATTTTGTTGCCTTAGTGAGGAATTTAAAGATATTATTTAATAATTTCAAATTCAATTTTGAATCAGATATTAATATTACTAACACAAAATGATAGAAAAGAAAGATTTTATTTTAAATACAATGAGTTACTAATAAGGAAGCATTAAATAGTGATATTTTTTCAAATCATCAAAAGGTTATGTAAGAACTTGAAGACTGATAGTAATACAATAAATATATACTAGAATTATGTGCTATACAGTAGTATAATCTAATATAGGCAAATAGTTAGAAAAAATATTCCGAAAAAGTAATGATGTGGGCTCATTTTTTGCTTGCTGTTTGATCAGGTTTTGTTTCTAGCATTTTCTTGAACTGAAATTGGACCACAATTGATTGCATGGAATCAATAATTAAAGAAATCAGGATAAAAATTATGCTAATAATAAAAGGAATGATCCAGAAAATCAGAATAAAGTACTCAAATCTACTGAAATAATCGTCTGAGAAGTAAAAACGCTCCCAATTTGCTGAAAGATATACTTCTATAACGCTTGAAAGGGATAAGCAAGTAACTGATACAATGAACGAAATTGTTGTTAAAATCAAGTTGCCTCTGTTAGAAATGATGAAATATGAATAAAAAACGTGAAAGGCAAGGATGGCTATGATTGGGAGGTCTACATAATTAATTGATATTAGCATTAGGAGAATTTCCTTGATTGTCGACATCTCGGCTGAGAGATAGAAAGCAGCCATATCTTTCTCCAACGTTGAAAAAATGACTTTGAAATTTTTGAGATGATTCATAAATTGGAGATATATGAGTATTTAAAGAAAAATTGATGAAATAACATAGGAGCATTAAATTACAACTCAAAAGGCCATTATCAATTTTCTGAGTATAAAGAAAACGATCGCTGTCAAAAATACTTCGAAGTTTTCAATTTTTCTTTATATCACAAACCATTTTGTCCGGCTAAATTTATTTATTGTTCGAGAAAATTTACGATCATCATGATGTAATACTAATCATAATAATATAACAAATTGAAAAGAATCAAATAATCTGAAGCTAAAGGTGAACACAATAACAATATTAGCACTTACTGTGATCTTAGAAATTAATATGGCAACTATTCTTTAAATTTGATGAAAAAAAATTGGAGATTGTAGGGTTTAATTCCAAAATCATGCTAAGGAATAATTTAAAAATGATTTTAAAAATGATAAATGCACTTTAAATTAAGATAAAATGTTCAATTTCAAATAATACTTTTTAAAATTTAAGAAATATCATTTTTCTGATTTAAAACATAATAAATTCAATTGTTGGATTAAAAATACTTTCTGTCTTCCCTAAAAATTTTTGCGATTTTATTTTATTTTATTTTTTTCTAATAACTATAAATTAGGAAATTATTAAATGTATATGACAAAATAATTTGAAATTTGGCGTAAGTAGTTTATAATGATTTCATATTTTTATATTTGAACTCGAATTATCATAATTTGAATTAAAAGAAATAATACAATTATAGAATGAGTATTTTTTGTAATTATGGCCGGCTTTTGCTTTTTATCAATTATTTTTATTAGGAAAAAAGAAATATCGAAAGTTTGATTTAAATATTAAGTGAATTTATAATTGTAGAGAAGGGAATAATATTTTCTAATCGGATTTAAAGTTTAATTTATATTTTGTAGAATAATTAATTTTTTTCTAGTGAAGGATCTCTTGGATAGCCAATTAGATGCTGAATATTCATTGATTCAATCTTTAAAATGAATATTTAAATTGAGCCAAAGAAGGTCATTCCAACGTATCGCAGAAATCAAAACAAAAAATAAACTTCACAAAAGTTGTGAGCTGAACGTATTTGTATCAAAAGTGATTTGAATTCATAATTGAAAATTATTTTGGAAATGACAAGCATTTGGAGATGATTAATTTTTTAAATAAAAATATTTAATAATACATTGAAAAGAAGAAACCGATATATTTTTTACTAAAGAAAATAATTTTCTTAAAAAAAACATTATCAATAGTATTTATGCTCGGAATGCATATAATTTATAAAAATTTTAAATATTTATTTTATAATCCTCGTAAAAGCAATAGATTTATCTTAAAATTTTATTGACGAATATTGAGTTTATTAGGTTAGAGGAAAAGGATCAATAAGAGTTTGAATTTATTGGTTAAAGTGACTGTGAGTGATAATTTTTTTGGGAAGTGATCGTCTTGCAAATATAACAAAATATAAAATTGAGAAATTATTTATTCTATATTTTGGAAGTTATCAAAATTTGATAATTGAAATATATTTTAATTTTTTAAAATTTATATATTTCGCTAATATTTTATAGAAAAATTTTACAATATAGGAGCCGTTTTAATATCGTGCTCTTTTGTATAACTTTTCAAAATATTGAGAGAAAAATCTTTACTGAAACAGTTATTGAATTTATTATCGTTTTATCGTTACTATCATAATGCTAAAAAATATCTAAATAAAGCTAACTCTTTTTTTACTTTCAAAGGCTCTCAAAATTTGAAAATATATATTATTTTGATTCTTTAGGTACACAGTCTATTTTACTCTTCATTTATTAAAACCAGTCGAAGTTTACTCAAAATTCTAATATAGAAACATAAAGACGCTTCTCTTTTAAATTAACAAAATTTAATTAATAATGTCAAAAATTAATCAGGAAGATACTGTGATACAAATTGTACGCCATTTAGCATATACATTCATCTATTAATCCATTATTAATGATGTCATTTTTCCAAACTCAATAGTCTAATTAATTACTTCAAGTTTATGTTCTCTTAGTTTAATAATTCTTATAGTTTTTATATTTATGCTTTTTAAACAAATTCAAAATTCGAAAACAGAATTGGCTGTTTATAACATGTTGTTATGATTTACTATTGTTCTATATTTTGTTCTAAAGCAGATTTTATTTCTTTGTTGTTTTATTAAAAATATTTTGCAATCCTCTTAATTTTAACAAATGGTTTCATGAAAAATACTTTATATATTTAATATGACCTTGCTATTTCTTTTGTGTATTCTTAACGTTAGTTTTGTTATAATGGAAATCTTTCCGATGGTTATTAACTCAGAAATTCTAATTCATGTTCAGTTCATATCGTAATTCTCGAGTCAATTTTTATTTCGATTGTCAACTATCTTCGTAATTTGAATGTTATCTCAAAAAATATTTCTTTCAAAAAATAATTTCAGAAATTGTAATTACAATTTAGATTTTACTCATATCATTTTCTTAATCCAAATTTGGGTCAAATAAAATTTAACCCAAATTAAAAATATTCTACATTTACATTTCTAATTAAAAAAGTACTATTTTCAAAATTTTCATCTTTTGAATTTTTATTCTTCTCCTCAAATATTTTGATTTGTTTCTTTTGAAAAAAAAAATTCAATCATTATTAATCACATCTTATGATTGATAAGTTTTATATTTTTACTTACGTTATATTATTACTTAATATTTTATTTTATCACAATTTTTTAAGTACACTAACTATTTAAATCCAAGTTCTTTTCTTTATTCCCTTAAAATTAAATTGAAACTCTTTTGAAAAAAAAATTAACCGATTTTATTACATTATGGAGAGCAATGAAATCACTTTTCTAAAATTTCACGGCATCGAAGTTGTCGAATCTATTGCACAAGGGGGTTTCGCTTCAATATATATGGTATATCATACAATATACAAAACATACTTTGCTCTCAAGAAAATTCCTGAACAATTCTTTAATAAAATAGAAATAGATTGCCTTATGGCCATTGACAACCCAAAAATTGTTCATTTGTATATGTATTTTCAATTTAATTCATACGTCTATTTAATAATGGAATATTGTTCGAACGACTTGAATAAAATCATACAAGACAGAGAAAGATTATTACAAAATGATCTAATTCATAAATATGTTGATGCAATTGTTCGATGTGTAAAAGTTTGTCACGAAAATCAAATAGCACATTGCGATATTAAACCTTCTAATTTTTTAATAGATCAATATGGAAGAATTAAAATTTCTGATTTTGGACTATCTGTTATTTGCGATAATCAAAAATCACAAATATCCTCATTTAAGGGAACTTTATATTTCATGGCACCAGAACTTTTCGGAATTGAAAAGTTTAATCCTATGAAAGCGGATATATGGTCTCTGGGAGTTACTATGTACTTTATTGCCACAGGAAAATACCCATTCAATGGGTTGGATCAAAAATCGATTCGCGATAATATTTTAAAAGGCCTTTATAATGAGGATTTGATTAAAGATCCTCTTCTAAGAGATGTAATTGCCCAATGCTTGGAACCAGATGTTTATTATCGGGCTGATATAAACCAAATATTAATGCACAGGTATTTTTGTTCAGATCAAACTGCTGATCGACTTCAATGCTGCAACACAAAGAAAAGCGATTTTATTGTGAAACCTATCACAAAATCTTTCTCAAAGTTGCCAAAAATTAATTCTCATTCAGCATTTCCTTCATTTGAATTTAAAAGGATTATGCTATCAAAGCAGAAAAGCGTTATCTAGAAAATTTAATTGAAAATTCAATTGTTTGATTTTAATGTTTAAAGACAATTTTATATTTTATCATGGAAATAAAAATATTATTGCACATAAAAATATAAACAAAAGCAACATATTTATTTTTCTCGGAATACATTATTTTTTAAATAGCATTAAATATTCATAAAAATAATAGATTTATTTAATTTATAAATTGCATCAATTTTTAAAAGAAATATAATTTTTTTTTTAAATTGTAACTTCGGAACAGTTAAATTGATTAATAATAGGATGTGTGCATCGCATACTATTATTTTTCGAATATCTCGAAACAAATCTAAACAAAAATAAAATGAGTTTTATAGATTAATACATATAATCTTATAGCCCAAAGATAAACAATTGAATTATTGATATAATCTAACAAAAGTTTGATTTTTGAGTTCAATGATCTGACAATTATCAAACTTTGAGAAATTAGAAAAAATTTTAAAAATCATATATAAATTTGATGATACGATAATTCATGAATATATCGTATTTTATTTTGAATTGAAATTCAAATGATACAATATCATTTGTTCTTATATTCCAATCTAAAGTAAATCCGCAATTAAAAATCGTAAATACAGTTTTGAAAGATAATAAATTTAAGAATGATATTTTTTTGACAGTTTTGTTTGTACTTTTGAGTGATGACAAAATCATATAAAAAGATAATGCATTTTAAATATTTAAATTTCTAAACTCAAGACCGTTTTGAATGAATTTTACAACATTATTAAACAATAATTTTAATTTACATTATAAGTTTAGATAACAAAATTAAACTTGATTTATTAAACTTTATCACAATTTTTCAATAGAAAGTTACGAAGGGGTTTTTAATAATAATAATATTTTTAACAACATTTCTATCAAGGTAATTTCCTACCTCATCTCAGAAAATAAATTCAATACAAACTTCATTCAATCATATTTCATATGGAAAATTCCAATTCAGGTCTCTTTGCTAGAAAGCGTCGTCAAAATCGAATAGTTAACCCGTCTAGTTCTACAAAGTTATCATCTCTACATAAACACAGGAGTTTTGCTGGATCAATTCCCTTAATGCTTCCTTCGCTACAAGGTGACTTTCAATTACCATCACATCTTGAACTTGATCAACTTGTATATAACGTAGAGTTATTGGAAACTTGGAGATCCAAAGATTTGATAACTTGTTCAGCAATATGGTTTTTAGACGAAGAACGGAGAAGGATCTCTCCACTTTATGTAAAAAGTGATCAGATTTCCGATCTAAACATGCTAAATAACATATCGAACCGAGAATTGATTAAAAAATCAAGAGAAAACCTCTTCTCATATCCGATTTCTAATCTTGAAAGCAACATAGTTATTTCATTCTTTTTCGATCCTAGCTGCGAACCACGATATTGCAGAATTTGGAATTCTTTATATGATGATAGTTCTTCATTACGCCGTTTTAAGATCTCACTCGGAGATTCACCAATTATTACATGGGAAGTTCCATTAAAATATGGTACGGAAGTTTCCTTAGTTCATAATACACCGTTGAGCTTAAAAACAAAGCAAACGCTCTCACAAATATTTGTAGAGCAGCAGCGAAAACATCCCATTCATGACTCATTAGGTGCATTACCAATAAGGAGAGTTCACAGTATTTCTTTCAAATTTTTGAGAAATTATGGTGATAAAGATATGTTCGGATTTAACGGAATGGAAATTTTAGATGAAAATGGCACACCATTTACCTCTCACGACATTGAAGAAATTTTCTTCGAAAATACAATTGATTTCACGAACCCGACTTCAATCATTCAAAAAGACTCAATAACAGGGACATTTTCTGATCCATTTTTAATGCAAGTTTCAGATCCTTATCAACAGCCTAAGATGCTCATAAAATTGAAAAAGTCTAAATACGTAAGCGGAATAGAGTTTTATAACTTAGTAATTCCAGGACACAATGATATAGGAATTAAGCTTGCTACAGTATCACTGGATAATGAACAGTACTGGGTCGGAAGATTTCCGAAATCATCCTCAAAGCATATTTATTTGGCCGATTCTCACAGCAAAGAAGAAAATTCCAATAGTATCTTATGCGAGTAGATGTGGTTTTGCTATTTTTTATATTTGTTATAAAATTTTTGTGTAATTATTGTAGTTATAAGCATTATTTCTATCTTTTCTTCTTAGCATTAAAAGCCTATTTGAATTTCAATTCTTTAAAATACCAGACTTTAATAAGACACCCTACATCAGAATTTCAAAAAATTTTTACAAGATGATGCAAGTTTTGAGGACATAGAATTTCTGAAGCTGAAATATGTTCTAAAATACTGTTTTTAACGGTATTGAAGTCTTTGTTCCTAATCTGATGCACAATATCTCAACAAGTCCTGAAGAAGAGGAACAAAGTCAACAATTAGAATAGAACTGTATACTAATGACATTAAAATTTTGTGTAATATTCTTTATTTCATATTATATCTAATTGAAGGTTGTAAACCATTCGAAAGTTTGCATACGACACATCACTTTTAAAAGAAATACATGTATTATGTGGATAGTTTCAAATATCCAGATATTTCCTCTTGCGGTGTTGAACCTGCATTACAAGATATATATGATGATTCAGAAAAAATTTGGGAACGCATTTTTGAAGGAAACTTTATCGATAATATTGATGAATTAAGAACTAATGGCAGTATTAATAAGATTGTATCCGCATATATCAAAAATATTCAGCCATGCAGTTACATTTTTTCAAAAACAAAAGAGAAATATTTGAAAGATAAATTCCAATCAACGGAAGAATACAAAAATATCTATCTCAAAGCATTAGATATGATTGATAACGATATGTTTGAAGAATTTAAGGGCTTATTTAATGAAAATAATAAAGTTTTGGAATATGGTAATGATAACTATTATCCATTAATTGATTGTGCTGCAATCAAAGGAAATGAAGAAATTTTTAGATTTCTGAAACTCAATGGTTTCCAAATTACAGAACAAACATGCAAACTTGCTATTATAACAGGAAACATCGAAATTGTAGAGATATTATATGAACTCGGCTATGAATTTGTTGATCATTTTCAAACTGCTATTCAATATCATCAAAATGAAATGGCAGATTGGATTTTAATGAACTATCCATTAATTTCCATCAATCCTTTTGTATGTGCTGAAAGCTTAAATATTAAAGCTTTATCTTTCTGTTTCAAAAATGAAATCTCAGGTTCTATAGATGTAATAACTCAGCTGAAATATTACCAGGCATTTCCCGATATCAAGTTCTATTGTTTAAATACGGATCCACGTCATTTTTTGGATAAACTTGACCTTGATAACGAATTAATTGTTGATTTATTAATTGAAAACAAGTATCAAATAGGGGATTATCTAGCTTGTTATATTTTTAAAACTAATTCAATTAAAATATTTGAAAGATTCTATTGCAATCAATTGTTAATAGAAATTAAACCAGGTGAGTTAGTTAATTACTCAATTCAATATAAATCGTTCAAAATTTTGGAATTTTTGTTATTACATGGAGAAAAACTTGACATCTCTCGAAACAAATCATATTTGGATTCCATACCAATCAATCTTCTTAGATTGGCATTTTCAAAATATTCGCAAACAGAATTAAATCAAGCAATGTTTTATTGCAACACAGTTCAACAAATTGAAATTCTGATTGAGTTAGGTTCAAATATAAATGCCGTTGGTATGGCTCATTACGAATATCTTAATTACATAACATCATATTCTGAACCATATGAAGAATCTATTTTAATGAGTGCTGTTAAAAGGAGAAAATTAGATTTAATTAAATATATAATCGAACACGGAGCAAAGATTAATCTTGAAATTCAAAATCCAAAACCATTAATTATTTATGTCATTGAAACTTGCGATTTGGAAATTATTCAATATTTGATTGATCATGGCATCAATGTTAATGGAGAAGACAAAAATGGCAAAAAATCAATTGATTATGTATTGGCTACTAGATCAGTAGATATCATGCAGTTAATGTTAAAGCATGGAATGGAGATCATCAAATCTGATTATGATGCAATAATGGAGACATGTTTCAGTTCACAAATATTGAGATCAGTTATTGAAAAACATGTTGGATTCGCTGATTTCTATGGCAATTATTTAATTAAGTCATTTAGAACTCGCCATGATAATTACAATGATCATCTGCTTTTATGTTGTGTTAATGATCTAAGTCAGATCAAAAATTTCTTAAAGTACATAATTAGCATTATAATAAGGAGTAATGATTCTAATTTATTGGATTTATTAATTGAGAAAGGTCTTTTCAAGTACAATAGTCCCGAAAAAATATTTGTTCAATTAGCTCAGCATAGAAAAAATGAAGAATTTTTCAGGCATTACTTCCAACTGATTAATGAAAGAAATATGATTTTACATTTCAGAAAAACGTCTCCCTTAATAATTGCATGCAAATATAGAGCAATTTCAATAATACCATTTCTTATTGATAATAAACTATATAGGGAAAAGGATTTATCAGAAGCTATTTATTATTTGACCAGATTTAAATGGAAGAATGATAATCCAGATATTTTACAAGTCCTAAATCAGATTGTTTCAAAAGTGCAGCCCATTGTAATCCATCAAATGGCACAACAAATTCTAGAAAATGAAGTCGAAGCAATATCAATTCCTGCGGCTGAATATCTTTTCAATATTGGCTCTCCGATTGTTTTTGAAAGTAATGACATTATTGGGAAGTGGTTACTCAAATCTATTAAGGAGAAATCAAAAGAAATTTTAAATTATTTATTAGATGCCACTCCAGAAATTCCGCTTTCTATTATATTGTCCAGCATCAAAGAAAATATTTCGTCATTTATTGAAATATTGTTCAATGATGAAAAAAATTCCGATGCTTTATTTTGATGATGATCGAGTTAATATTCTCCTAAAACTTCTTGAAAAAGGATTCATAGGAGACCAATCAAAAATAATTGATTATGCCTGCAAATTCAGATCCATTAAGATTCTCGAGTTCTTGATTAAGAAGCGTGATGAATATGGCATTGATATTTATCAACTCTATAAGAGAGTTATGACAAATCAAAATATAGAATATACTTCATATTATTCACAATATGGGGATAACTTTATAGAAGATTTTAATAAAATGCTTCTGGATTACAGAATTGATTTGGATTTTGAACAAGAAAATGTGTTCGAGATTTCGAAATATAACCTGCATTTAATGGAATTGCTATCCAAGAGATCAAACTTCAGCGAAAAAACGTTACATAAAGCAATTATGCATGCTCTAGATTCAAGTTATCTGCGTGATGATCTTTTAATTACAATTATCGAAAAAATTACTAATTATAATTTTTATGAAGAAGAAATGCCATTTTTTATCAAAATGTGTTTGAAATCTTCATATAATGCCTTATGTCATTACTTGTCAAAAGGTATTGACTTCAATCAATCTTATCAAGGGGTTCCAGCAATTATATATTTATTATCAAGAGATGATAATGAATATTTCTATAATAGCATAATTGAAAAAATTGACCTCGATCAAAGAAATGAAAAATTCAAACCGATTGAATGCAATTTATATTCCAAAATTGTTAATGCAATTAATATGGGAATTAAGAGAAATAACATTAAATTGATTGACTACATATTATATTACATCAATATTAATCAAAATGACTTTATTAATATACTAATAAAGCAAACAAATTATGAGATATTTTATCATTATTTCAACAAAATGGAAATTTCAGATCAAAAGGAATTAACTGATTATTTGAGTCATGCTTTAGATGAAGAATCGCATCAAATTTTTGGTGAAATTTTAAAGAGTGTTACTATCGTTCCTTACGAAATCCTGGTGGATGCAATCTGGAATGAAAATGTAGAAATTGTTAAACTTATCAAAAATCATAGTCATGAAACAAAACCTTCTGATGCATATGAAGTTCAAAGAAATGAATATACAACAACACCATTACTTTTCAAATTAATCACCAACTTCGACGAAGATATCGCAAATATTATTAAAGATGATATAGAAGATTTCAACATAAAAATTCAAAATGGAATGAGTGCATTGCATTATCTGATTTATATGTATGATTATAACCCACGAATTGTTGGCGATTTTACACCAGAAAAACCAGTTTTGTTCTATATGAAAAAAATTGCGAACATCGAAAAAGCTATTGAGTTTCTTATGAAATCAGGTTTCAATATTGATATTGAAGATGATAATAAAAGGACTCCACTTATTTATGCATGCTTTTATCATCTTACAAACTATAATGCTGATTTGATTAAAACAATCCTTCACTTTAAACCAGATGTCAATAAAGTTGATATTTATAATAATACTGCTCTATCCTATGCTAAATATTACGAAAGTTCCTCTGTTAGAAAATTACTCCTCATTCATAATGCAAATGATGTTGATTTCTCTCATGTGCCTGGAATTTCAGATTACGATGAATCAGATGATGACATATATTATATTGATGATAGTGATGAAGATTCGTATTGGCATGATTATTAAATTTTAATTATAATTTTTTAAAATTATTTTTAATATTGGCCCAAACATTTAATTTTTCATGGTTTTTGATTGAGCTTTAATGTTTTTATCAATTTTTTTTTTGAATCATTCAAAATTATTGATACTTTTTGAATTTATCAAATCATTAAAGCATTATTTCGTATATGAATTAACTTGATGTAAAATTAAATAATTTTAAAGGATGACAAATTAAAAACAATGTTTCTGACAAAATTAGAAATGATTCACATTGAACTCAATTATCTAATAGGAAATATGAATTATTTTGCAAGCTTTCAATCTTGTCGATTTATAAGACATGATTTTTTGATCGTTTACTTGTCTCCAATGCTAAGATGGCATGAAAGCATATGATATATCTACATGTGAAATCCCATCATCAATGCTAAAATTTTATAATATTTCGGAAGCTATTTGGGAACAAATTTTTCAAGGTAATTTTAATATTGTATCTCATGAAAATGATTATTTACCTTCCAATGGCAAGCAACTAATGATAACTCTCAACTTTTTCCGTAAATTCTTAACAAATTCAAAGTTTTTTGACTCTGAATCTAAATTCGTAAAATATGGATCTTCTGACGTTTATCTCTACAGCCTGTTCGAGAATCGTTATCATAATGGACATGATGTAATATCAATGATTACAAATAATGATGTAGATAAATTCAAATCATTCTTTCTGGAAAAAAAGAATTTTCAAATGGAATATGGCTTTTATTCACTTATAGATTGTGTTGTATTAAGCGAAAACATCGATATTTTCCGATTTTTGATACTGAATTGAGTGAAAGAAACTAATGATACATGTAAACTGGCAGTCATAACGGGAAATATTGAAATCATCAATATTTTACACGAATCAGGACATGATTTTGGAGATTATTTGGATACAGCAATAGAGTTTCATAGAAATGAAATTGCAGATTGGATATTATCAAATTACGAAACGAAAGAATTAGATCCAACTTTTTGTCTTGGTTCATTGAACATTAAAGCATTTTGCTATTGCATTTACAATAATATAGGAAACAATCTTGATTTGTTAATGAATATGGAATTATTTGATTTGGCGAAAATATCACTCCAAAACGGTAATTTAATTAATGATAGGGAATTTCAATCTATATTACAATCTGATGATTTCAAGACAATTGATTTTCTTGTTGAAAACAGTTATAGCATTAATAATTACCAACTCAGTAGCATTATAAGATTGGATTGTTATCAAACATTCGAAAAATTTTTCAACAATCACTTATTATATCAATTCAACCAAAATTATATGTTACTTGAAGCAATGAAACAAGGAAGTCAGAAGATATTTGAATTCCTATTTAAAAAAGGTGCAAAAATACATTTCCAAATGAATCAAAACACAATATTAAGATCAAAATTGGATATTTTTAAATTATATTGCTCAGCACTTGCAAAGTCCGATCTTGATAAATTTTTAATTGAAAAGATCAATGAAATCGAACCTCAAAAGGCGAAAATCTTATTAGAACTTGGTGCAAATGCAAATACAACCATGATTTGCAAAATGAATAAATCAAATAACACATATGAAGAATCATTATTAATACTTTCAATAAAGAGGAAATGCTTCGAATTAGTGGATTATCTTATTAATAACGGAGCCAACATTAACGACAAGATTAATAACAAAAAATCATTAATTATTTATGCTCTTGAATCTCAATCGTACAAAATTATTCAGTACTTGCTGGATCTTGGTGTGGATATCAATGGAAAAGATCAATTTGGAAAAGAATCTCTTCTGTATGCCTTGAATACAGGAACTGATGAAATAATGACGATGTTGATTCGTCATGGATTAGATATCAAAGGAATCCATGAAAACCAAGTATTAAGAGAAAAAATGATTACTCGTTTCAGCGAAAGTACTCTAGAAGTATTATTAGACAAGTATCCTGGATATTTCAATGAACCAAAACATGGGCATCCAATGCTGTATTATGCAGTTATAAATCATTCTTATGAGAAAGTCAGAGTTATTTTAGATCACGATTTCAAAATGAATAATCATTTATCAATATTTATTGATGCCTATAAGACAGGTGATATAGAAATTTTCATTTTACTCCTTCAAAGTTATAAAGAATTGGATTTCAAGAAGAAATCTGATGAAAACATTATAAATATGGCACTTAAATTACAATCTAATGAAACATTAGATATTTTAGTTGAAAAGGGATATTTGAATTGCATCAACATTGAACAATTATACACAAAATTTATGATAGAATTCAATAAGAATGAATATCTCAAACACTTCATTCATGTTCTAAAATCAAAAAATATCAATTTAGATTTCAAATCATCATCACCAATGTTAATTGCATGCAAATATCAAAGATATAAAGTACTAGAGCCATTAATTGATTCAAATTATTTCAAAGAAAAAGATTTATTTGAATCACTTCAATATTTATTTAAATGTAAATCTCAAGTTACAACAAAAATTGAAATAAAAATCATTCAAAATATTCCAAATGGAGATTTCTCAATTAATGGAATCCCCGCCTTGACATATGCTATTCAAATTGGCAAATTAAAAGTTGCAGAATTGCTTCTCGAAAAAGGTTGCATTATCAAAAGTGATAATATTAACACAAAAATGATCCAAACTGCATTATTCAGTTCAATTAAATTCAATTCCGTCGAATTAGCAAAGTATCTCATGTCATTCATGGATCAAGTTCCTATTGATCTTTTTGCAGAAGCAATAAATCAGAAATCATTTCCAATTGTTAAAGTTTTGCTTGATTCAGGAAAAATTAACAATATAAAGAATCGATCAATGCTTATAGAGAACATTATCAATGCTTTGAATGAACAAATGTATATCTATGGATATAGAAATATTAGTGAATTTTGGATAAAATTAATTGTTGAATTGATTGATAAAGAATTTGCATGCAAATATCAAACCATACTTAATTTTGCCATTAAAACAATGTCCAATGATATAATATCAGCATTAATTTCAAAGAGACAAATCTATCAAATAAATTTGAAAGAGCTTTATGAACAAGTCATGAAAGGAAATCAAAATAACTTTTATTTTGATAGCAGAGATAAATTCTTATATCAATTTAATGAAACTTTGATTGGTTTAGGTATTGATATGAATGAATTGTCAGCACTATCATTTGCATACGGAAACCCAGATTTAATGAAATTACTGCTTGACAATTCAAAATTTGATCAAGAATCAATACAGAGTTCAGTTATTAAATTATTAAATGATCACAATCCTAATGAATTTGTTCTTATGGAGCTTTTTGACAAATTGCAAAGCATGGATAATCTAGTGATCAATGGAATGCCATTACTAATATTTGTTATCCAAAAATTTTCAATCAAATTGACAAGATTTCTTATCTCAAAAGGTATTAATGTTATGACATGCTATCAATGAATCCCTGCTTTAATGAATATTTTATCAAAATATGATATTAAATATTATGAAGATCTGTTATCTTCTATTGATCTGAAACAAAGAAACAAGGATTTCACACCATTTAAAGTAGATTATAAGTATCCAATACAGAATACAATTAGATATTGTATTGCCAAAGATAACATTGATTTATTGGATTTCATCAATTACTATCTCAATGATAATACTGTTTTGGAAGAAGCAATCAAGCAAAAAAATAAAGAAATTTCTAAGAGATATGTTAGCGAATTCACAAAAAGTGATGCTGACAAAACATTATGCCTTAACCAAGCAGTATTATCAAACTTAATTGAGATATTTATAGAACTATTACAGACAGTTGATACAGTACCTTTTAATACATTGGTCCTTGCAATTAGACTTCGAAGAGTTGAGATGGTCAAAATAATCTCGCAACATAAGCATAATATAATTCCTGGAAATATATTACCATTTACTAATCCATTGTTATTCGAAATCATATATTACTACAATGAAGAAATTGTAGAAATATTGAAAAATGAAATCACAGATTTTAATATAAAAAGTAATACAGATAGTGTATTACAATGAATATGATTACAGTGATGATTTTGATGACTATGATTACTTTGAGATTAATTATGAATTAATAGAAAAGTCAATCGAGTTTCTGATGAAATCAGGATTTGATATAAATTGCCAAAATTGTAACGGTAGAACACCTCCCATGGAAGCACTTTATAATAAACACACATGCAAAGACTCTGAATTGATTAAAATTATTCTTAAATTTAATCCAGATCTGAATAAGACCGAACCAAACGGAAATTCTGCGATATCTTATGCATCTCACCATAACAATAAAGAAATTTATCAACTTCTTTTACAACTTGGAGCTAAACAAAACTCTTATCAATCTCATTGGACGTATAACTATTCAGATGGTGGCATGGATGCAACATCGGATGATGACGAACCTTACTACTATATTGATGATAGTGATGACTTCTTTTGATGAAGTAATTTTTTGTTGATTTTTTCTTTTAATTTTAAATTTTTTTTTTATCTTATAAAATTTGGATATATTGGATTATTGTTTTAATTTGTCAACAAAGTTTCTGCCATTCATTTAAACATTAAGAAAACAGTTAATTTGTTTGAAGGAAACCTCCTTCTCTCTCCACAATTTATTGAGAAAGATATATAAGATTAAACAATTTGAGTGACGGACATTTTATAAAAAAGTGACACATCCGTAAAAGTGACGGACTCGTAAAGTATTTTATTATACTTTAAAAGTTTCCCAACTATCTAGAAGGAATTGCTCTTTATGAGGTATATGTTCATACTGTGTACCTCATAAGGAGCAATTCCTCCCTTGAAAAGAGAAAACTTGCTAACAATGCGGAACAATTGCGAGCAGGTTTTCTCTTTTTTTTTTCTAAGAACATAAAGGCTGTGGGGCACTGATTTTATATTAGTACCCCCACAACCTTTAGTTTCTACTAGATCGCTGAGGATTTAGACAAAGCTTCTCAGTTTTCTAGTAGACAGAGAAGAATAACGGCAATTAGCAGAAGGTGCTTATTCTGCTGTTCGAAGTCGCAGTTATCCTTCGCTTATGTCGCTAAGATGGGTTGATTGGGAAATGATAACCATATTGTTTGATTTTTTTGTATATTGTCTCTTTATCAAAAATTTTATATATTGCGCTACATTAGTCTTATAATTTTTATAAGTTAAAAAAAAGGTATTTTGGTTAGAAAAAAATATTTCCTAGGGGTATTCTTTCTAAACTATTGCGCCTCCAAATAGATATATTCAAGGTAAACGCATTAATATAGAAATAGAACTTCATATCCATCCTTGCTGCATCATTCAAGAAGCGTTTAACTATCTTCAAGAGTTAGATATCTTCGATAAAAAATAATAACGCCGTTTTCAAAAGATAATACTACAACTAAAAAAAAAAAAAAAAAAAAAAAAAAAAAAAAAGGTAATGGGGCTTCCAGGGGCTGCGCCCCTTCTAGCCCCGAAGATGTTTAGTATAAAATGAGGTTTTTATTCGGAAAATTGTTAGTCTTCTGGTGTGAATTCGGAGGACTCTTCGTGTTTCTCTTCTTCGTGTTTCTCTTCTTCTTCCTCTTCCATTGCTTCTGGGAAGAAGTCTTCTTCTGGGTCGAAAACATTATATAATGTGTAATTGAATGACACATTATATCTTTGTTTGAGTTCGCTCTTGACAAAGAACTTAGTTCCAGGAATACAGAAGACTTCTGTGCGTTGGAAAAGCTGATGTCCTGGAACAAATTTGGCAATTAGAGACTTCTTTTTTCCGAATTGTTCAGGAGTTTCCATGACGACAGTAACAACATCTCCATCTGCGAGGTCTTGTTGTTGTTCGGAAAGGTAAAGAGCAATGATATAAATGGTTGCTGCGTTGAATTCGAGAAAGTCGAATTCAAATTGTGTTGTCGTATAGCATTCAAACCATTTTGTACAGTTGTCTCCGAACTCGTCAACGTATTCATCTTGGTCATATCCGTAACTAAAGACTTGGAATTCGGCAATTGTCTTGTCGAATGACCGTTGGATGTTACGAGGAAGATTTTGACGAACTTGGTATAAAGTTCTCAACATTATAAGCTTAGTAAATGTTGGAAAATACTGAACTAAGACATCGCTAAGCTCAATTGGACTTGGAATTGTCTTAGTAAGTTCAATTGAACTAGCAATTGCTTTGTTCAGAACTTCACAGAACTGAGTATTGTATATAGCGTCTGGTTGTGTGTTTTCTTCGGCGTCTTTGAGATATTTAGAGCAAATTTGTTGAAGAATTTCTCTTAATTCGCTGTTAGACTTTTTGGCGGTTATTCTAACAGCTGTGCCAGTTCTTGGAGGTTGTGGGCTTTGGCTTTGGTTAGCGGTTGAGAATTGTTAATGTTGGCTTCCATTAGACAAAAATAAACTGTTTTTTTCGGACTACTCATAGAAAAGTTTAAAATAAACCGTTTTCGTCAACGGTAACCCCCTCTATTTTTTTATTTTATTTAATAGTTACCGTTGGCAAACCGTTCCATCTCAAATATTGAATGAACTATAAACGTTTTTTGTTTTCTATATATACTTTTTTGTCCAACGGTAAAACTTTTTACACAACGGTTTTTGAGAGTCGTAGCCGTTGACTTTTTTGTAGAGCACTCAAAATAGTACAGCTTTGTCCGGACAAGTAAGGGTCTATCGTCGCTACAGGAAAAGTTACAGGCGTTCCAAGGAAGTATACTTTGAGAAGACTTTCCCCCTTATAGAATGAGATAGGACGGTTATTTTACAAAACTGACAACACTTTGACCGAGTAGTTTTTTGTGCTGAACAAAAAGTGTCATATAAACATCTGTCAAAAACCGCTTTTTAACTTCACTTAAAATGCCACGTAAGCTACGTAAGAATATACGTAAGAGGAAGAGAGCATTGAAACATCCAATAGTAAAACTGACACACAACAACAGTTGCAACAACAAATGCTGAATGACCCACTATGTTGCAACAAATGTCAAGCAATCCTATGCTTTTAAACCGAGTTCTTGGTGCACAGAGTGGAGGTTTAAGAGCGGCACTTTTAGCGAAAATGGCAGGCTATGGTGGAGCTGCAGACGGAACAGCCTATAACCCTCAAAGTCAAATGAATTTGAGTTCACTCAAAATCAAATAACAGATGTCAAAAAGTCAAACATAGACATACAGAAACAAATAAGTGAAAACGAAAAGAAACTAGAATATGACAGACACACAAAGAAACTCAATGAGTTAAACGTAGAGAAAAAGAAGAAAGAAGAACAACTGAAAGAACTAAGTACAGAGGAATATGCGAAAAAAAGTGTCAGAAAAAGCAACAGAAGTAGCAAAAATGGAACAAGATGTCATAAATTTGAAAAACCATACTACTCAATATAAAATACTGAAAGATGAAGAAATAAAACAAAAAGCCCTGAAGACATATATGGATAGCGATGAGTATAAAAAGAAGTTGAAGCAAATGTAAAGGCAGAAAACTTTTACAGTTGCAAAACCAAACCGTACAGTATGAAAACTTAGCACAAGAAAGTAAAAATAACGACGCGGCTATGCAAAAGGCAATGAAAAGCGCAGAATATATAAAAGCTAACAATGACTGGTTAGATGCCAAGCCAACGCTAAAGCAGCCCAACTCATAGGGTCAATAAGGACAAAAATACAAGCGGATGAAAGACAGTTCAAATGAAGCTTTAACAAATGCTGACTTTAAGAACGCCTTCGAAGCTCTTCATAGTAAGGTGAAACAAGTGAACGACTTCTCATCTGGAAAGAAACTGAAGTCTGAAGGTTTCGACAAAGAGTTAAAAGAGTAGCACAAAATATGACGAAAATAACAGATGCAGCAACGAGACAGGCAGTTCAAAGTGCCTATGACGCCGTTAGAGCAACTGTTGTGAAAAGTCAAGAAAAAGAGTTACAACAGACCAAAACAGACCTAGTAAATGCTTTCTTAAGAACGAAAAGTCAGGTAGGACATTACGCTGCAGATGGAACATATGTGCCAGCTGGTGGAACTTATATACCACCAAACCCTCCAAGAGAAGCACCTGCACCAGGACTACCTAGAACATTTACATCGTCACATGGACACAGACACAGGCATGCCCAAACCAACAAACAACAACAACAGTTCAAAACCCTGCACAACAACCACCTCCACAACCAACAGTTCAAAACACTGCACCACAACCAACAGTTCAAAACACTGCACCACAACCAACAGTTCAAAACACTGCACCACAACAACCACAAACAGAGCAAGGACATAAAAGAAGTAGAGAACAAGGAAACCAAGAATTCTTAAAAATGCTTAAGAAGAGTGTGGTTTCCCAGATACTGTTGACTTTAGTGACAGATATAAAGAAGCTATTGGAAAGTTCAAGGATGGAAATACTGACCCGAACCTATTTAGCTTTATGGCTCAGCACCAAAACGGATATAATCTCAAACCTGGAAAATACAAGCTCGCTAAGGGATATGATTTAATAGGCATATCATCCAAATGACATGGATGAATTTACTCCGAGATATTTGATGTCAGAGCTAAATGACAATTCAACTTTCGTCATGAAACGCGTAAAAAATAGAGACGGAACGAAAGAACAAAAGCTTATGAATGCGGATGACGTAGATAGGGAAATTGTTAAAAACGGTCTCGGAATATATGAAATGCCAGCAGATGAGGTACAAGAAACTCCACAGGAAGAAATAGTTCAGATACAACCAGACATGGAAGAAATAGTTCAGCAACAACAGCTAGAAGAGCCTGAAGGAAACGAACAAGTCACTCCTTTGGAAACTAACTTCACAGAACTAGATGAAGATTTGGAACAGCCGAAAAAATCTTGACCCCAACAAGAGCATGAGGTGAATATGGAATCTTTCCAAGAGTCTAAGAAAGATTCGGCTGACATAGTAGAAGAATATCGAAAAATGTTTTGCCGACATACAAAAGACTCCAACACCAGATGAAAATATTCAGCATAGAATGGAAGAACTGAAAAAAATGTACACAAATACAACAACCTTTTTTACTTACGAGCATTTAACGTTCAATCTTCGGATGAATCGGTGAAATAAAAGGTTAAATTTCAAGAAAACATATAGAAATGAAACATTGTTTAAAGTTCATTCAGAACCTAACCAAGATGGAAACAAACCTACTTTTGTTTCTGCAGACGATGGAACTACAATGAGATGGGGTCAAAAGCTAACCCGGATAGGTGGTTCATAAACTTACAACCTCAATTCCAAGAGTTGTAGACGCAATGGAAGTCAATGGTGAACCAGATATAGCTGGTATTTTAAGCGCGGCTTTAATGCCATTGAAAGATATGAACATGCAGATATTTTGGACCAGTATGAAATGAACATGGCTGATGGAAATAACACCTGACGTTCTAAAACATTTATCTCAAAGAACTACACAGAACCATAGAGATGGTATATTTGGTGAAGAGTTTAGAAAGAAAGTTAGGGAGAGCGAAGGAAGAGAACCTATTGTACATGACCTTGCAAACGAAAGTTTACAAAATGTCATAAAAACTTACTTGCAGACAATGAACCGAGAAGGATAATATTTAAGAAAACTCAAATGGACAGTACCAAATGAAATGTTTAGTATTGAAAAACATGTTCCTTGACAAAATAAAACCAACTACAGAAATAAACGACGCAAGACTGAAAGATTGGGTAGAAGCTTTCCCATTCACAAAAGATATAGTTGGTAACATGGAAAGAAAACCAGAATGGCTACAAAAACATATATTTGGAAACGAGCTTATTCCATATGGACAGGCACTGTTTGAAGAGCTTGAACCGGAAACTCAGGAAAGAGTCATACAAACAATACGCGAAGATCAAATACAAACTATGACAAACTCTTTCTAGGATATAGGTTACCTGAGATGGGCGACCAGAGCCAAAAGGCAAAAAGGACATGGGAAATTTGCAACATACTAGATGAACATAATGCAAAGATGCAACAACTTCAAGCAGAGGGCAATGAAGGAAAAAGAAGAGTTAAAAACTCAGTCAGGAAGAAAGTAAAGCTTGGTCACGTGGGTTCTATTATGACATATAAATCCAACTATTCTATATTTTTACTCATATGAAATGTACGCCGCTCAGAATATAACGCCAACAGTTTTGGATGCTATGAATGGAAATGTTTCCGAATGGTATAACGAATGCGACGCCATTAGAAGGTCAGAAATAGTTCCTGGAACTTACGAATATACAACTGCTGTTTCTTATGGAAACGTAGGAGTTTGGAGAAGGTTCTTCAACAACAGTAGATATTGCTTGCGACAGGTTTCATATTATTTCTATTGACAACTCATTCTTATACGTGGAACAAGACATTGAAATAAAACCTTCTGCCAAGTTGTCTGACAAGAAGGTTGCAATGGAATTTTCTATGTCGGATACCAATATGCTCCAGAAGTTTTCATGGGATATAAGATATATTCTAACTCTGACTTAGTTCAAACAGTAATGGGCAAACTATGAATGGTTCGCTTTGAGAAACTCAGTACAACCACAAGCTAGAGAACAAACAGACCAGTATGCAACTATTGAGAAATAGAAGACTTGACCCTAACGTTCCAGGAGTTTATGTTGACCTTTCTGGTTCAGATGGAAATGCTGCCACTAAAGTAAAACTGAAACTTAGAGTTCCTTTGTCATCTTTCCTCATCTTCAGGTTTTTAAGATACTTGCCAAACTGGGCAGGAAAAATTTCTATCGAACTTACTCCAAGCAAAATAACTTAGTCATTGCACCAACAAGACCCATTCACTCTTACAGACGTAAAGGGAACAAATAAAACGTCATTCGCCGAATTTTGCAAAGACAAAGTTGACTTAGACTTTGGTTTCTCAAACCTCAACACTGAAGTAAACTATTATTTCAATGCTGCTGGAGATGCTTGGGACCCAGTTAAGTTTACATGCGAAAAGTTTGAATGCAAGAGAATAGAAAGCAGACTTGCAGTCTATATGTTGGACCCAGATATTTCAAATGCTTTAGCTGCCAAATATATTGCAGTTCCACTTATGTTCCCTATACACCAAATATCTGTCAAAGACTTTGCAGGTGAAGTTGGAAACCAAAGTGCTGACCCAGGTGCAAGAACGGATATTGCTTTAACAACTGCAATGAAACATGCAGATACTATGTTTGTACTGTTCAGACGAACTATAAATGACTATTCTTGCTTCTACAACCCTGGTATTAATATCATATAAACATAGATGGCAAATTATCCAAGAGAAGAATATTCTACAGTTGAGGATATGAGGTCATACAACTTGACATTAGATGCTATGAACTTTAACAACAACTTCACAACAACCATTAACCCTGAAATGCAAAGTTCTATTATGCCATATGTGAAAGTATGGACTCATACAGGAGGTCAAAAAACTCAATATACAAATGGAGACCGTTCAAACTTTTGGCTTGGCATTCCATTTGCTGACTCAGAAGACTTTATGGGTGGTATTTCAACTGTTGGTACTGTACAAATACAATATACTGGTGACAGAGACGGTCCAGATGAATTGAAAGCAAAGAAGTTTACAAACCAATAGCACTTTTCACGGAAGATGCTCTTTTGAAGATTCGTCGATGAAACTGCTGGGGCTCCTCAGATTGGCATAACGACAGCTTCCATCGAGCAGATTTGGCAGCAGGTCAGTAAGTTGTTCTTGAACTGACTTCTCTCCGTCAAATATTGACAGTACGCCAGTTTTGACATAAAATTGTATTATAAACTTACCTTTAGAAATATCTGTAAGTTTTGAAGTTATATTTTTTGTCAACGTCAAGAACTTTCACCATTTCAGTTATACCAACTTTTTTTGCTTTATGGAAATATTTTGGTTCAGCAAATATTGCTATTCTATAACATTTACCATTGTTTGTATAAAGAACTATTCTGTCAATGTATTTGTATTGTTTGTGTGTGTAAACTTTGTTCTGCTTCAATTCGAAGAGATACTCAAATACGTCCATCTTTTTATTCTTAGTAAAATGTCATTTCCGAAAATAGAAAGCGTAAGTGTTTCAAAAGGTTTAATGGCGGTGGCAGATGTGAAGTTAAATTCACCAACTCAAACAAACAGTCAAAGTGTTGTTGTCAATGTCAAAGAAAGAGATGTTGAAGTGGGGAAACCATACGAAGAAAGATGGTATAACATAGTTCCTGTAAAAGAACAACCATACCTGAAGTTAGCAGAGACTTAAGTTCTGTTGCAGATATTCGAAACGACTACCAACAACTTAAAGACAAACTTAAAACTCAGGAGAAGATTTGTCAAGCTTTAGGTATAATGTTAAACTTGGTCGAACACAACTGTAAAAGTGAACTCATATGTCATTGCACCTCATGAAAGTTTTGAAAAGAACTATTGAAACTTTTGACAGAGGCAGACGATATAAACATCAAAGAAATAGAACCCGACATTGCTTGCTGTGGTGTTTCATACAATGTCATTGACAAGATATACGTTATGAAAGGAGGTGAAACGTTGAACTTAAAATATAGTTTCCCAGACGTCATAAAAATATTTGACGACCACAACATTTCATTAAAATTTAGTTGCTAAGTAAATGGCAGAAGACATAGTGGTTTATACTATTACGACTAAAACCCTGAGTCATATAATTCTATAACAACAAACTTACAAAGTCCTCAAGGACGGTATTGTAAACTAACTTTAAACACAATGACGACTAAAGCCTGTTTTGCTCCTTTGACACCAGAAGATTTTATTGTTGTGAATGGTAAAAATACTTCTTGAAGATACTTACTTCAGATATACACCAAACAGGTTTTGTTGACTTATTTAATACTTTAAGGACGGATGTAACATGTGCTGCAACTAGAGCAGGTTTCATTATGTTTGGATGTCCGACTGAGTTTACTATAAACGATATGAGCTATAATACAAAACTTATATCTGGTTTTTTACTACCAACAGTTTCCTATAACAGGAAAAGGTGTCATACAAGGTTTGTCTGTTCATTGACTTTAAGTACACCTATTATTATATATTGTTTTCAAACTTAGGTTCAAAGTGCATTCGAATGTCGACAGAAACTAACTATGACCAAAAGATACTCATGCGTATAAACAACACTTTCTCTGCTGGTTTGCCTATTTTCATTCGAATGCAGAGTTTTCAGCTTTAGTAAACTCAAACACTTTAGCAAACATAAACTTAACCTTAGTTGACGCAAACTTTGTTCCTGTAAAACTTTTATGTCCTATATTTGTCAATGACGGCAGAAAGTTTCGAATTGGAAGATGCAACTGGTGAAAGTATTGTACTACAAAAGAACAACTTCAACAACAAATAGCTCAAGAACAACAAATGGAACAAATGGAACAAATGCAACAACAAAGTCGAGAATAAAAAAATATTTTTTTTTATTTTTATAAAAAGTACAGAATAGACGTTTCAGATTTTTATGACTTCCAAGCGTTCAGAAATATGTGTCCATTTAGAGACTATAACAAAGCAGTCGAGAATTTGAAACGTTTAGTCATTTATGTCGACTCTGCCCCAGAATGTTATGTCATGAAAGAATGGGATGTTGTCTTTAACAAACCAAGAGCGACAATAGTTTCAGAACAAGAATGTAGACAGAAACTTAAGAAAATAAAAGTCGTACAAGTTGGCATGAAGATGTTAGATGCTTGGGATATCTTATTGTCAAAGTTAGAAGATTTTTCAGTTCGTGGTATAAAGTTCTATACACCTTCTCCAAACTTCTATTCTATCTTCACTGGATATAAATACGAACAAGTAGAATGGAAAGAAAATGTTATAGAAGCTTGGTTAGACCATGTCAAAGAAATTATATGCAATGGAAACGAAAAGGTTTATGAGTATATCTTATGTTGGTTTGCAAATCTTACAACATCCAAGTGCTAAAAATGAAACTGCTCTCATTATAATTGGAAAACAAGGAACTGGTAAGAACACATTCTTTACAGATATCTTATGCAAACTGTTAGAGGGCTATTCGAACCCGAATATGACAAACTTAGAAAACATCTGCGGTAAATTTAACTCTTCAATAGAGAATATGAAACTTATAGTATGTAACGAACTTCAAAGTATAGATACAACAAAAGTTTTGAACTCAGATGCTTTGAAGAGTCTTATAACAGACAAAGTTGGAGTTGTTGAAAGAAAGTATAAAGACCAAAGAGTTTGTGAAAATGTTGCAAACTTCATTATGGTTTCAAACAATACGTTCCGATGAAGTTAGAAAGTTCTGACAGAAGATATGTAGTTGTCAGAACGTCAGATTCTCATATGCAAGATACAGAATATTTTGACGACTTAGCAGAAACTTTGACACCTAACTTTTACAACCACTTGTTCTCATATTTCATGACATTAGATATTTCAAAGTTCAATCCAAGACAAATTCCATATACCGAAGAAAGACAAACATTGTTAGAAGCAAACAAGAGTGTTTATGAACTGTTTATAGATGAGACTAACTTTGAGTGTTTAGATGAAAGGTCATTGTACGACTCGTATAAACAATATTGTCAAGAGTATGGTTATATGACAGCGTCTAAACGAACATTCTTGGCAAATGTCAAAAGTCTTTTAGACATACAGAACGGCGTATATACAAAGAAAAATTTTTATGAGTAAATTTTAAAAAAAATATTTTTTTATTCTGAAGAAAAGATGACAGAAAAATTAACTTTTTACATAGCGCCAAACCCTTCTTGCCCACATCTTTTTAAGCCACAATATATAGAACTAAATAGAGAAAGCGAAATTCTACAAACAGAAGAAACATATAGAGACCTAGATAACGAAAATGGATATGCGCTATTCTGGTTAGGTTGTACTTATGAAATGTATGAAAAAAAGGCTTTATATGAAGAATATAGAAAATATTGTCATGAAAACGATATAAGACCAAGCTCTAGAGAAAAATTCTATGCTGGTATAAAACATCTTTTCAAAGTTCGGAATGGTGTATATAGAAAGAAATAATTTTTCTGAGTAAATTTAAAAAAAATATTTTTTTTATCCGATAGAAAAGATGACGAAATTCATCTCAGTAAACAAGTACATGACAGAAGTCAAAGAAGAACTAGACCCATTCACATATTTGAATGTTTACTTCTACCATTTTGAAAAGTCTTCATTTGACAAAGTTTGGAACATCGAACCAGTTAAGTTTGCTATTGTGACTAAAAATGGTGCGAAATTTGAAGACTTAGACATAGAAGGTTTGTTAGCAGTCAAAGAAAATTTTGACAGAAGGTTCTCAAACCTTAAAGAAGGCAAAGCATACAAACTTGTTATACCTTATGAACCAAAGAAAGCAGACGACTATGAATATTATGAGTCTAAGATAGTTGAAGTTCAAGGTAAATTGGGTAAAAAGATTTTAGAGTCTAAGCCAGTGTTTGCTCCTAAAGAGGAAGAGAACATTGACATTGACCCAGAAATGTTCTAAAAATAAAATTTTATTTTTACATGTCAAATTTCTTTTTCTCTGGCTCTGGCTCTGGCTCTGGCTCTTTCTTCTCTTCTTCTACTTTCTTTTCTTTCTTCTCTCTCTTCTTCTTCTTTTCTGGTGGAGTTATGTCAAATTTCTCAGAACCATATTTATGTAAAAGTTCTTTGTCCTTTAATAGCTCTTCTATTCTGTTTCCTATTTCATCTTCAAGAACAGCGCATGTGTCTTCTTTGCATTCTAAGAACTTTTGTTGGACTTCATCTCTCCAAGAGGCGTCATCTCTGTCAACAAGTCTGTCATTGACAAACTTAAAGACTTCTCTGCCTAATGTTTTATGGTTCTTGTCATATTCCCAGAAACAGAACTTTAGAACAAATTCACCTTTCTTGTTTACACTATGTAAGATTTTATGGTCGACAGATGTTTTGCTGTCAAAAAGTTTGTCTCGAATATAGATAGCGAAATCGCTCGACATTTTCAAAAAGATAAAAATTTTAATTTTTCTAAAAATATGTTAGAAAAAAAGTTTGCTGACATTGACAAGAAATTTGAGAATGTTTTGAAGAAGAACAAGAGGAAGTTAGAAAATGCTCAGATAAAGCCTATACATGACAAGTTCTTATTTGCTCAGAATGGTATAACAGGTCTAATCGCACCACCTGGGTCGGGTAAGACTTTCACTTATCTTAAAATGGCTGCACAACAACAAGAACTAGATGAGAAGAACCCATTCTATGAGTTAGTTGTTATTTGTAGTACTTCTGGTCAATTTGACCAAACCGTCAATTCGTTCAAAGATATTATAAAGAAGTCTAAGTTAGTATGTATAAAGGATACTGAGTTGTTAGATTGGATAAAGAAGTACCAAAGAAGAGTTTTGAAGTATAATGCTATAAATGAGTATGTCAATTCTAAGTTTAAAGACCCAAATGAGGAAATGCAGAGAATATTAGAGAAGAAACACTTCAGAAACAAACAGAAAGAGATTGAGTACCTTTCGAAGAAATTGCAATCTTACGATTGGAAGACTTACCCTCACAGATGTCTTCTTATCTTAGATGACTTTGCTTCTCATCCTTTGTTAAAGAACAGAGAACAAGACATGTGTCGAATTCTTAAGAAGCTCAGACACTTTAACATCTCAGTTGTCATTTGTGTACAGACAGCAAAGAGTTTAAGTAAGGATGTTAAAAGAATACTTACTGATATCATACTTTTCCCTGGATTGTCCGAAGACGATTTCATGGAACTTATGAAAGAGTCCATGGCAGGTAAGTTTGACAGACATGAACTATGGGAGAAGTACAAAGTCATACAAGACCCTCATACTTCTTTCAGAATTCATATCTACGCGAACAAAGTTCAAATTGTAAAAAGTCAATAAAAATAAATGGTTCATTTACTCTGCTTGTTTGAAGTTGTCAAAATACTCTGTTATTTTTCACGATTTTCATACGGAATTCAATAAAAATATATTTTAGGGTAGATGGGTATATCTAACCCGTTTTCTACCCTCATTTCTACCCCAGTTATTTTATAAACGTTTTACATGGTAAACGTTATTTTTTAAATTTTGTGAAAACTCAACGGTTTGACACAAGCCCTAAAATATATTTTACTCAGAATTTTACTCAGAATTCAATAAAAATAATGTTTAGGGTAGATGGGTATATCTAACCTGATATCTACCCTCTTTTCTACCCCAGTTATTTTATAAGCGTTTTACATGGTAAACATTGTGAATTCGTGAAATTCTAAACAATTTCGTAGCTTCTATTTCTTCTGTCAGTACATCGAATGTTTTAACAATGCCGAAGGTTTCTTTATACTTCTTCTTGACATCTGAAAGAAGGAAATCGTCAGCTGTTGGATAGTTTTTGTTTAGAAATGTCAACATGTCCATTTTATCTTCTGCTGGTTTCTCTGCCTCCCTCTTTAAGTCAGCATAGTCGTTTCGCATACGTTCTATCTCTTTGACGGAGTAGTTATATTTCCTCATTGCTGCTTTACATTTAGAACATTGCGGGTTCATTTTTGCGTTATATTCTGAAACCTTACCTGCTAGTATGACTAAGGCGTCAATTGCTCTCTTTAACTCAAAAGTTGCGGGTTTTATCTGTTCATTCCATATCTTACCTCTTCTATCTTTATCTCTTATCTGCCATACACATTTTGCAACTAACGAAACAAAGTTGTCGTAGGTCTTAAACTCCCCAGATTTGTATATGTCAGAGATGTTCTTATATACCATATCGCAATCTTTGTCCATGACTTTGTGGTTGCAATGAAATCCAAGAAACTCATAGTTAACCTTTCGTATGAACTTCTTTATTTCTACTGAGTCAGTTGCTTTGACTTCTATTTCATCGAATTCTGGAATAGTAAGCTTTTGTTGTTGGATTTCAGGCAATTTGGGTAAATGGTCAATAATATCCTGCATTTCATAAAGATACTGTTCATTTGTTTCATCTTTCGCACTACAGTCTAAATTACTTGTTAAAAGTTCCTGCTTTATCTTCTGGATTTCTGTTTCGAAAGTATATGAAGAAGGAATGAAGCTTTTCATCTCTACTAACATTGACGTAGGATTCATGACTAAAGAGTTTGGTGCTGTTGTTGCTAACATGTTCTTACAATAAAAATAAAAAAATATTTTTTTAAAAAAACCAACTTTATTTTTTATTTCGGGAAAACTCATGACAAATTCAAGAGGGTAGAAAAGAGGTTAGAAAAGAGGTTATATCTAACCTTCTACCCTAAAATATATTTTTGCCGAATTCATGAGTTTTGGTTGAAAGAATACGGTGGAGCCAAAAGTGGCTCGACCTCAAAACAAGCATTTTCTGTATAAAATTCATGAAAATTCAAGAGGGTAGAAAAGAGGTTAGAAAAGAGGTTAGATATACCCATCTACCCTAAATTATATTTTTGCTGAATTCAGCAACAAAATTCAAATTGTAAACGGTTTAATAGAAAAAGTGTTATTTTTTCATGTCCGAAGACTCGAAGGTGCAACACTTCCAAAATACCGACGAACTCAGAAGAGCAGCATGGCAGTATGTTCTTGACAACTTCTTTGAGTTCTCCAGGAACACCTTGGAAAATGCTGAAGAACTCCGACACAGAGAATTTGGAGAAATTGCACTCCAATACTACCTTGACAAACAAAGGGTAAACAAAGGGTAAAATAAGACTAAAAACTTAACGTTTAAAAAGTGACATTTTTATGAGCTCCGAGTCACCGAGAAAACTTGGTCAGATGTTAGCAGCTTACTTCCCCGAGGAGGATGGAAGCGTTACATACATCAGGTTCAAAAACAACGAACCTGGAATTGCGTACAAAATTCGCAATTACATGACCATGGAAGAGTACGAAAGGTTCCTACAAGAGAAACCAGCTCTAAACAACTCAGAAAAGAAAGAGTAAAAAGTTTAACTCGTAATTGTTTATTTTTTTACTTGTATGGGCAAGCTGCAAGAATGAAGTCGACTATCTCAGTCTTTGTCTTGACCAGTTGGACTGCTCTTGCGAGTACGTCTGTTTTGCGGTCTCCAGCTGGTGTCTGACCTTCGTAATTGCGCATGTTCTTGAGAGCTCCAACTGTAAATGGCTGTAGGATGAAGAGTCTCTCAGACTGCTTGAGGTAGTCTTCACGGTCACGAACCGAATCTGTGGTACGAGTCGAATCGGTCGATTTGAGGGAAGAGACTGAAAGCCTGTCGTCTTCCATAGGGGCTGTGGCATAATCTTTGCGTAAGCGGTTCAGACCTTCTTCGAACTCTTGGTCTCTCTTCGATTGAGATTGGAATTGGAATTGCTGGGGTGGAGCTTGCTGGAACATCCAAGGGTTGGGGAAGTAAGGCATAGGCTGAGGAGGAGGGTAGTTCGGGAAGCCTTGTGGTGGGTAGTAACATTGAGGTGGAAATTGGTAGTAAATCGGAGGTACTTGCTGGAACTGAGGTTGCTGAGGAGACTGTTGTGGTTCTGCAGCTTTCGGTTCTTCTGGTTGGGATATGGGCTCGGTTGGTGGGACGTCGGACATCTGTTTGTGGCTTAACCGTCGGAAGGAAAAACCTTTCCTGTCGGAAGGAAAAACCTTTCCTGTCGGAAGGAAAAACCTTTCCTGTCGGAAGGAAAAACCTTTCCTGTCGGAAGGAAAAACCTTTCCTGTCGGAAGGAAAAACTTTTTCTGAAGTTCGACCAAAAGTTCTCAATTTTCGAAAATTTGAATGGTTTACGGACGGACAACTGGAAGAGTTCTTCCTGTCGTCGGGAAATTTTTTTCCAGTTGTCGGGAAAATATTTTCCTGTCGGATGGAAGGACTCGGAATACCAGAAGGATTTGACGAGGCAATTTACCTTATAGAGATAAATGAAGTTGTTAAGCAGTACTTGCGCAGGGTAATGAAGCCCAAGGTCAAGTTCACCACTATTTCTGGAAGGTCTACACTTCAGCTCGAGACTTCGACTGGAATTCCAATTCAAATACCAGACGGGACAGCCTACGATGGCATAAAGGACGCCAAAAGAGAAGCTCTTGTTAAGTTCCTAAACAAACGTCCTTGGATAAAAATACCAAACAAGGAGAACCCCCTACCCCATATGAAATTGGCAATTCAGTCTCTCCTTCACTTCTCGGGTCAGCCGTTCTACATAACCTGTGAAGGCGACATCCAACCAGTTCAGTCAACCTTAACGTTTTGAGTAAAAACATTTTTTTCATTTTTTGAATGAAGCAAGTTAAATTCGTCCCACACCAATCTCAATGGACCGATGAAGAGTTTCAAGCCATGGTTGAAGGCGTTGAGAACGACATAGACGGCGAACTTGAAGGAGCTCAAACCACAATTGCAACCAAAATTGCACAAGTCAAGGAACAGATAGCTCCACTTAAAGCTACCAAAGCTACTCTTGACCTCATGGATACTTACCGTTTAGAAGTAAAGAGTGGAATAAGACAATTAAAATTAAAACTTCTAAACTACGAAGCTATACTCCAAAAGTTAGCAGAAATGAGAAGACTTTACCAGAGCTACTTACATGTAAGGGACTTACCTTCAAGCAGTCCGACCAAAGATGAATTTTCTGACATTGTCCCAATTTTGTCCGAAAGTCAGCTCAGATGTTTTGAACTGCTCCCAACATATCCAGAATATGAACGTTTGCCTGAACTCTTCCGCAATCTCAAAAAACGTTTTTTGGTTCTCATGTTCGAAACTTTTATCGGAAGAGACAACAAACGTTCAGAAGAAGAACAAGATATTATTTTAAACTTGTTGTATGACTTAACCGTCATAACAAGCTTTTTGAAGTAAAACCGTCATTCTCAAACCACTTCATTTTTTCGATGTCCGAACAAGCACCGAAGCCAAACTCAATGGCAGATGTCCTTTCAATGTTGCCAGACAAGCGCCCAGTTCAAATTCAAATTTTGAATTTGAAAGCTCATCTGACAAACACCGTTAAGACTCTCCAAAGTAGTCTTATGGAAGAGATGAAGGGACTTAAAGGTGAGTTCCTCATGAACCAAGCTTCCAATGAGAAAGTCCTGAATGATTTGACGGAAACCTTGCGCATTTACGCGAGAGAGAACCGAGACCTTGCCAGACTCATCTACCGTTTCTTCGAAGAGATAGACGCCATCTGGAAGGTACTCGGAAAGGACAGAACCTCCAACACCGTAATTCGTGAGTACCAAATTGAAGAAGGAATTGTCGAGGAAGAAGAGGAAGAAGAGGAAGAAGAGAAACACGAAGAAGAGAAACACGAAGAAAAGGAAGTTTGGGCAACTCTTGTTGCCGATGACACTTACGAAATTTCCCAACCCTACCCATACAAAATCCGCAACAAGGAGACAGGCAAGGTTCTTACCCCAGTCCTCAACAACTTGGGACACTTGAACCTTAACCTTCGGAATCGCGGTTCAATCTCCATGGGCAAGCTTGTCGCAATTCAATGGGTTCCAAATCCAGGCAAGAAGACGAAGGTCAGACACATTGACGGTGACAAGCTCAACAACCGTAAGGAGAACCTCGAGTGGTTCTAAGAGTAAAAAAATTTTATTTTAGGGGGAAACCCCGAGTAAATTTAGGTGTTTAGTTCATTAAGTGGGTTAAATTAAGGGTAATTTGGACAATTAGCTCCCGACCTCTGAATTGGACTCTTTCGTCATCCCAGTTGCGTAGGAGGTCGTCCCAGAGGAGTTGGTAGAATTGCCAATCCAAGGACGATTTGTCCTCCCAGGCATTGAGGATGTACTGCTCGTAGAGTTCATGACCTCTGCCTTGCACCAGACACCCTCTCCCTTGGAACGTAAGGCTTCTTCGAAGTGCTCGAATGCGATTGGCTGCGTGACCATCTGAAATGACACTTTTTGTCCGTTTGGTCAATGTTTGTGTCTCGTGCCATAGTCGACGAAAATACAAACAAACAGGTTATATATGAGTTTGAGACCAAGAATGGTGTAACTCGACCTGTCCGATTCAAATTCGAATAAAAATTTTTTATTTCATGCAATGTTTAACTATTTCACCATCTTCTTTAACACCCCAGTACTTCCTTTTCGATATTACATGAACTTCGGTGAAAATTTTGTCCAATTTGAATTGACCCATCTTTTCACCGACCATGCCCATTTCAATGAGTTTGTTATAGCCTTCTTCGTTCGTCATGAGTGCGTCAATGTTCTCATAGTAAACCTTCACTTTGGATTTGACTTCCGAGAAGAATTTGTTGTAGTTGTCAAGGACTGCCTTTGCGAACTGAGGGTAAGACCAATGTTCGACAATAGGTTTTAATGTGGTTACTAAGCCACTTTGACCTTGAGTGAATTCGTACTTCAAAACAAAAGGAGAAAACCTTTCAACAAAGTTGTCGACCTTCTCATAATGTTTACTCTTCATCTCTTGAGGTTTCTTTATGGAATATCCCCATGTCGAATTCATAAGCAATTTGAGTGTCATTGCAAGTTTGGGGTTTGAAGCTTTCCTAATATCATACAGTTGTTGTATGACTTTTCCAACTGTATAGTTCCTTCCTGGGAACTCACCGTCTTCGTTTGGAATTCCAGTCGGGATATATTGGACAAACCTCATGTATGCAGCGTTAAGGTCGACATAGTATATCTTTTCATATGAGTCGAACTTGTCGCAACCAATTGGTCCAGTTTGTGGAAATTCAAGTGAGTCTCTTATCTTCTGAGAAACTTCTCCTGTTATCTCATAAACATCGTCGAAGCAACCTGTTTCATATAAAACCTTCTGACCTAACTCAGATGCTCTCCAATACAATTTGACGTCAATTGGATGTCTCAATGGAAGTTTGTTTATAGCATCTTGAAGTTCTTGCAACCTCATTGGAAGTTCTTCTGGTTCAGGTTGGTATCCGAACAATCCAACTCCTTTTGGAATTGTGTACTTCTTTTGTACTAGAACTTTGTCTGGAACAACTTTTGGTCTTGCTAACAGTGAAAAGTTTGTTTCGTCTTTTGGTACAAAAGTTTCTGTCAGCTTGTCATCTGGAATTGGTTCCAACAAACCTTTCTCGAAAAGAATGTTTACAGCTCTGACAATGTTGCACTTGCCTTTTCCGAACAATGGGTTTGTAAGACTTTCGTTCAACATGAAGTGGTTGTGGACAATTACAATCTTCAACCATGGTAAGTCTTTGTCAACAACATAGTCGTCATGTGAAGAACCTTTAGCTGTAGGTATGTTGACTCGGATATTGACATTTGCCAACGGTGCAATTTTTGCCAATTGACCTCTGAGAATGTACCTTGTCTTCACACATGACTCAAGATACTTCATCTTCTCATCTGTAACAAGACCAGAGTTCCTGAGACATGTAAGAATACAAGGTTCATTGACAATTGTTTCAATTGAATTGTAAATTCCATACCTTGTCAAGTCAATGTCAGACTTATTTATGAACGGGAAGTATCCAGCATGTTGTCTGACTGCTTGAGGGTTAGGTTGGTACCATTCGAACTTCACTTGCAATTCCTTCAATTGCATTCAAAATGTCTGAGTCGGAGTCAACCATTTGTTCTCTCTTTGTAGTCTTGAAAGCGTCAAGAAGCATTGCAGCTGTTGTGACATTGCCATGCGCATAGTAATATGACCGTCCAAATCTGTTATGGTCAATCTGAGATTGTATCCTTTCTTATTTCCTCTTGAATGGCAGCAAGTACTCCCATGAAGCCTTCTTTGTTCTTTCCTTCGTCAAAGTTTACTGTAAAGGTTCGACCAGATGTAATTTGACTTCTAACTTCACGGTACTTTTCATATGCATATCTTGTTCTTTCCATGGGAGCATGTGCGTCTTCACCTTTTCCTTTTTTCCTTCTCAAAGGATGCAATTGTTCGTCATGTTTCCAGTAGAATCTGGCAAAGCCGTCGTGTCCTTCAACTTGAGGTTCACTAACATCGAAAGGCATGTCCATAAGACGTTCTTCTTCTAACCTCTCTAATCTGTTTGGATAATTTGCGCGTGCTGTTTCTAAGTCCATTTCATAGCGAAGACCAGCAATTTGTCATAGACTTTTATGGGTCTTCCCTTCCTATATTTAAAATTCTTCGAAACTTCCAACCATATCTTTCTAACTCTGCTTTTATTCTAGCAGATTTCTATCCATTCTATAGGGGGCATTTTTATAAAAATAAAAAAATATTTTTTTCTTTACTTTACATAACCGCCTGCTGCCATAAGTCTTTGACGCCAACCCATACCAGCTAATGAAGGTTGACTTGGTTTAGTTTGGAAACTAACTTTGGTTTTGGTTTTTCTTCAGTTTGGTTCTTCTTCTATCGGTTTTTCGTCACTTTTCGGTTCCTCTGACTTTACCTCACTTGCAGGTATGTTGTGTCGTCAACATCTTCATAAATATCATATGCCATTTGTTTTTGTTTTCCTTTCAACTTTTTGTGTTTGTTGTAAAGTTTAGAATATTTCGACTCTAAGTCAATGAGATGTTCTATAATGAACTGTTGGTCAGTGAAGTAAACTTTTCCATCTGTTGTCTCGAAAGCTCCTTCAGACTTCAATATTTTATTTGTGAGAGTCTGTTTCTTTTTTGAGATACTAGCCGTTCCATTTCTATGAAAAGTGACTTTATAGTTAGGGTTTGTATTTCCAGACCTGGCACTTTCTATTATTGAATTTTTCTCTTCATCTGTAAGTTCTTTGACAGGTTTTGACAATGGTTCTGAACTTTTTGTTTGTGGTGTCAAATCTACCGTTTCAACTTCTTCGGTCATTTCATCTCAGTAAAAAATTTTAGTTTGGTTTGTTTTCAACTGGTTGTTTTAGGTTTTTTAAGTCGGTCTAAAACTTCCTGAGGTATAGGAAGAACTTGACAAACACGTGGTTGTGTAACTGCTGGAAGCCGACAAATCCATCTTGAACCCATTTGTCTCAATGCTGTATTGTTCATTTCATCTCAGTAAAAAATTTACATTCCCCACGTTTGAGGCGGTTGAGGTTGGTTATTGTTTACCCATTGTTGTGCATGGTTATATCCTCTGTTAAAGAATCTTTCACCTTGGTCCATATAGTGTCCTGCTTGGTTATAGTAGTCATTTGCTTTGTTATAGTAGTTTCCTGCTTGTCTTCCTACATTGTCCATCCATCCTTGAACTTTTCCTCTTGTTTCAGGATTTGGAATAAGATTTGCTGCATCTCGTGCTACATCCCAACCTTTCTGTACAGTTTGTATAATAGGTTGTGCTTTCTCTTTAAGTATACCTAATGTACTCAAAATCTTCCTTCCAACTCCAAATACACCTCTGGCTATTGTTCCCACTGCGGGCAAAAATCTGGATGCAACTCCTGCTAATGCGCCAAATAAACCCATTTCTTATAGGGTAAAAAATGACGAATCCAAACAAGGACCCCTATGTTTCTAAGGCAACAAAGAAAGCACTCATGATAAAAATCTTTAGTTCAACACCAAATGCTTGGTTTATGGATATCTTGGAAAACATTCCGAGGTATAGAGAAGATGGACCACCATACTGGCTAATATTTGTCGGTCAAAACACAAGATACTGTGAAGCCATACCATTACAGTCCAAAAATATTTTAGATCTGCAGCTTTGACAATATTCGTTGACAAATACCATCCAACAAAACTGACATCTGACTGTGAAAGTTCTTTCAAATCAGACGATATTAAAAACTATCTGCGTTCAAAAAATGTAAACCAATATTTCATTGTCGACCAAAACCATTCTGCTCTTGGTGTCATTGACAGTTGTATAAAAATCTTAAGAGACTTAAACAACCACAAGGTGGTGAGGTAGATGAAATGTCATATGACGACAAATATAGACATTCTCCATGGCAAAGATGAGACAAGTTTTAAATATTTACAATAGCCGTAAACAAAAAGGTTTGGGAAACCACTCCCCCGAAGAAATGAAAAACAACCCCGACTTAGAGAAAGACTATATATTTAATAGTTTAGTAAAAGAGACAAACAAGAAAGAATGCCAGGCTTCAAACTTAAGAAAGGTGACAAAGTAAAAATAGAAATACCTAAACGCGACCCATATGAAAATACTATTGACTATGACAACAATGGGAACTCGACAGGTACTCACCTTCGTGTTCGTAAAAATAGAAGAAAGTATACAAGAGAATATTATGAAGTTTTAGGCAAACATGGCAAAATGTACAGACTGCAAGCAGAAGATAAAACTACTATTGTCAGACCTCGTTTCAAACTTGTCAAAGTTCAAGGTGGTATACTTTCAAAGACAGTTCCTAACAAATATAAGACAACTCCTGACGAATATGCTAAAGAAGTTGAAAATGACGACTAAGCAATTCTATACCATGCGTAAACTGTCATGTAAGGTGGCATGTAGTCTTTACTTTGTCCCGTTGTTTGCGTATATCCTGAAACGCGATGTGTATGGTTTCCATCTCCCTGAGTGTCACTCCAGTAACAATTTATAGCAAACTTAACGTGTCTTTAACATCATATCCTTTACCTTTTGTCATTCCTGACCAATCCCAATATCTATGCTTATGCCAACCTGCTTGAGATGTACTTAAATCTATGTAGTGACTGTGTGCAGGTAAATTTTCACCTGAAATCGTTTTACTTCCACCTGTTTCCTTTGAAGAGTTTGCACAATACAAAAACCTGTCGACTATTTGAGTCCAAGTTCCAAAACCAAGTACTACTTCTGGTCTGGTAGAGTTCATTGACGTATAAATAGACCTATAGGATATACTGTTTGAAGTATTTCTGTCTTTAATGTTTGAAGCTCTGTTTTGTCTGCTTTTTTTATATAACTTTTCTTCAAGTTCATTTACGTCAGAGATGCTATGTCTATGATATTTTTGTGGGTATGTTCCTTCTGTCCATGCTGAAAATACGTTCTTTTGTTGCATCTACATATCCTTTTATCCATGTCGAGTCTGCTTTTGTATTCCTTAACTCTGTAACACCTTTCTCAAGCTCTTTCAACTGTTGTCCATCTTCCATTAAACCTCTGGTATGACTTGAAACCGTTTGTGTCAACATATCTACAGTTTCTTTGTCGGCTTTAAGGTCTAAACACCATGAAACCCATCCTGTATCGGCTTTAGTTTTTAAATCTTTGAAGTCCGTTCATGGTACCATTCAACCCTTTCTTTAATTTCATTGTCTTTTCTCATCCACATATTCCTTATCTGCCTTCTTATCTAATGCACTAGCCACACATGCTAACTCATCGTTAACATATGTTTTATCTGCTTTCTTTTCAACATCCTCTTTCGTTGCATATGTTGCATCTGCTCTGTCATGTTCTTCTTGAACTTTTTCAATGACATACTCTTTGTCAGCTTTGTTGTCAACATCTGCTTTCAAAAGAAGTTCTTATAGGCTTCTCGTTTAAAGTTCCTTTTGTTGGATTTACACAGACAGTATGGTTCTTACTGTCTTGAAACAGAAACTCATCTGTCATTGGGTTTATCGTCAGTTTTAAGTTTCCTTCTTTCAATGACTCAGATATCTTAGAATAGTTTGAAAAGTTTGTTGTGTTCTTATTTAGAGCTTGCAAAATGAGTTGTCGGTTGTGTTGTATTTCTCTCATAGACGCTGTTTCATTTCGACATTTTTATTCTAGATAAAATATGCTTTCAATAGAAAAAGAAAATTCAAGAGTTGCTACAACTAAACCATTAGATGAACTTTTTACGAATGTCGGTCAAAAGTTTGAGACAGAGACCGTAAAGCATGAAGGCTATCGTTTTGACTACCCATTAAGATGGCTAAGAGACCCATCTGTCACAAAAGCTATTGGCTTTCGTAGAATGAAGTTTGTGTCCTGTAGAAGATAAAAGTTTTCCATTTATTGTAAGGTTTCATATAGATTATATATCTGAAGGGAAACGAAAAATGTGGGAAGAAATTGAGCTAATACAAGTTGACCTTTCATCTTCTCTACAGACTGCGTTAAAAAATATAGAAGATAAAATAATTCATGTTATGCAAAATATGCTGATGAATATGCAAATACCGAGAGCACACTTTATGTGAGAATTGTATATGACAAACAAAATTCACAAGTGTCATTTCAAATCTACGAAGACAATCCAAAGAAAGACGAACAAATATATACAGAATTCACTGCAATGTCATGGTATTATTTGCAAAGAATGTTAAATCAGAAAGTCGAACTTCCTTTAGCAAATATTTACAGTCGATATGCAAGAGATGAACCATATTTATTTAAAGATGTTTTCGACTCCAGCTGCTATTATTGTTCATGCTTCATTTTCTGGCGCACAAAACTCTTTCTTATGCTTGGCAAATGACTTTTCGAAAAACCTACAAAGTTATACGAACCACCAAGTGGAAGTATTTCAGACTTTCAAGTATGGTTTACTACAGATGGAAGAAAAAGAATAATTCCATTATACCATGCGTTTTCTTAGAACTTAGTTTCATATACAACTACTATCGAACGGTAAAAAATATAATTTTTTAATACGGTTGAGGTGTTGGATTTGGTTGCCAACTAGACTGTGGTGCAGGTTCAGGCTGTTGTATAACAGGAGCTTGTTCTTCTGGTTCAGGGTCTTTAGGTATAATACCAACGAACTGACCTACTCTTTTACCAATATTTTTGACCGTTCCAAATTCCTCTTCCTACGGTTTTTATTCCATTCCATATACCTCTTCCAACATTTCGAAAGAAGTTTCCTATCTTACTGAAGAAACCCATTTTACTATATGTAAAATCTAATGTCCGCCTAGTCTCTTACGTTTCCTGTTGAGTTCCATAGCATTCTTTAACTGGAGCTCATACATTCTGTTTTCCTCTGGTAGAAAACATATTCTGGGTCAACTCCTGTGTTCGCGTCATCTGCATAAGTTGTTTATATCCCACTTCAGGGTTTGTATAAAACTCTTTCCATCCATATTTGCATACCATGGTGGCAAACCTAACGCAGCGTCATTTGACATGGCAGTTTGCATTTGTACATCTGTTGGCACTTGACCATAGTTTGCCATTGCAGTTTGTATTCTAACTTCATTTGGAATATTCTCTGGGTTTGGTTGTCCAGGTTGCTGTGCATTCGCTAAGTTCTGTGCGTCCATTTAATATTAGATAAAAATATCTCTTACGAGTACATATACTGAACATTTGCAGGCATTGGTTCATCTTCATATTCTCTATATCTTTCTGCCACGTCAAATAAATAAATGACACAATGGAAAAAACCTAAAACAAGTAGTCCTATTTCAAACACATTTACTTACTAGTAAAATTTCTTTGTTATGACACTTTCTCCAGTTTATAGGACCTCTCTCATATTCTATCTTGTCATATCTAAACTCATAGTCAGTATGTCCTCTAACCATCTCATGACACTTTCCAAACCACTTTTTATCGGATGTAAAGTAAAAGCATGGATGGTTATGTAAAACGTCTAAAGTTTCTAAAGAGTCTCTCAAAGTCCAGTCTACTTGGTATTGAAAATCCATGTGTTATAGAACGGCGGGTCCACTATAAAGAAAACATTTTCCTTGTCTTTATATTTTTTCATACAACTCTGTCCAATGACATCTCACAACTCTATACCCTCAGTATATTTTTTCTATGTTCTCTTTGAAAACATTTGTATAGTTAAAGATATAAAACTTTTGACATAAGTGTTTCAATGTCATGAACTCTTATAGCACCACTATATAATAGTCTAGCAGATATACTATCCAGTCAATATACTCTGCTTTTTCAAAACCTCTCTGACAGTATTTTTCTTATCTAATGGTATACGTTCCATCTTACCTATAGGTATCTTTTTCTTTTAACTCTTTCAATATTTTGTTTGTGTCTGGTAATGTTTGAGACGGTCCATATAGTTGTCGAAGTCATTGCATATAATCTTTGAGTCAGGAAATATTGTATGGCACAAATGAGATATATAGAAACTTCCACCGAACAAGTCTACAAATGTTAGACCATTCGGTAGTTTCTTAAGTTCTCTCAATAGAATATCTTTACATCTACTCTTATTTCCAAAGAAGGTAACGGTGGTTTTGTAAAATTCATTTTATATATATAATAAAAATGTTTTTTCCTGAAAAGTGACAGAAAAGTGACAAAACATGTACGAAGAAGTCTTGAAAATTCAAGAGGGTAGAAAAGAGGTTAGAAAAGAGGTTATATCTAACCTTCTACCCTAAACATTATTTTTGTCTGATTTTACGAAGAAGTCTTGACAAAACATGAAAACATATATAATTTGTGAAAAGCTCCTGGAAGACCCGTATATAAGAACTTCATTTATACTAAACATCTTCGGGGCTAGAGGGCACGAAGTGCCTGGAAGCCCCACTTCCCTTTTTTTTTTTTTTTTTTTTTTTCAACTCATGATTCAATTTCATTGTAATGATAAATATACACTCAGACTCATACCTTAAAAGGCAAACCCAAATTTTAGCTAAAAGTGACAGGGGAAAAAAACGTTTAGTATTAAAAAAAAAGACCGATGAGAGCTTCGTTCGAAATATAGAGGGAACTGAGAATGCGCAACCATTCTCAGGGAATATTGGATGCTATTCCCGTTCCCTCTGTATGGAAAATTGAGGTTTTCAAAGGGAGTTAAAATAATATCAAATTTATACTAATTTACTTCAAAATACAAAAGTATTTGACAGCTAAAATTAGTTACTTTAGCAAGCCTATCAATACCCTTTTACGATTATTGCTACTTTTTTCGAAATAAAAGTAAAAACAAATTTATACTAATTTACTTCAAAATACAAAAGTATTTGACAGCTAAAATTAGTTACTTTAGCAAGCCTATCAATACCCTTTTACGATTATTGCTACTTTTTCGAAATAAAAGTAAAAACAAATTTATACTAATTTACTTCAAAATACAAAAGTATTTGACAGCTAAAATTAGTTACTTTAGCAAGCCTATCAATACCCTTTTACGATTATTGCTACTTTTTCGAAATAAAAGTAAAAACAAATTTATACTAATTTACTTCAAAATACAAAAGTATTTGACAGCTAAAATTAGTTACTTTAGCAAGCCTATCAATACCCTTTTACGATTATTGCTACTTTTTCGAAATAAAATAAATTTATTATCAAAAACCTTTTTTTTCTTAGTAAAAATAAACGAAATTTTTTACCTTATGAACTTTTGATGGAAATATGCAAATTTAAAATAATAAAGAAAGCCGCGAGCGAAGCGATCGGCTTAGTTCGAAGATTTTGATTCAAATCTTTGCTGATCTGTAATTCGCGGAAGCCGCGAGCGAATCGAGCGGCTTAGGTCTAAAATTTTGATTCAAATCTTTGCTTATATTCCTTAAATTCTTTATGAAACTCGCAACAGTTCCATAAAAATTTTTAAATTCTAAACTGTCGAAATTACCGATCGGTAATCACACCCTTCACAGGTGTGTCACTTTTTACAGGTGTGTCACTTTTAGCTTAAATTCCCCCTCCTCTACCTTAAAATTTAATATTCTGCATCTCACGAAATTACGCTCAGAATCCGTAGCTATTATAATAAAATGTTTCATCAGTGCACATTATTATACCCCTTGAAATATCAGGTCCAATTTATCGGGCCGTTTTCGAGAAAAAATCATTTTAAATATATTACTACTACCTTTCACTAACCTGGCTTCCCTTTATTTACAAAATAAAGTGAAGACTCATAAATCTAGGCTGATTTAAGCCGAACCATCTTATCAGATAGGTTCAAGATCCAAATAAATGAAGTAATACAAACTTTTGCTATAAACATAAATATTTTAGTGAAGAATTCACTTTCCTTTGATATGTCAAGAAAAATCTTAGAGTGTCATTAGTTAAATATTACAATCAAACGATTATACAAAAAGATTTCACGAATTTCTAATGGATTTAGACTTGAATGTTCAATTTCTTGATTGTTCACGTTTAGTAATCCCAACTTCTTATATCTTTTTTACATAAAACCTTTTGTATATCTACAAAAAAAAATAATTTTTTTTTTCTACTTTGATTTTAAACTAAATTCATTATACCTAAGGGTTTCGTTTTGCGAAAAAAACGTACAATACGCAATTTCGCTAAAAAAACATTTAGCTAGCAATTTCGACCTTTGACTCCACTCAAGACGTCACTTTTTTAATTTTGCGGTATCATATTTTTGGAAAATCTTTATGAATATTATATAAAAAGTCTCTTTAATATCTATATTTCATATTTTTATCGATTTTTAAAGTTTTTGCGAAAAGTATTCAATTATTTTTGCTATTTGGTCGGGTAAATGTCAGATTTGCGCATTTTCTGATATGATATTCAGATTCTACTGTTGATAATAATGCTTATAGAACCCTCTTGCTATTGTGTCAAAATTGCGAAACCGATAGCAAAAATATCTCGCAATATCAAAATTGAGATATTGAGTGAATTATGCATTATAGAGATTAAAAATCTGATTTGTGAAAACATCTCATCAGTTTCTAGCTAATTCAAAAATCTTTACTATCTTATTCGATTAAAATGAAAAGGGAATAGTTTCATTATGCTTTAAATGACAGCCTTATAATATAATCATAGTTTTCGCTCAATATGCAGCATTTTTTTTCGAAATCTATGGTCAATGTCCTAAATACTGATTGCTTTGCATTCATATCTCTTACATTTTCTATACCCACATCACTATTCATTGCTATTCCTATCTTTTTCATTTTTGTTTGTTTCTCATAATTTCTCAAAAAACATGATAACTTGATATTTGTAAATATCATACTTTATAACGTAAATAAGAACTTGACCTATTAAGAAAAGCAGTAATGAAAAGAAAATCTGAAATTCATAAAAATTACAAGTTTCTGATGACAATTAGCTTAATTAAACCAGGTACAAGATTATATAATTGTATTTTCTATCCAATTATCCATATAATATCTTATCCAGAAAAAATAACTTGATCAATACCAAATGATTTTTTAACTAGTAAATAAAGTATTTTCTTTATGGCATTCCAAACGGGAACCGCGGTTGGTTACCATGGATTTCCGTCACCGGTCACATTTTAAAGATTTTTAAAGCCTTATAAAAATATGCTTTGTAAATCATTTTTTGTAAATCGGCAAAAATTTGGTAATTTTCTTCAACTAATAAATCTGCGAATAGCATTTATAATACAAGAACAATCTTTTAAAATGCGTTTGATTCATTTTTGTATAATTTCATATAGGCACATATATTCTTCCGGGACTTTCCGTGATTTTACCGTAAAATCATTAGTTTACACCAATTTTTCCGTATTTTGAATAGTTTACTGCACTTTTTCCGTAAAATTGAGTTACGGGAATCCGCAAAATTTCCGGACCTCATTTTTCATAGAATATAATAATAATATTTGATAAAAAGATATATTATTTATATTTTTGATTTTTGAATTACGGAAAAAGTGAATTGATAACTTGATTTTTTTATATGGTTAATTTTTCAAATGATATTATGAAGATCTAAAATATTAAAAGTAAAAAATTGAATTACGGAAAAAGTGAGGTCAAAAGTGAAATAAATTTGCAGAACAATTTTCATTGAAATAAGACATTGAGTATCACACTTTAGTGAATCAACATCTATAAGAATGAAGTGTTTTGAAGCTGAAATAATATTGAATAGAAATTAATTTTTTCTGAAATTTTGAATGAAATTATGGAAATAAAAAAATTACTAAATATTGTATTCATACAAATATATTATTTTAAAGGAAAATAGATGCTGATAGAAACGATGAAAAATTTTGAAAACTTTACAATTAATTTATGTTCGTTAACCACAGAGCTTGCAATCCAAAGCTCACGTTAGACTACAAGAGTCATGAAGTCTCATACTAAGGGATATCCAACATATATTTTAATAATCTAATGTTTGTGACAAATATTCAACATAAAATTAAGTTTTCGTTTCGTTACAAGGCATTCATACTTTGGAATATCATATTTAATGTACAGAAAAGTTAATATTAAACAATACATGCTAAAGAATTAATAAATAAGATAATAAAATAAATTTATACGTAATTACTTTCATTTAATATGCTTTATGCTGTATAATATTGATTAAGAGGCATTAAAAGGTTCCATAGTCTGCTTTTATAGGCAAGATTTTTGATAAAAATTTTAAATTTTGAAAAATGATGAGAAAAGGAAAAAAAAGGTAAATGAAAGCAAGAGGAGGGAAAAAAAAGAAAGGGAAGGGAAAAATAAAAGAAAGAAGGACATATAAAAATTTAGATGCGCATTCTTAATGCCGAGGCGGCTTGCCGCCGAGGCGCGATTTTTTTAGGCCTCTACGGTAACCCGGCAATGTTTTTTTAAATCTTGTACAGCCCTAATTTTCTTTACACACACATTGTATATCATAGTTTTTTTTTGGTTTCGCAAAACATCCAAAAACAAATATGCTATAAAAGTGACAATTTTAGCAAAACGAAACCCTTATTATACCTTGTTGATACCAAGTAAAAGCTTAATAATAAAATCCTTAAAACAAGCTAAAAATTTTTCATTAATAAATCTTAAGTAATATTGCAGTATTTATGTTGAAACTATGATTCATTTCGCATTAGCATCAATTATAATGTGCATCTATTTTTCCAAAAATTTTCCATTTTTCATTGTTCGTTATCAAATTTGTATTTTTTACATTGATAAAGATTTTTTTGAATTTTTTTTGGAAAAATTACTTCGTTCTAGAGCTTGAAGAATGAGGCCATTACTATCTATTATATAACTTAAAAATTATTCACAACTCAAAAACATCATAAATCAGGAAATCATCTATAAATTTGTTTCTATCACAACAAATAACAGGTTTCAAAAGAAGTATGCAATATAAACTTCATAAACATAATGCAATATATAGATTTTCGTATAGTTATCCCCTTTAAACTCATTTTTGATTTAAATCTTTTCTAAATTATCTTGACACGCTGAATTATCTCATTACATGTTAGGGTGGAAGAATCTACACATATGGGTAAAGAATTTCTTTGTGATAAAAATCCTTTCATATAAGGAATTGAAGTAAGATTTCTTAAATCTTTCTCACTCCTAAAGTAATACAGAATTTTATATACACAACATATCCATTGATAAAATAAATATCAGTTTCATATAAATTAAAGAAATATAATTTTGATAATAATATCGCCAAAATGCCTCGACAGATTTCCGCGATTCCATGTATATCAGTTTCACAGCAGGTGGTAAGTATATATCCACTAGCAAAATTGAAAACTGAGCGAGAAAATTTATCTGGACTACCTTTGTTAAAAATTTCACATAATGTGAAGTGAAAATTAGTCAAATTTTTTAATGACCTACAAAGTTCATCCTAAAGATTTAAAACAGATTTCAACCTTGGTCGATGAGTGCTCTGACCTGGTTGAACAATGTATAGGGTTGTTAGCTGAATACCAGCCAGAGCAACCAAAACCAAAACCAAAACCAAAACCATCAAATGAGATCCCAAATAATATTCTTTTCAATTACGTAGAGTTAGATAAGATCGGTTGGAATCTTGGACAAACAATGAAAATTGAATACATTAAGGACCAATATATTGAAGCTACACTTTTAGACGGCAAAAATGATAAAACTTACGATTTTCTTGCTGACAAACTTAATGACAAAGTATACATTGTTCAAGAATATTTCAATCCATACAAACATGTTGGTCTCTTATGCCAAAACCAAATATTTATCATAAGGTTCAACAAAAACTCATTCGATGGAACTAAACTACAAAATCTCCTTTCAAAGGCAACTTTGATTGCATCAAATCCCAATCTCATTCTTAACGACTACCCATCACTTCAAGTCAAAGATCTTTTAACCGAGATTACTAACTTTACTGATCTTGATTTGAGATTTTCATTCCATTCAGCTTCAAAATATTTATCAATTTTCAATTATAAAGATAAACCGAGAAAGCCAGATTCGCATCTGTTCCAAATCATTTATATGTTACTTTGCAACAAATTAGCTGTCGAAAAACTCAATTCTCAAAAGAGATTACCAGATTTGGAAATTTCGGAAACAGAAGGTTTCACAGTTCCACCAGAATACGTTGAAGGCGTCAATGCCATGTCGATCAAAGCCAAAGTTCCAGTTGATCCCGGTTTTTCAATTAATGTCCAAACTAATGAAGGCAACACTTATGAAATCAATTATCTTCTTTCCAACGATCCAATGTTTGAATATTTATTACAAGATATCAAAGATACAACAATTTATGTATCAAGTCACCACAAAACAGCCACTCTATTAGACAATTCAAATTCTATTACAGTAATAAAAGTTGTTGATGATGCATTTCTTGATCAGCTTGTTGAATTAGATAACAGAGCTGATATCACTGTAAGAGCAAACAATTTTGATGATTTCAGGAAATTCTTTGGACAAAATCGTCAAGTTGCTATGAAAAAGAAAACAATTACAATCGATCCACAAAGACAATTCGTGAGAACAAAAGATTTGCCATTTGCAGAATTCTTGAATGAGCCTTCTGGTAACCTTCCTGTGCCAGTCATTATCTCTTTGGCTTTGAACGCAAATTACAGAGTTTTTGCAATTAGAGATAATCATAGCCTTAACAAAATGTCTATGCAGGGAAGTCAAATTTCTGAACAATCTGATTTATAAAGATATATTTTTTTTTTCTATTGATACATTGAAAATTTTGAATGTCGATATGGCCATGATCGTCTATATGATTATGACAATAAGCAATATCCAAATTTTTGAAAATATTGTGGTATTGCATTTCATAATTTTACGATCATTATTTCGGTGAATGGCTTTTCGACAACATTTGATTGGATTCTTATCATTTTTCTCTATTTTTTTGATATTTTATGCCTTCTCGATCAATGAATTCTACCGTAAACTTCATTATACTGTTCCAAAAGTTGAAATTAACAAAAATTATCCTTCATTTAACAAGAGTAGTGATCCGATTATAATCACTCATGCAACAGATATACATGTATCACATCTACACCCTCGTACTTACTATCGCCTTAACAAAACTCTTAATTTTTGGGAGAAAATGATCAAACCAGTTTTTGCAGTTCTCAGCGGAGACCTTACTGACAACTATTCACATAAGAAATCGCCTTGCTACGCATATCCTATTGAAAAACATTGGAAAATTTACAATGATACGATAACAAATTCAGGTTTGAATTTAGACAGATTATTTGAAATATTTGGCAATCACGACTTATTTGGTGTTTACGATTGGGACGATAACAAGTCCTACGCTTCAATTTATACAAAAACAAAGAGATCAAGTTTCCACGCTTTTTCCCAAGTCAGAAACGGAGTAAAACTTATTGGATTCGTTCCGTGTGAGATACCTTTTGGCAATGGCCCACAACAAGTCGTTGCAACAATGAGAACAAAGTACTTAGACGAACTTGAACGTGAATTACAACAAAAAAGTGACGCGAAATACGTTATTATTGTCTGTCACTTCACTCATGAGTTTATTTATCCATTACGTGCTCGATCTACATCCGGGAAGACCTACGAAGACCTGATCAGAGAATACAATGTCACATGTTTATTGACAGGCCATGTTCATCCTAAAAAACTTGAATTTGTTCATTACGCAAACACAATGGAATTAACAATGATGTCGATGAAGAAATACGATTTCTTTGCGTTATTGTCATTGGATAATGGAAGAATCAATTATGAGCAACATAGCTTTAATGATTCACAAATAAGTCTAATAACAAATCCTGCTCCTTCGAAATTACAAAGTTTTAATTTCATAGACAAAAAAATGCCTGTCAGAATTGTCACTTTTTCAAATTTAAAGAACAAGAGTTTCAAAGTTAAAGGAAAAGGAATTGAAGGAGAACTTAAATGGGAGAAATATCTTGATGAAAATGTTTCTTTGTATTCAAAAGAATTCGAATTCCAAAGTGGAGTTCAAAATTTGACAATTTCCGGAGATTTAAATCAAACAATCGAAATAGCAGTTGATAGTGAATCAGGACCATTCCATGAGACTCACAGATGGTTGTTTAATTCTTATCTTGGTGAATACATGTTAGTTTTGTATGCTCCTTTCTATATTGTGATGTTAATTGAAATTATTTGGCCACTTAAAATTTTTGATGAAACAGCTTTGTCTATTGTTGATGATACAAAGAAAGGGAGTATTTTGCAAGCAATTTTCTTTGGTCCTTTAGTTATATCTAATTTATTATCTAGAATTACATTTAGAGTTAAGTTTGTTGTATATTTAAGTCTTCTTTGGCCACTATTTTTGCCACAAATGTTTTATCCTGTTAATGGAAAGTTTTCAATTTTGTGGTCATTTGGATATACTGTAGGATTCACTCCTGTATTTGATACATTCTCTGTTCTATGCACTGCTTTGTATTATTTGAGTTATGTCCCCCTTGTTTGTTACGGAGCTGTTATTAGTTTTATCATCAAAAGAGATGGTTTATCTTTTTATTTTATTTTCGAAGTTTTCGTTCTTTTCTTCTTTGTTTATCAAGTTTATTTGTTCGTCAAAAAATACATTGCAGAGATTGGTTGGCAGTATTACTGGTATTTTGCATTCCCTTATTTCCAACTTCCAATTGCTGCTGTTTTAGTTTTCTTGTATGATATATTCAAAGAAAGGAAACAGAAGAAGAAAGATGATTAATATTTATAATATCATATTGTTCTTATTAAAATCTATCTATATATTATATATTAAAAATATTTGAACTCTTTTTAAAATGACATCGTTTGATACTTGTAGGAAAATCATTCAGAATTAATATATAAATGCTAAATCCAGTGGAATTACAACATGTCTATACTCATTGGGTCATGTTGAACAAGAGTGAGAAAAATTACAATATGCGTGTTACATTTTTTATATACAGTAACTTCATATTGAAATAAATTCATTAGTTCAGAATAAATAATCCGTGACATTTATTTTTCTAAGACCAAACTTTTTGTGTCATTTTATTTATCAAAAGTCACATCTATATTTAAAATCTCATTTCATATATGATGCATTTCCTTGAAATTCATTCAATTACTTATAAATTAGCCATAATTAGTATGACTATTATGAAATAAATAAGCTTAATTCAATAGAATGTTTTTAGTATTATATCATTGCTATGAATGGTGTTATTGGTAAACTGTTGACATTAAAGCGATAACAATCTTTAGTTATCATATTTGAGCACGGTTTTGTACTTAATTGCGGTAACTTGCTAAATGTAATTAGACTATCAATATATGTTTTGTTTTTATTTTCTATCAAACAGCCGCATGAGAGTTGATTACAGCCTTTGAAAGCATCCTCTCCAACATCAATAACACTTGCTGGAATATTTATCATCTTTAGATTTATGCAGCCGTCGAATGTACTCTTTGAAATATTAGCAACACTATTACTTGGAATGAAAATAGAAACAAGATTGACGCAGCTCATAAAAGCACCTTCACTAATTGTTACTGTACTTCCTGGAAGAGAAAAGAATTTCACTTGAGATACAGGTGGAAATAGAATCAAAGATGTTTGCTGCCTATCAAATAAGGCTTCTGTAACAATTCTATATCTAGTACTCTCGCAGTTAATACTTGCAATTCTAAAGCAATCCCTAAATGCACCACTTTTGATAAATTCAAGTGATGAATCTGCTGGAATATTAATTGTTGAAAGTGATTGACATGAATAAAATGCATTACTGCTTATTTGGTAAACAGATGATGGAACATCAAGTGTAGAAATTGCAGTGTTACTGAAAGAAGAAACTCCAAGAAGAGTAATTCTTGCTGGGAAATTAATTGATTCTAAGTTTGTGTTATCACTAAAACAGAAATCACTAATATTTGTCATGCCACTGCAGCTGCTTAAATCTACAGACAGCAAACTGCAACCTTGGAAACCATTATTTCCTATAGTAGTTAATGAGTCATGGAATGTAACTATATTCAGATTGGAGCATCTAGAGAATGAAGAAATTCCAATATATTTCAATTTCAATGGCAATTTTATAGTTGTCAATGAAGTGCATCCGTAAAAACAATTATCTGGAATTGATATAATATCACTTTGCTCGAAATTCACAGATGATAATGCAATACAATTGGAGAATGACGAATCTCCAATAGATCTGCAGCTATTTAAAACAATTGACTGTAATTTTTGGCAATTTTGGAATGCAAAATTCCCAATTGATTTGATATAAATTGGAAGATTTACAAATTCCATTTTTGTGCAATCAGTAAAAGCACTTTCTAAAATTGTTTCTAATTTGGAATCACTTGGGAACACCATTCTAGTAATGAAATTTTTACCGGAAAAAACAGATTTCTTTATTAAGGTAACATCTTTATGAATATTAATTGTTGTCTGTGATGTTCCAATATGTTGTGAAATTGTTGAATTATCTCTTGTCATAATAATATACTCATCATTTATATAAAAATTGGAATTTCCGCTAAAGTATAACTTTGTTCCTGGATCGAAAACTTGACCATTTAACTGTGTCAAATTTTCGGGTAATGTCACCTCTTTCAAGTTTGGACATTTCATGAAGCAGCCTTTATCAATCCTTGTTAATGTGTCTGGTAATTCAATTGAGGATAAGTTTGTATCCCAGAAGCACATTTCCGGTAGCAAATTTAATCCTTTTGGAAGTTTAACTCTAGTTAATTTCTTGCATCCGGCAAATGCATTATTATAAATAATTGTTACCGAATCTGGTATATCTATCTCTGTTATTTGAATCTGAGTCATTGAATAAGATGCAATGGATGTCAACGTTGATGGTAAAGTAACACTTGGAAATATAGACCAAACAAATGCGGAACTAGCAAATCTAGTAATCCCTTCAGGAATAACTAAATCTCCAGTTTTTCTTGAAGGATATGCAACTGCTGTTTTAGTTTCATTATTTATTAATATTCCGTTAGTAATAGTGAAAATTTTGTTGTCTCTGCTTACAAGGATTTCTTCTAAATAGCAATATTCGAATATTTCTGCCATAATTGATGTAACTTTTGAAGGAATAGTAAATGATTTAACTTTACTCATTCTAATAACCCATTTTCCTATTTCAGTAATTTCGCTGTCAAGTGGTATGTCAACTAACTCTAATGAACTACAAAACGCAAAACAAGACATGGGAAGAATCGTTAATTTTGAAGGAATTGTTATGTTTTTGAGATTCGTACTATAAAAAACTTTATCACCCAAAATTTCAAGATTTTGAGGAAGTGTGACAGCCCCTAATGATTTACAAGACTCAAAGGCGCTGTTTGAGATAGTTTTTAGGCTTAAACAATTTGTAAAATCGATCGATTGAATTACTGTGCAATAATAGAATGCATAATTTTGGATTTGAGTTAATTTTGATCCTACTGGAAATGAAACTGATTCTAATGTTCCGTTGCAGTTTTTGAAAGCATATGTATTTTCATTTCGACCTGATATAGTAATTGCATTTGGATGAATCGATATACATCTGGCCCCAGAATCCGTATCATCTAATATTTCATAATTATTTAAGTAAAGACCAGTATCATATTTAGGCAATTAAAAGGAACTCTTCAATTTGAAAAATGACAGATAAATTTGAGGATGTTTTATTGTCGTCTGGAAAAAGTGACAAAATTATTATTGTCGTCTAAAAAGGTGACAAATTATTATTGTCGTCTGGAAAAGTGACAAAATTATCATTGTCGTCTAAAAAATAGATTTTTCAAGCATGTTTCGGTACCTAAATAAAGGAAGAACATCAATTCCATCTATGTATATAGTATGCAAACACGCATGATATATGGAGTAGCTCTTTATCTGGCTAAAAATCCTATTATTTGAAAATTCGCATTGTCGTCTAAAACCGCCAGACGACAATAATAATACCCCGATAAATTTTATATTCTAAAATTCAATGGTAAACTATGAAAAGTCTAAGCTAGCTTTGAATCTTATTTTTAAGAGAGTTCGAAATTGGTTCGGCTCAAATTTTCATAATTCAATAAAAAAATTAAAAATTCAATAACAAAGTCATTTTATAATATTATGAAAAATAAAAACATAAATTGTATAGAAAATATGCATCTGGAATACAATGCAACGTTGCTGCATACTTTGTCTGCATAATTTGCACAAACATCAAAGATATTTGTAGGGAATGTTAGTACGGAAACGCAATTTGGATCAAAATCAATGTCTCCATTACCATCGTATATACAATTTTTCAAAGAAATTATTCCTAAATTTGCCTTTCCCATTTTGTTACCAATGATGGTAGAATTCGATACATAATAGTGTTCATTATAGGGCTGTACAAAATCGAGAAAAACATTGCCGTGCGGTAATATAGGGTCAAAAAAATCGCGCCTCGGCGGCTCCGCCGCCTCGGCACTATTAAGTGCGCATTATATTTAATATGTCCTTCTTTTTTTTCTTTTTTCTTCTTCTTCTTTTCCTTTCCTTCTTCCTCTCCTTCCTCTTCTTTCCTTCTCCTTCTCTTTTTACAACAACGTCGAAGATCTTCGAATTTGATTGTTGGAAAAGCATCTATTTCAGATAAAGGATGCCTTTCTCACAGTCAACATACGAGGGTCCTGGCTGAAACGTTCTCAAAAAGCCTGAGATGGTAATTCTCTGATCACTCATAGCTGGGCAGGTAGTCATTGCTGACAATACCTGTCTTTATGCATGCATGCTTTCATGTATATGGGTTTACACTATCAATTCGCAAAGTTGTTCCGAATTCTTCCAAAATGGAAGGACCCGAAACAACTTTGCTTGTTAACGATACAGACGCATTACTTTGCATTGATACTGTGCTGAGTTGTGTAGAAAGTTTGATTAGAGTTGTTTTGTTCTGGTATCTCTCATCTTCTGATGAGAGAAATCAAAGCAAAACAACTCTAATGAATTTGTTTTCACTCATTTGTATGTAGGTTTTTAGTTCGATTGGAGCTGCTTCATAATGAGATCTCTCATCAATTGATGAGGGAGATCATAACAAAGCAGCTCTAATGTATATGCTCGTATTAACCGGGTTGTAATGCGTTGTAACGTCAGCTTGTAGTTCGTTTGGGGCCACTTCACATTGAGATGAGAAGAAATGATTAAAGGACTCTGAAAGGCTTTGGCCGTTGATGTTGTAATCGCATTACTTGGAACTAGCTGGATGCTAAGCTGTGTAGAATGTTCGATTAGAGCTGTTTTATATGATTTTTCTCATCATAAGATTGGAGGAATCATAGCAAAACAACTCTAATGGGTTTACCATCATCTACTTGTATGTAGATGTTTGGGAAATTGTCTTGTTAATCGATTTTCGAGATGACTTTCAAATGCTATCATCAAATGACAAACAAGTCTAAGATTTCTCGACAATACATCAAATCATGATGTTTGTAAGTGCGATGAGATTAGAGTTTTTGAAGGAATGACAAGAGAAGTAGGGAAGCTCGGCATTCGCCGAGCAAATTAAAAATTAACGTATGGATTAAATTTTAAGAGGAATTCAATTTTAATTACGGGTTGTTCAAATATTGATTAATATAAATTTATTAATAAGAATAAACAATTTTTGTTTTTGAATTTATTCAATTTATAGCTTTACATATAGTTTCAAAATTGTACAACTATGATTATTTCAACAAAAAATATCTTACTTTTTCACTTCACTTTCACCCTCACTTTTTCCGTAATTCAAATTTCAACATTATGTATTTTAATTCCTTATAGTATTTTTAACATAATTAATCAAATAATAATTGGAAGTTCTGAACTCACTTTTTCCGTAATTCAAAATCAAAAATATGAATAATATATCTATTTATTATATACTAATGCTATTTTCAACTAGAAGTGAGGTACGGTAATCTTACGGATTCCCGTAACTCAATTTTACGGAAAAAGTGCAGTAAACTACTCAATTTACGGGAAAAGTGTCGTAAACTATTGATGTGGCGGTAAAATCACGGTAATTCACGGAAAGCTATATGCGAAAATTTGAAATTATACAAAATCGAGCGAAACACTTTTAAATAGGTTGTTCTCGTATTTAAAATACTATTCCCAGATTTATTGTCGTCAGAATATTTCCAAATTTTTGCCGATTTACAAAAAATGATTTACAAAGCATATTTTTTAATCTAAAAAATTCCTAAAAAAGGAACCGGTGTGCGGAAACCTCGGTAAATTACCGCGGTTCCCGTTGGGACTGCCATAGTTCATTAGTATTATAAAACAAAATAAGATATTTGTTATTATTAGAAATCAGAGAAATATATTCATAATTTATATATCTATTGTCATGTCCAAGAAGTGCAGAGCATGTATTATTATATATCGTCCAAAATATTGAGCTACCACCAATAGAATCCCATCCAGAATGGAATATGACTGCTTCATCTATATGGCATTTTGAACAATTATCATTTGGAAAATAACCTGGAGAAACATCTGTCAGAATTAAATATCCAGAGGAGTTGCAGTCATAAAAGCTTATTTCACTATAATATTGCGAATTTTCTGGCTTATCTTGATTTGTTGTCAAAAATAAGCCATGAAATGGGCAATAGCACCTACAGCAGGCTACATGATCGCACGAGAAATTATTCCCACCATGAAGAACACACCCTCCGCCGAGTTTTTGACCATCTCTGGGATAAGAAGAAAGCTATTTTGGGTCCTATTATTTGTACAAATAATCTAGTTAACTATTACTCACTAAATTGTTACATATTAAGTTCTGTCAAAATGTAAGCTATTAAATTTTTTGAGAGGGAAATAATCGTCGAGGAAGTAAAAAGTGACGCTTTAGGAAATATTATTAGAAATATGATAATAAATATATTTGGAAAAAATATGTTTTTTTCAAAAATTGAAATGTTCATAGAATATTTTGAAATATGTAGGGAATTGAATTCGGTAATATATGATAAACAGGATTTTTAAATTTCAAGGAAAAATAGCTTTTGTGAATACTTTTGAGAACTCTTCTCAAAGATCATGATTCAAATATATTAAAGAGCCAAAATATTAGAGATGATTTCATAATCAAAATTTTACATTTTAATTATTTAGAAAAACGTATTAACCTCAATAAAAAATATCTCAAAGATTAATAGTTAATTTAGGGTTTCCTAGCTATCTAGATGGAATTGTTCCTTATGATGTATATATTTATAATGTATGCATCATAAGGAACAATTCCCTCCTTAAAACGAGAAAACTTGTTCGAAATGATAAACAATTTCGAACAAGTTTTCTCGTTTTTAATAACAAACTAAAGGCTATGAGGCATTGATTATATATCAGTGCCTCATAGCCTTTAGTTCCCTGTAGAAAAGATCGAAATTTTATTGTGATTTTAACTGATCTATATTTCGCTTGCGTTATTTGAATCTTTTCTTTTGCATATGTCATTCCTTTCACTTTTCGAATTTCATTTGCCTGCATGCTCTCTCGTTTTGGTTGAAAATCAACTCAATCTTAAAATGAACTTCTTCATTCTTTACAATAAATTCAATTTTTTTCGAGATATATCTTTATCTACCCCTATGTGAGCTGCATATTCTTTCTCGCTAAATTCTTTTGATTCTTTAGAGCTAAAAATCAAGTTTAATAAAAATAATGTTTATTCATAATTTTGAAAACCAAATTCAAATTTGAATGAGAATTTTTGAAAAAATATAGAATATTTCAATAGTTTGGAATCTCTTCAACTTCCCACTGCTTATTAACACATTTTTTCCAGAGCGGTTTATCATCCTTGGTCCATTTCTTAAATTTGTTGTAAACCTCTCTTGGAGTGTATGGTCGAACTCCAATTTTTGGATGAGCGCCATGTGGCATGTCATTGTATTTTTGCCTGAATTCTTCCAATTCCTGATTGATGCTCTCAAATTCTGAAGACTTTGGAGCATTTTTGTCCAGTGATGGCCAGAGGCGTTCAATTTTGCCATTTTGACGTGGCATGTATGGAGCTGATTTTCTGATTTGAATGTCATAAGTACTCAAAAATTTTGTGAACTCTCCCTCATTTTCTTTACCGTTATCTGACCAGAAACAGAAAGGTGCTCCATATTTTTGAACTGTTGCAATTGCCACTTTTGAAGTTTCTGTTGAACTTTTGTTACGAAGCAATTTCAATGCTAACAAATAACGACTTTTGTCATCAATTATTCCATAAACCGGTAAAGTTTCTGGTTCTTTCAAAAAATGAATATCCACATGCCAGATTGTATTTGGAAGAATTGCTTCATAATCCACATAATATGCTTTTGGATTACTTTTATCTTTTTCTTTGTAAATTCCCAGAAATTTTGCTGCCTTAATAACTGCATTGTAACTGATTTGAAATTGTTTTGGATTCATATTGAGAGTCCAATACAATTTTTGAACCCCACATTTGTAATTTTCATAAGAATTCTGAACCTTCAAAATTAATTCTGGAGTTAATTCCTCTTGTGGAGGACCACTTTTAATTTTTGGTGTACCACCGATTTCTTTGAATGCTTTTTTGAGAGTATTTCTTGAAATTTGTTTGAAAATTGTAACATTTTGATAAGAATATGGAACTTTTTTCAAAACTGTTGCGTAAGTTAACTCACCACTTTCAAGTTTTTCATACATATATCTTACCCATTCATTTGGAATACGAGGTCTCGAGTTTTCGTTCATTTTTTTACTTTACAAAACTGTTTATTTTTCAGAATTTTTAAATTTGAAAAAATCCATTCTATATCTGATAAATAATATATTATTTTTCAATCAAAATATTTTGATTATCATCTCAAAAGTGTTCTCAAAACCTAGTTTTTCTTATTTTGGATAATCTTAATATTTATATTATTATAAACTAATTGAACACCATATGTTTTTGTATACTTTTACAAAAAAATTGATAGATTTGTGATACTTTCCCCGACGATAGAATTGAATAGCTTACATTTTGACAGAACTTAATATGGAACAAAATTATTACGAATTTGCATATTTTTGAGAAAAAATCGATTCAAAAAAACTCACTAAGTCAATTTATCATATTAATCATTAGAAATTAGTCATTATTTTTAAGAAATAATAATTATTCTTACCAGCTCAGGCTTTAAAAATCCAAATGCAGAAGAATTAACATACAAACATACTTTTAGATAAGAACTAATACAATAAATAATATATTAAATGGAAAATTGAAAGTAGTATAGAATTCTAAATTACTACAAACGTTTTGGTAAAAGATTACGCAAGTATCTTGAATATAAGTTGTGAAATTATTAGTGGATATGCAATTTGGATTGACTACAAGATCATCATTTGTATCATATATACATGAATCGAGAGTGAGTGTTCCTTCGTGGAATTTTTCCATTTTATTTCCTATAATTACAGAATTCGATATAAAGTAGTTCTCATTTTCGCCATAAAATAAAATCAGATATTCATTTGAGTTAGAAATTAATGACAAATGATCGTAATTAATTTCTAGATTCGCATGGCCAAGAAGAGAAAAGCAGGTATTATTATTTAATGTCCAATAAGTTGAATTTCCACCACTTGAACCCCACCCTGAATGAAAAATTGTTAAATCGGATATTTTTGCGTGTGATGAATTGGTATGGGTAAAATAAGCAGGGAAAATATCTGTTACTATTAGGTATTTTGGGGAAACGCATTCCGAAAAGCTGAGTTCATTATAAATATGAGAATTTCCCGTTTGATTTTTGTTAACGGATAATATTAAGCACATTTGGTCGCTTTTGCAATTACAACAGGATATGTATCTACATGATATACTGTTTCCGTTATGGATAATGCATGTTCCGGAAAAGTTTTGTTCTTTATATTTATAATAAGATGATTTATAGCAGTCATCAAAGTTACAATGCGAAACATGTAAATTAGACTCTGAATTTTCAATAAAAATAACAGAATTGGTCCCCTTGAGATCAGTAAAGTGTGAATTACTAATCAACTGCCACTTTTACGATCACAAATTCAATTATTTGAACTTATTATTATTTAAAAATTCTCTAAAATTCATATTCTTAAAGTTTCTCTTGTTGATAAAAATTGAATAGAAAACTCAAAATTGAGAAGAAGGATAGAAAGAAGAAGATTTTATAGAAGAAGAAAATACAAAAACATAAAATTCGTGGAAAATATACAGCTGTAATGCTCCAGAGCATTAGTGCATTTTTTATCTTATCTATATGGATATTTGTTCTGTAAGTTTGTACAGAAACACAACTTGGATCTATATCAAGATTACTATTACTATCGTATATGCAATTCTTCAAAGTTAATGTTCCTGAATGAAATTTTCCCATTTTATTACCAATAAAAGTTGAATTCGATACATAATAATGTTCATTATTATTTAAAAAAATATATGAGATATTGGTTATTATTAGAAATCAGAGAAATATATTCATAATTTATATATCTATTGTCATGTCCAAGAAGTGAAGAGCATGTATTATTATATATCGTCCAAAATATTGAGCTACCACCAATAGAGTCCCATCCAGAATGAAAAATGGTACCAACATCTATTTTTCCGTTCGATGAATTATCGTTTGAAAAAAAACCTGGTGTAATGTCTGTTAGAATTAAATGCGAAGATGTATAACAATCATAAAAACTTATATAGCTATAAACATGGGAATTTTTAGGATTATTTTGATTTATTGTTAATAACATGCCATTATATGGGCAACCACATTTACAGAAGGATACACACTTGCAAGATATATTATTTCCGTAATGTAGAATGCAACCACCGCTGAGGTATTGTTGCTTATAGGTATAATATGAATATTTAAAGCATTCAACAAAGTTACAATGTGAAATATCAAGAATAGAGTCTGTGTGTGAAACATAAATAACTGAATTATCCCCTTTAATATTAGAAAAGCTTGAATAACTTATCATAGCCGATTACATTTTGTCACTTTTCCATAGAGAAAAATAAAAAACAAGATTTTATATGAGAATAAAAATAAATGATGAAAAACTAAAAAAGTATTTCGATAAAGCGTAGAATTTAACGTCACTACATACGTTTTTGTAATAAATTATGCAAGGAAAGTTCACATTCGTTTTAAAATCATTAGTAGATATACAATTTGGATTGATGACTAGATCGCCTTTTGTATCATAGATACAAGAGTTAAGTGTAAGCGTTCCACTTCCACTCTTTCGCATTTTATTCCCAACAATGATCGAATTATTGACAATATAGTTTTCATTTGAACTGTAGTAATATATGATATATTCGTTTTGATTCGAAATTATCAATAAATGATCATAATTTATCTGGAAATTAAAATGGCAAAGAAGAGATGAGCATGTATTGTTTGTCAATGTCCAATACTTGGAACTACCGCCTACTGAACTCCATCCAGAATGAAATATTGCTAAAGAAGAAAGTTTTGCTTGAGAAGAATTATCATTAGTAAAATAAGCGGGTGATATATCCGTTACTATTAAGTATTGATTAGAGGAACATCCAAAAAAACTCAGCTCATTAAACAAATGTGAATTTTGGATTTTATTTTGATTAATTGTAAAAATCATAGTCATGTAATCACTCTTACAATTACAGAATGATGTAAAACTGCATGACACATTATTTCCATTGTGGATGATGCATACACCTCCAAAATTTTGTTTTTTATAAGTATAATCAGAGGATTTATAGCTATCTTCAAAGTTACAATGTGAAACATATAAATTAGACTCTGGGTGTTGAACATATATAACTGAACTGACACCTTTGATGCCAGTAAAGTGTGAATAACTAATCAATTGTCACTTTTACGATCATGAAAGATATGAATTCACATCCTTTCAAATTAATTGAAATTTTACATTCAAAATCTTAATTGAAAATGTCAATCCAGAGACGTCCAGCTGTCGGAATGGAGACCATGTGGTTTAAACCAAATGTTAATGTGATTGGAGTTTGGCGTTGCAACAGCAAAAATGACCGAGATGCTGTTTTAGACAAATTATGTAAATCATTTGCTGGTTTGCATACTCACTACGATAATGGAGACTTTGTGTTCCAAAAAAGAGATGTTCCTGTATTCAAAATCCCAGATGAAATTAAAAACCTTGTTGATATAGCAAAATACGTCGACTTGCATTGTACAAGAAAGCCTACAACAGCATTAGCATCTATTGCAGTTGCTGAGGATGCCGTTGCTATTGTTGGCAGCCACTCCGTTTTAGACGGAGGTTCATTATCTTACTTCAACAAGCTTCTTGCAGAGAACAGAGATATACCTGAGATAGGATTGAATCCAAATACATTAGAACCTTTCATGGAAAAGATCAAAGCTGCTAATTATTACTTACCATCAAGACCATGCGATGAAAGTGCTGTCCGCTATGCTTCTAAGGATGGCCCACGTCTCACAACAAATCCTTACATCATTACTATGTACGAAAACCTGAAGAAAAATGACTTCAAGATTTATAATCAAAAAGACGACAAATTACATGGATTTACTGAATCTTTGTTTGCGTCCCAGATACTTTCTATGTCTGCTTTCAACGGAAAGTTCGGCAAATCAGGCATGTGGAAAGTTTTTGGAACTCGTCCTTACGCAGAGAAGAATTACAAGCTCACGCAAGGCCAATACTACTCTAACTTCAATGTAATACCAGAGAATGTTACAGAGAACGACACTTTGCAAACATTGATGAAGAAATCAGATCAAAAAAGGTGCTCCATGGGCTTCATTGAGAGGATACTTGGATAACTATTTCGCAGGAACAGTCCAGAAAGGTCATTTTACCATTCTTTCTTCAATTGGAGAGTTCAAAATGGGCGGACCAGTAAAAGATTTCATGTTCAGTGTATCTGGTAATGCTGACTTTGGACCGAGCCTCAATATCCTTACATTCAACGTCAAATCAAGTAATGGCAACAAATATTACTTAGTTCACTCTCATTCTCCTCAATATTACAGCTACAGAGAGTCCAAGGCTTGGATTAAGTCAGTAAAACACTGCCTGTCAAAGATCAGTTTAAATACAAAGATTTCAGACGCTGTTTCAGAATTGATTGATGTACAAAAGGATATCTTGAAGGAATATGACGATGTTGTCAAGGTCGTAAGATTTTAAGTATATAGAATAAAACACTATCTTTTATATAAAATTTTTCAATTTGAAATTTCGGCATTTCCTAGATTATTCCAATGATATTTGATTGTATATGAAGATTTTTAAGGAAATACAGTTTCATACTTATCTGATTGTGTATAATTTAGTAACGACAAAAGTATTGACATTTTAACTTCGCATTTACGTACTTTAAATGTTTGTATTGTGTGTAAATATGCATAAATCATTGATACCTAGCTCAAAGATTTAATCAACTCATGATAATGTTTCTACGGGTTTTATTTTTTTGCAGCAACACGGGGGCAACACGGGTGTAAACTATTCAATTCCTCTCAAATATTGAGTACTTTTGGGCAACAGGGGTTAGAATTGAATACCTTGGGCAACACGGGATTTTTTATTAAACGTATACTATGGGTTAAAATGATAAATAACTCCGCATATAATTATAATTTGATTGTAGCAGTTACACCACTTATACAGTATCCACCCCAAATCAAGGTCAGATTAGCAAAATTGTTCAAATCAGAAATTCAAATTTGCATTGCAATTATTTCAAAAAATACAACGCAAGTAGCTAAATCAAATTAATCAATATTAAATACCACGTATTTGTAAGTATAGGGATACAGAGATAGAGTTATTTTTTTCCAATTAATAATACTTCAATTTTAAAAATTAACATCGAAACGGTAAAAATGTCATTAAGCATTGAGATACTAGCTATATATTAAAGTTTTAGCAATAAAGTTAGTCTATAAACGCTTAAAGCATGTGTCTGAGAAAAATATAGAATTAATGAAGTTCTGCTATTGTAATGTTTGTTACACAGTATTGGAATGATAAATTATTGACATAATCTATTGAGTAATACTCTAAATTTCATTTTGAAATTAAATTTAATCGATTTGATATGAGTAATGTTATAAATCATCTTGAGCATATTGTAAGAATTGAATTATAGTAATTATACTAGTATAATAATAAATAATTTAATATAACTTATTGCAACTTTTGTTCATGTTAGATAACATTTTGAATGAGTCACATACCTCTGTAGAAACACATATATTTCATAGAATATCTTAAATAACTCTACATTCCTTATTCTCTAATAAAGAAACTCGGATGTTCATTTAACTTGTAATTAACCTAGTTATTAGTATGTAAAAAGCATTTTCTAGCTTGATTAGTTGTTCACAACTAAGTATTTTGCCATTATTAAGCATAAATTAGTTAGTATACTAGTCTTGGGTATGGTGGCACTGCGTTCCACCTTACCCAATACTTGTGAATTTGACACTTTACAAAACCGTTAACGTATATTTTACAACATGAACGCAAAAACTAACTTAACCTTAAATATTTACAAAGCCGCCAACAATTTCACCTCACTATCGTTCTCACTAACGACTTCACTAATGTTCTCATAAATTTTCCTCAATATCTTCATCATCAGTGTTAACCCTATTGTAGTCATACTTGAAGCCATAAACTTTCTCTAACTTCTTAACGTACAATTTACATAACTTACCTTCGTCATCGTATGGTTTAATGATATAACTATTTCTATCTTTATAAACAGTCAATGAAAAGTCAACTGGTCTCGGATGTATTTGAAAGAACATGTTATGCTCAGGAAGGAAGAATAAATGTTTAAATGTATGTTTGTTATATGTTTTGATTTGTATGAGTTGCTTTTGTTCTGTCATTACATCCAAATAAAATAAAAATAATTTTAAAAAATAAAATAAAAAATAAATGATATCACCACCCTCACACGTATGAAAACATAGCACAAAAATAAATTTAGGTGAAGTGGTGAGATCTAACCCGATTTCTAACCCGATTTCTAACCTCATTTCTACCCTGTTGAATTCATTGCTTTATTCCTCACTGTCGTCTGCTTTCTCCAACTCTTCTAACTTCTTCTTAAGTTCAGCAATGTTGTCCTCATGAAGTTTAATCTTTCTCAAAATTCCTTCTTTATCTAATGGTTGCTTTATCTTTCTAAACTGAACTCTACCATCCTTCATAGTATGAATGTAAAAACCTTCTGGAATAATTCCTGATTTAATGTATTCTACCAAAAACTTTTGTTTCATTGCTTCAGTGACTTTAGTCGTCATTTTACTCTAAGGTGAAGCTAGCACAGCGATAATGGATTTCATGACTTTTTAGTATTTCATGCAATCTTAACAGATAGCCTTACAAGTACTTCCAGTGTCCCTAGCTGTCCCTCCTTTTTATATAACTCCATGACATTTATAATCTCGCGAAACTTAACAGGTAGCATAACAGATTAAAATCAGATGAGGTTTTGAACCAAAATTTCTAAGCAACGTTGTCAAGGATTTTGAGGAACTAGGGACAGAGTGTGGCAAAGTCCAAGATTTAATTTATCTTCATCTGTTTCATCAACTATCTCATCTAATATGCCAATATTTTATTCATAACTCGTGGCAAACTCACTAACTTTCGTTATGTTCATCTGCATGCTTCATCTGATAGAAAGTATGACTTTCATTAACTCTGTGAGATAATGAAAACTACTAGGGACAGAGACCATGGCAAAGTTTATGACTTTCATTATTTCCAGAACTTAATGAAAACTACTAGGGACAGAGACCATGGCAAAGTTCATGATTTAATTTATTCTCTCACTAACAACAAACACAAACTCCAACACTAACATCAAGTACTAACTTCAGCACAAATGACAAACACTAACAACAAACACAAACTCCAACACTAACAACAAACACAAACTCCAACACTAACGACAAACACTAACAACAAACACAAACTCCAACACTAACGACAAAAATAAATGTCCTCACTTCTTAACAAAGTAATATGTGCTTCTTACACCACCATAGCTCAAACGTTTCTTTTCAAACATCGATTGAAACTTATTTTGAGCCATTGGCTTTAGTCTCTTTTTCTTCAAATACGCCAAGAAATCTTCTTCACATCTTTTCACTTCATAGCCTTCTTTAAACTCCTCCTTGTTAAGTTCTATGAAATCCTTTATCTCATTCTTTGTTGCAATGGCTTCTTCACGAACGACATCATGAACTATTTCATCATTGCATTCATGTATGACCTCCTCACTGTTCTCATGAACTATTTCATCATTGCATTCATGTATGACCTCCTCACTGTTCTCATGAACTATTTCATCACTGTTCTCATGTATGACCTCCTCACTGTTCTCATGAACTATTTCAACACTGTTCTCATGTATGACCTCCTCACTGTTCTCATGAACTATTTCAACACTGTTCTCATGTATGACCTCCTCACTGTTCTCATGAACTATTTCATCACTGTTCTCATGTATGACCTCCTCACTGTCTTTCATAAGCGTTTCAAAGTCTCCTTTACTCATTACTTCAATCTCATGCTGTTCACAGTAGTACTTAAACTCACTGTATATGTCTTTGTTGTATGTTATATTGCTTCCCATGTACTCCATGAATTTTTCAAGCACTTCCTCATAATTCACTGTTTCTTTCTTTCCACGACCTTCTAATATCATACTTGCTTCGTAAATATAACTTCTTGCAGAACCGTCTCGCTTTCTACTTCTCTTCACAAATTCTCTCATCTTGCCACCAAATACATTTGAACTACATGCAAAGAATTCATTCTCCTTCGCAAATTCTTTATATCTTCTGTAGCACTCTGTACAATTCCATCCGGATACAAACTTTTCATAGAACTCCTCGTAAAACATTTGGTAAGGTGTTTTGTTCATTTCGATGAGTTCTTGTTTAGCCCTGGTGAATGGTATCTTCCTTACATCAAATTCACTTAAATCTTTCTTCATGAAGTACGTCAGTAAGTTTGAATAAAACTCTTCATTAAAGCTTTCAATGAGATTTGAGAAATATTCGTAATTTCCTTTGTATCTGCTGCTTACGTCAATGACAACAAATCTTCTGTCGTCTTTGTCAATCTTTACTGAGTTGAAGTTGTTAGATATCATGATGATATTACAAACATTCTCTATCTTTCTTACTGGCTGACACTTCTGATTTAAGTCCAACTGAGTCTCTGTTACTATTGACTTTAGTGCGTCGTGGTTCATGACCTTAGACGTATCGCATGAGCTTAGTTCATTGCATACGATGAGCTTCATGTTCTCAATAGCAGCATTGAATCTACCAACCACATTCTCTATTGCCGTTATATTATTGTTGGCGTACTTGCTAATGAGCTCGCATAGAACATTACTAAGTACATTCTTACCAGTTCCTTGCTTTCCTATTAACAAAAGTACTGTTCCAGTCTTTCCACAAGGATTTTGAACGATGTAGGCGAACCAGTTCAAAACATACTCATAAAGCTCTTCATCCTCATTACATATGACATCGTGAACATGTTTCAAATATCCTTCAATAACGCTTTCATCTACTTCATTCAGTACCTCATACTCATATCCTCTGAAATAGCTGTAAATGTCATCTCTTTCGTCAAAGAATCTCATGCCTGACTTCATAAGATAGTTCTTGTTCTGACCCGCTTCATAAATCATCAGTGCGTTCACATCCTTCTCCTCAATACGTCCTACATAAACACTCTTCATGAGCTTATTGAATTCCTTGCTATCTACTGACACAAGTGTTGTTGTGTCTCGTATTCCATCATAATCTTTCACTAGATATGTCATACGTGCTCCGTCAATAACGACAACACATCTTCTTAAGTCATTTATAACACTAGCTATGTCAATACCGTCCTCACTCATGTACTTATTTCTTCTCAAGTCCTTTAGTGTGAAAGTGTCTCTAAGTTCTATTTCAAGCAATTCATTTACACATCCTTTGCAATACTTCTCTATAAAATATTTCTGTCGTTCTTTACTAAGTTTCTTAACAGCTCTGAAGAACCATGTGTTTTGACTCAAACATCCTTCACAACTTCTCTCATTCATTCCTAGTTCTTTCATGTCATTATCTTCAACCTCTATGGTCCCATTGAGTAAGGTCAAAGGGTTCTTAGTCATTGCTGGTCTTATCTGAAACAATGTTTGTGCAACAGGTTTAACTAGTTCAGCAACGTCCTTCCTTAATATGAATAGCTGTTTCCACTCATCTTTGCTAACAGTTCTTTCATAACCACTGACAGTAATGATTTCATTTGCTGACCTTAGACACTTATGTTCTATCATTTGTATTGCTTTTGTGTAAGGCTTTCGTGAGCATAGGTTGTATATGTCATTCCTGCAATGTTCATTCATGCCAATAGTACTAAATCCTTTCTTTGCTGTTGAGTGCATAATATCCATTAGTTCCTGTGTTCGTATTGCTGTCTCATAAAATACAACAAGACCTTTGTCATCTATGACGTACTTACCGAAAACATTGCTTATATTCTTTAACCATGAAATAACATCCTCATTCATGCTGTCAAACATGAAGTAAGGTCTTACATACTCTTCACTTATAAGATACTCCACAAAGTACTTGTTAAGCTCTATGTCCTCGTGAGCGATTTCATTAGGTTTGATATTAGTTCCTTTTGTCATTGCTGTCATGTACTTCACTCTCATAGTTCCTTTCAATAGCGTAAAAGTACTTCATTGTTTCATAACTGCTCTAAATTCTGTTCAAAATTCGTACAACATAACTTTTTAACATTAGTGAAAGAACATGAGCGAAACAACAACATCTAACATTACAGAAGAAGTCAATGACAATGCCGATGAAAACATTACAGAAGGAGCTAGTGAAAATATTGACGAGTTCAGTGAGGAAGAAGATATTGAGGACGTCAATGAGAACGTTAGTGGGGAACAAACTCAATGGGAAACATTAAGAAATCATGAAGATTATGAGATTTGTACGACATATCCTTTTACTATTCGTCGAAAGAAAGACAAACATATTATGAGTGAATACTTAAATAATTATGGTTATATTGTGCTTAGTTTAAACAACAAAATACATTTAAAGCATAGAATTATTGCAGAACAGTGGATTGAAAATCCAAACAATTTGAAAGAAATAGACCATATAAATCATGATAGAACGGACAACAGAATCTCAAACCTTCGTTGGTGTTCTAGATCTGAAAACAATAGAAATAAAAGCAAGTATGGCGATATAGTTTATGAGTTCGTTGATGAAATATCTGACGAAGCTGTTGAAATAACAGATTATGGTAAACATTCGTTTGAGTTCTACTACTATGTTGAGAATGAAGACGCATTCTATTATTATACAGGTCTTAACTATCGAAAACTTCATATAAACTTTACAAAAACAGGTGCTGCTTATGTTTGTATGATAGATACAGAAAACAAGAGTTAGTATAACTATCATGGGTACGGAGACACTGCGCGCCTCCTTACCCCTGATATGTGAATTTGACACTTTACAAAACCGTTAACATATATTTTACAACACAAACGACAACACTAACTTAACATTAAATATTTACAAAGCCGCCAACCACTTCACTTCACTAACGTTTTCACAAACGACTTCATTAATGTAAAAAATAAGCGTTCTCACTTACAAAAGTATTGCAACTCCTCCCATTGCTGTGCTTCACATAACAGCTCATAATCTTCTGACTCACTTTCTTCTTCATATAGGTCAAAATCACTGTCATAGTTTATACCTGTAAGTTTTGACAAAGCTAATGAAACACGCTTACCGTTTGTATCGTATGCTTGTATAAACTTTCCATTATGTTTGTTGTCATAAACGCTCAAACTAACTTTACCCTTTCTCCCTCGTATCTGATAGAATGTATTTTCACGAGGAACGAAGAACAAATTCTTGAACTCATGACCGTTGTAGTTTGTTATCTCAATAGTTTTCGTCATTTACATCCAAATAAAATAAAAATAAAATAAAAAATAAACTTAAAAATAAATGATATCACCACTCCCACACGTATGAAAACATAGCGCAAAAATAAATTTAGGTGAAGCGGTGAGATCTCACCTGTTTTTTCACCTCTTTTTTCACCCTGTTGAATTCATTGTTTTATAACTCTCTTCCTTGGTTTCTTTTTAGTTGCTTTCTTCACGTCTGTCTCCAACTTGACTGTCTTTTCTTCTTCGTCGTAATGATACCAGTTACTTCCACCAGTCAATGGGTCAAATGGTCGTTCATAAGGGTTTCCATACATTCCATAAGGTCCGTATGGATAAACTACTAGTGGAGAAGAAACATTTTCTTTAGTTCCATCGACTCTATTTAAATGCATTGTTTCACCTTTCATCTGGTCATTAAAGTCTTTTGCGTGTTTTGCAAACTCGTCGTCCTTTCCTAAAGCATTTTCTGACTCAGTCGCAACCAAATTGGATGCTTTATTTATGAGCCCTATTTTATTTAATCTTAACTTCTTTGCAACCCAGCCTCCAATCTTCCCTTTATTTGCATCTAATGTCTTTGAAACCCTTCCTCCACTCATTTTATTTACTGCGTCATAAGCTCCAAGTGCTTTTGCTCCAAATGCTAATGCTTTTGTTCCCATTGCGCCTAAAGCTGCCCAAGCTACCATTTACACCATATTAAAAATCATCTCTCTTCAATATTATCTCATAAAAGTTCTCGTTACTGGAGAAAGTCAATGAAACATAAACATTCTCACGGGCTTCGCCCTCACCGCTTTGCGGTCTATCTAACTTATTTCTTATATCATCTATTCTCAATAAAATGTCTGAACAATTGCTAACATCTTCTACAACAGTTATTTCATCATGAATGACCTTCAAGAACAAGCTCATTTAATATGCAATTAAAATCATCTCAATAATGAGTCCATCCTTTCCATCTTTAGTAGCACAACATCTTTCATTGAAGAAGGTTCGACAAGTCTTATGTTAAACTTACTGACAAAGTTTGTTATACTATAATGCTTCGGTGGCGAATACATGTAGTTTGAAAGACATAATAAAGATTCTTCAGCAAATTCACTTATACTGGATTTTATAACAATGTTCTCACGAGACCAAATACCACCAATTGACAATCTTGTAAGCAATCCTGCTGAACCTTCAACTGTAAACGTCGATGGTAAGATTCCACGAAGGTCATCTATTGACATCTTTGAGTCACTGAATTTAAATATTTTCTTAAAGCAATCGTCATTATCTAACCATGCAATAGCTTTGAAGTTTTCATTCGAATATACATCTGCTTCATTAAATGTAAATCCTGACTTCTTTGCAGAGATGACTTTAAAATCTATTGAGTTTGTTTCAAAATTATATGCTATGGTAACTTCTGAAGGTAATGGATGCCCTTCCGCAGTCAGTTGTTCTCTCACTACCATTTGAAGCTTTGTGTTAAAAACTTTCATGTCATCTCCTGTATCTAAGTTCACATACACAGCAACAGGGAAACTATCTTGCTTCTTTGTTTCATCATTATATCTCAAAACATTAAAGTTCTTCAATAATATTGTTCTTCCTGCTGGAATACTTCGAACCTGTCTGATTTCAATAGCTTTCTCACCTCCTACATACTCTACCCAGTGTCTTGGATATTCATAAGTATACTGACTTTCTTGAATTTTGGTTGGTTTCATCATAACATGTTCATAGTATATCTTTATACTCTTATCAGTTAGACTCGGTGCTATGTTCTGAATATTTCTGACTTGCATTTTTAATGGAGATAAAATGAAGCATTTAATACATGACGTAGATGAAGACATGAATGAAACTACAGACAAACTTAACTCTTCTCTTATTCTTCCTTTCAGCAAAGATTATGAATTCTGTTCAAATGGTGTGTATTTCTATTGTGGAAAGATGGGTTCAGGTAAGACATTTAATTTAATTCGTCATATACTCATAACAGAGCGTTTAGGAAACGACTCTTACTATGATCAAATCATTATATCAGCAACTTCAGACTCTATGGATTCAACAGCGAAAACATTTATGTCAAAAGTTCAAGCCTCTGTCGTTAAAGTTCCAGACAGTGAACTCATTGAATTTCTTCAACGTTACATTCGACGTAAGAGAAAATATTATGCCATCGTTGAATTTATACAGTCAGGAATGCAAAAGACTTCTGAGGAGATGGAAAGAATTATTGACAAACACCACTTACGTCAATACTCAGGAGTTTACGATATGAAACGACTTACAAACTACATTCTGTCAAAACTTTCAAAATACCCCTTCAAAAAATATCCTTCAAATACTTTGTTAGTTTGCGACGACTTCGCCGGAAAAGGTTTAGTTTCAAAGCCTGACTCACCATTAGCTAACATCATAACTAAAGTCAGACATTACCATTTAACTGTAGCAATACTTATGCAAACATGGAGGTTTTAGCTTTAAACATAAAACGTCTCATAACTGACTTCGTTATCTTTCAAGGTTTCTCACGTTATGATATTGAACTCATTTGGAAACAGTCAGGTATAACATTACCTTTTGAAGAAATTTGGAAGCATATAAGTCTCTCATCTCTCCTCGTTCATACCTTGAGATTCATATCATGACTAATACCATTAAAGTCAAAAATATTCCATGGGAACGACCAACATTGTTTTAAAGTTTAACCTTCAACTGACTGATGGTAAACAAATTCCATGCATCTCTGTCGCCATTTCTGTTAATATTTTTGCTGTCATTCATATCATCCACTTCTCCATCTGTTAACTTTTGAGGATATGCGTTAGAATAGCTGTTCTTAAATGAAGGCTTTTCACCTTGAGAGCATAAACTCTATAACTTTCTGCATACTTTATGTTTGAACCTCCTGAGCCATCGTTGACATAAATTTTTATAGGCTTCCACCCTTTGTTCATGTTCCTGCTTCTTCCCTTAGCTCTTTTGTTCAGTAGTTCTACATCTTTATACACAGCACCTGTCTCAGTGAATTCAACAATATTTTCATTCGTTAGCTTTACATTCAAACCCTTGTCGAGTATATTGTTCATTTCATACATATAAAAGGTTTTTATTCTATATGAAATGAGAAGCAAATCCATCTTAGCTGGTGCCGTTAATGTTCCAATTGAACCAACATCAAATGTTGACTCACGAACGACAAACAATATTGTCATAAAGAACTATAGTTCAGAGTGTTTGAAAGAACCAGAACCAGAGCTGAAATCCGTGAATTTAAACACAGCTTCAAACGCTAACGCTACATCAGATGTTAAGTTAGAGTATCCACCACTGGACCAAATTCTTTTCAAGAGAAGCCAACGACAATCCTTACACAAATGTTCAAACAAATCCTTCAGATAACGTAGACCATTACCTTCTTCAGTTATACAAACAATTTTACTCAAAGACGATAAGAAGCTTTTGACAAATCTTATAAGTAAGAACCAAATAATTCTAACAAAGGAGGACCTTGGAAAATGTTATCTCACGAATAACAGGGAAACAATGTGTCATTGACTATCTCGACCCTGAAATCGAATGCTGTGGTCAAACGCCACCATTCATGAAAATAGGTAACATCCGCATCATTGAAACACCAGGAACTACAGGAGTTGAGTTTTAAGTATAAATATTCGAACGAGTATACAAAACTTTCAACAGAATATTAAACTTTGCTTGAAATATGTTTTAGTAAATTAAAGCAATTTGTAATATCTGTCCAAAACTTCTTCAACAGTATCGAACTCATCTTCATAATGCAAACCTAATCTTATTGACTTGGTGCAGTTTTCACTAACACAATATAGCGCTTTGCGCTCGGCGCCTTTGACGCCTTTTTCTGTTCTCTTGACTGACATAACTAACTCATTTGTTTCATCAAACAGCAATAACCAAAGTTCATGACCTAATACATAACATTCATACTTTATATTTTTAGCTCTGAGTTCTCTTGTAAGCTGTTGCATTTAATATTTTCTAAAAAGTCAACTTCAACAGTCATTCGCACTGGTGCCTTCAGTTCTACAGGCTCTCCTTGAAAGTCAACAAGTCTGAATGCATGTCTTTCAAATTATGAGGACTAATGCGAATCCATTTACCTAAATGAGTTGCTATGACAGGAACATTTGGAATGAACATTGAATTTACTGCATAACAGAAAGATTTATACTCTACTGAACCTTTACTATTAACTCCTGAAATGCCTGTGACATTAGCTATTTTTGACTCAATGTACAAACAATTGCCATAACATACGTATGGAACAGATTTCATCTCAATCGTTTTGTCAACACTTTTCAAAGGAAATGTCATATGGTATGCTCCTAAAAGAAGTTGAACTCTATGACTCATTCGTGTTATCTTAAACTCTTTCTTGCTACTGAACTTCAATGTTCCCTCAGAAGAGAGTTCGACATCTATGTTGTCAATAGTTTCTTCATTTATGAGATTATTATGACTCCAGCAATTTTATCTATTCTATACTCTGCTCTGTTTAGGAAATGTTATAACACTTCTTTTGTCATCTATTTCAATCTCTATGAAATCTGTTTCATCTGTTATGACAAAAGTTGCGATAGTATTGAAGTCAACAACTCTGAAAGCAAGCGCTTCATTCTGAGACCTAAGTTTGTTTGTAGCTTTACTGTCCCGTATTCGTTTGGGTCTGTACTTTGCAAATAGAACAACATTTTATTCTCATTAAAATATGACTATTGCTGCAATGCGTATGAAACAAATGAAGCAGAAAGAGCACATGAACTAGTAAACGAAAACTCAACTTTAACCATTGAAGGCAATGATTTAGTCATTGACGATGGAAAAACTAAAAAAGTCATTGATTTCGATACTTTTAACACTTATGACCCATTCATTACAACAAGCAAAGTTCCTATCATAAATGATGGAACGGTGCAATATATAAATTCTACAGTAGATGCCTCATTAGTGAAAGTACTGAATGTTCTCATTGAATTGTTAAAGAGCTTTCGATTTGACGACAACATTAAATGCCTAAAGAATTTAGTCATGAATGAGAAACAAATTCTCGGCGTTGCTGGTAGCAGTAATGATGTACACCTTATGACATTAGAATATTATAACGAACATAAAGATGAACTGAAAGGAGAGAAGGGTGACACCGGACCTCAAGGACCACAAGGAATACAAGGAATACAAGGAATACAAGGACCTCAAGGCGAAAACGGTTTGGATGGAAAGGATGGAAAGGATGGAAAAACTGCTAAATCATGGATATGGGACCTTATAAATACTGGTTTAACAGCTGCTTCATATGGAGTTCTTCAATACCAAATCGGAAAGATATGGGCGGTACTTGGTGAAGAAGTTTTAAATGACGTTAAAAATGCTTTGAACTTCATTTCAAATGGTTCGGATACTATTAAAACTTTATCTGGTTGGATGCAAGAAACAAGGAGTCAAATAGATACTGTAAGACGTATAGCAAACAATGCACGTACGGGATTGGATACTTTACGACAAGCACAAAATACACTAAAGGAAGCAAATGATATTCTTGGCTCAGTATCAGACATGCATGAAGATTGGCTTAAAGGTATTGACAAATCTTTAAAAAATCACAGTCAGTCTATTGCTGACTACAAGAAAAGTATAGATTTTTTACATAGTGCTATGGACGTACATGATGGAAGCATAAGGAACTTACTTAATGCTAACAATAACTTACCAGGAACTATTAAAGCATTTATAAAGTCCTTTGTAAAACCGGTGCTCTAACATTTAGGTCTTTGAGAGCAAGAGCATTGAAGTCAAGAGATGCAGAAACTCCAACAGAACCTACAGAAGGAACTGAAACAACAGAAACTCCAGAAGAACCACCAAAACCAACAGCTAATGAAATATTGTTCGAATATTTTCCAAGGTACTCTGTTCTCATTGCATACATTCAAGAAATACTTAAGAAAGCAGACTTGACTTTAGGAGATGATGAAAGTTCTGTATATCTTTCGTTCCAGTTTCAAATAGCAGAACTTTTGAGACAGATATGCTTAATGTATGACAACATCTCTGATTTCACAAGATATGATGACGACCATGACCCCGAACACGGTGAAGAAGAAGTTTTACAAACATCCATTAAGACAGGAAAGGTTTTAACACAAAGTCTCATTATTGACACCAAAGATGGCGAAGTGGACGTTCTTCAAGAGCTGAAGAAAAATACTTCTTCGGGAGGTGGTGGTAGGCATGAACTTGAAATAAATGAGATAGAAGAGAAATTAGCCGAAAAAGCAGATAAAGAACATAAACACAATATCTCCGATATAAATGAACTTCAAGCTACATTAAATAGTAAAGCGGACAAAATGAACTTGACGCAATGAACAAAGTTTTGAAATCTCATAAACACAATATCTCCGATATAAATGAACTTCAAGCTACATTAAATAGTAAAGCGGACAAGAACCATGTTCATTATATAACTTCAGACGAACAGATTATAACGGACTACCATGGATATTTAACACGAAGTGATGAAGCGAAGACAAAAAATGTTAATGAAAGAAGATATAAATACATTCGTGCTAAAGGTTATGACATAAGCTGTACTGTACAGTATGATGTAGCTAAAGCACCAGAAGCATTTGGTTATACCGGTGAAATTTATGCCTCTACTTTCAATGTTAACGGTGTATTAGTTGAACCAAGATTTACTTTGAGAGTTAAGGCAAAAATAACGTTTGAAGATGCTATTAAAAGTAAAGCTGACAAAGTTGAACTCGAAGCAACGAACAAAGTTTTGAAATCTCATAAACACAACATCTCCGATATAAATGAACTTCAAGCTACATTAGACAGTAAAGCTGACAAGAACCATACACATAAATCCTTCACTACTGTTAGAGCAGACGACATAATATTGAACTTTGACCTTGGTTCAAGTGCACCTTTAGAATCCAAGTACAAGCGTAAAAGATACTCTTAACAATTTAGATAAGAGTTGCAGGACATTGAAGTCATGCCAGAAACTTTGAAGCATATGAACTACCGCAATGTTAGATAAGAAAGCAGACAAAACTTATGTGGATGCAGAACTAACAAAGAAATTTTCGAAACCAGATACAATGACATTTACAACAGAAATTATAAATGGTGAACCAGCAACTCCATTTGAATTTGTTAGAGGTCTTCAACCAGATACTTTTGAATTTTTCTTGGATAATTCTATTGAACTAACATTACATTATAAAAGTGGAACAAATGCAACATTTCATCCGGGAGATACATTCCAAATGGTATTTAATGACATAAGTTCTTTAGAATATGTTTATAGAGTTATGAGCATATATGATTTAATATATCCTATAGGAGCTGTTTATACGTCTATGAATCCAATAAATCCAAACACTTTATTTGGTGGTAGATGGTATGAAATAGTTGACAGTTTTCCATTCTACACTAATACGCAGTCAATGAAGATGGGAGGTTCAAAGAAAATAGGTATTGAAAACCTTCCTTCACATATGCATAGGTTCAGTGGAAGAACATCTGTGGAAGGAAACCATTCACATTCAATAACAAAAAGAGGTTATACAAATCTTGCAGCGGGTTCGGATAGACAGGGAATGCATAGATATGATATCTCAGATGACCCCAAAGATGTTAGCACAGGTATTTTCTGTGGAACTGCAGGAAATCATACACATGTTGTAGCTGGTATTACAGACCCAGCAGGTAATGGAAAAGATTATATGCCTCCTTATATAACAATGCACGCTTGGATACGAGTTGGTTAAACTCTTTAACTTTACATAAATGAGCTTGAAAGAAGTATTCGAACAACATCCATGGAGGTCATTTAAGAAGTTCAATGAAGCTGCAAAGAGTTGGGGATTTACTAACAGAGCTGAAGTGAAAAGGTTCTTTGACAAAAATGTTGTACATCAAACAAAAATAAACCCTTACGACTACTTTTTACCAATTTACTCCAACGCTCCTGACGCATACCAATTTGACACTCTCATTCAAAGCAGAAAAGGAGGACATAAACCATTCCTCATCTTCATTAATGTTAACACTCGTAAAGCATATGCATATCCAATGAAAAATAAAGGAACTCGTGAAGTGTTAAGAGTTTTACAAAAGTTTGTAGCAGAACATAACCCAAGTACTTTAACATCAGACCAAGACAGTGCATACCTCAACAATGAAATCACAGATTTTCTCATTAAGCATAACATAACTCACTACACTACTGAAGACCATAACCATAACATACTCGGCATCATAAACCGCTTCATAAGGACTCTCAGAGATTTAAACCAAGAGCGAGACTTTACCGAAGAAACAATGAAACATTTTCTCGAAGTATATAATTCCTCAACACATTTTACAACAGGACATACACCAAATTCAATGACACAACAACAAGAAGAAAAGTATATACAAAAGAAACGAAGCCAAACACAAAATATCAGAAATTCAACACAATTTACCCTCATTCCTGGAACAAAAGTTCGTGTAGTTCTTGACGACAAACCGTTGACAAAGAAACGTTTAAGGTTAAGTCGAAATTATTATATTGTAGACTCTACGCAAGGTAATGGATATCTTATAAAAGCTGCCGACGACTCTATTGCGTTTTATCCTCGTCATAAATTAGTTGAAAGTAGTAATGGCAAACTTGCTGAAACCATTGACGAAGCAAAGCGAGGAGTGGTTATTGAAATACTTGGCTACAACACAAACGATGACACTTATAAAGTAAGATATGAAGGAGGTGTTGAAGATGTTATACCATCTAAGAACTTGAGAGAGTCGAAGCCAACACATCTGGGACCATTAGAGCGGGAGTACTGGAAAGACAAAAATATGCCAGAAAGAATAAGAAAATTCTTCTAAACTTTTTCATTAGATGTAAATCAGACAAAAATATAATTTAGGTGAAGAGGTGAGATCTCACCTGTTTTTTCACCTCTTTTTTCACCTCTTGAATTTTCATGAATTTTTCCCGAAATAAAAAATAAAGTTAGTTTTATTTTTTTTATTTTTTTATTTTGTATAAAAGATATGATTTCAACAATCGGCACAACAACAATTCAAGCCGCGAACGGCGGGACTCTGTCCACAACAACAGCACCAAACTCGTTAGTCATGAATCCTACGTCAATGTTAGTAGAGATGAAAAACTTCATTCCTTCTTCATATACTTTCGAAACAAAAATCCAGAAGATAAAGCAAGAACTTTTAACAAGTAATTTAGACTGTAGTGCGAAAGATGAAGAAAATGAAGAATATCTTTATGAAATGCAGGACATTATTGACCATTTACCCAAATTGCCTGAAATCCAACAACAAAAACTCACTATTCCTGAATTCGACGAAATTGAAGTGAAACCAACTGACTCAGTAGAAATAAAGAAGTTCATACGTAAAGTAAATTATGAATTCCTTGGTTTTCATTGCAACCATAAGGTTATGGACAAAGATTGCGACATGGTATATAAAAACATTTCTGACATATATAAATCTGAGGAGTTTAAGACTTACGATAACTTTGTTTCATTAGTTGCAAAATGTGTTTGGGAAATAAGAGATAAAGATAGAAGAGGCAAAGTATGGAACGAACAAATAAGACCCGCTATGTTTGAGATGAAGAGAGCAATTGACGCTTTAGTTGTTTTAGCTGGTTTTATTTCAATGTATAACGCAAAAATGAACCCGCAATGTTCAAAATGTAAGGCAGCAATTAGGAAATATAACTACTCAGTCAAAGAGATAGAAAGAATGAGAAACGACTATGCAGACTTAAAGAAAGAAGCAGAAAAGCCAGCAGAAGATAAAATGAACATGTTAGAATTTCTGAACAAAAACTATCCAACAGCAGAAGATTTCCTTCTATCTGACGTCAAGAAGAAGTATAAAGAAACCTTCGGTATTGTTAAAACTTTTGACATACTGACAGAAGAAATAGAAGCTACGAAATTGTTTAGGATTTCAAATATACATCGTACAATTCATGTAAAACGCTTGTGAAAAAACTGGGGTGAAAAAAGAGGTGAAAAAACAGGTGAGATCTCACCTCTTCACCTAAATTATATTTTTGTTCAAAGCTTCCACGAGAGAAAAGATTCCTCATTCGCTAAGGATTCCAAAAATGAAAAAATCATTGATTTCGGCTGAGAAAAAACAGCAAAACCCTTCTTCCACGGGAATAAAGAAATAAAGAAGAAATAAAGTAAATTTTTTATTTATTCCCGTGGAAGATAGAGCACTTTTATGACACTTTTTATTCACGACAAACAAGACAAACAAAGAAAATAAGAAAATACGGCGCTGTCGCGGTTCGAACCACAGACTCTGACCCCTCCATAACACCACCTTAGACCACTGTGCTACGTAGCCTGTCGACATAAGATTTTATAAATTGCATATTTGACGTAAATTTATTTCCATCTAGCTTCCCACCGCATAAGATATTCATACGTGTTTGTAAGACATTCATTAAATTCTTTTCTATTGCATCTAATCTTGCGTTATTTTTTTCAATAGCTTGTCTGTATTCTTCATCATCTCCAGCAGTGTTTGGGTCTTCACGTTTAAAATATTCATTGTTAACCAATTTTTTATCTACAAATTTTATTAGTGTTTGATTCACTTCGTTATGATAACGGTCATATTCTTTCAATACGTAAGTGAAGACAAAATGCGTCGTACCTTCAATCTTAAAGCTTAAAGAACTTTCAACACAGTTTTGAGGGTCTGTCAGTGCGTCAATGAGATAGTATTCGAAGTCAGTCAATAATCTTTTTAAAGTCATTTCATACAGGATAAAATTTAATGTTGTGAAGAAATAGTGTTTATCTCAGAAAAATAACGCTAATTTTATTTTTATTTATTTTTTTATTTTGTATGTAAAGACAGTAATGACAACATCAGAGAACACAACAACAGTTATAGTCCATGAAGCAATAAATGAAGAATACGAGTACATACAATATAACAAACAGTTACGTCTCATTCGTTCAGTCAAAGATGACATGTACCAAATGCAAAGTATTTTGACAGCATGTTATGCTCCAGATACTAAACTTCCTAAAGACTGGTTTAGGAACCAAAGCACACAAGAACTTTTGATGAAGCACAGCGAGACATACTTTTTTCTGAAAACAGTGAAGAACAGCGAGTAGGTAAAAAACCCAGTCGCCAAAACTCTATGAAAATCGTGAAAAATTGCCAAACGGTTTGAGAGGATATTATGTTCATAGACTTCTCGTAAATGTTGTAGCAATGTGGGCTTCACCTCGTTATGCTTGGTATGTTTGTAAACTTCTTGACGAAATTCACAGACAAGAACGCGAACAGATGGAAAAGAAACTTCAAGCAAAAGATGAAGTCATTGAATCCAAAGACAAAAGCATACAGAAAAGAATACCGCGTTCAGTACCAAAAGGAAAGGAAAAGAACTATAAGTATATGATTTATACTGAAGAGATGGAAAATGAAGAAGACAGAGATATGGTTATGTTGCATTTAGTCAGAAGAAACAACAAAAGCTTTTATGACCTTGCTAAGATTTACAAATCTGACAGAAACTGGTTCTATCGTGAAAACTTACCGATTTCAATGACACCGAATGAGCAAATAAAGGAAATTGTCAAAAATACTCTTCCTCAAACACACTATGACATCAAAGGTTGCACAATACTTACATTCAAAGAAGACTTACCATTGTTAAAGGAAAAAATAACAGAGTATTTCGATAACTTCAAAGAGGAAGAATGAAAATCTAAGCTAATTTTATTTTTTTTTATAAAATTTTATCTCATATGAAAGAACATGAATTTAGAATATTCGGAACTCATGACAGAAGAGGAGAACGAACAGCATGTAAAAGATTATGCAAAATTTATGAAGACATACAAAGCATTTAAACAATATCTAAATGCTTCTAAAGATTATGCAAAATTTCTGAAGGTATATAAAGCTTATGAAAAAGCGTATGAAAAGTTTATACATTGGGGAATTGTTGTAAAATATCCATATGAAGACTAACCAAAAATATATTTTTGCTTAAATAGCTTCAGGGTCAATTTCTTCAACCATTTCACTTCCTTCGTCAATGTCAATTGAAGCTTCTTCAACCTTTGGTAAGAATTTCTGTATAACATCTTTGTTCGTTATTGTCTTCAGAGATGAAGGATAATATTTCACATTTGTTTCACCCTTCTTATATTCTTTCTGTTCGGAAAGATTCATAGCAATACTGAAGAAGTCAATGTTAGAGTTCTTTATGACAGTATAATGAGTATCTTTGACATTCACGAAGAAACTCTTTTGTTTCAAAACTACTGCTAACTCTTGTGAAGTATAACGTTTGCGGTCAATGACGATAGCTAATGGTCTGACATACTGACCAAACTTAGATTCTTTCACAAACTTCTTGTTAAAGATAACATTAACGTTTGAAGCATTATTGAACTCATTCTTGATGGCATTAGCGAGAGCATTGTATGAAAAGAACTTGCAATCTTGCATGTGTTTCATTAAAATAAAAATATTAAATTATTTTGAAAAATAACTTAAAAAAAATCTAATCTAATTTTTTCAAAAATATTTTTTTTATTTCCTACTAAAGATGTATCGGAAGTTGTCTAAGTTAGAACACTCGGAAATAAAACAACTTCTTACAGAAGCTAATATAGATGTTGCAAAGCATTACGCAACAAACAAAAAAGCACTCGCTGACTTCATTAAAGACTATAATGGTGCAATAAGTTACGATAAAATTCATGAGTTCATAAAGCCGCAACGCGGCGAGGACGAAGTCCATGCAATAGCATTTCCTTTAAATGACGTTGCTATTGACTTATATCATAGACGTTCAGTACCTCATGAAGTAAGAAGAGAGATGTTTGACATAACAAATGCGAACGTTGGTCATACTCGTAAAGCTCTTTCGCATGATGTTCGTCAAGAGATGTTTGACATAACAAATGCGAACGTTGGTCATACTCGTAAAGCTCTTTCGCATGATGTTCGTCAAGAGATGTTTGACATAACAAATGCAAACGTTGGTCATACTCGTAAAGCTCTTTCGCATGATGTTCGTCAAGAGATGTTTGACATAACAAATGCGAACGTTGGTGAAACAAGAAGAAGAGACGACACACTGAAACAACAGAGAAGAGAGATGTTTAAGAGCGCTATAGAACAAGTTCGCAAAGCTAACGATGTCATTCGTTCCATTGACGACAAACCAAAAGAAGGTGAGAGATGGTTAAAGAAAGATGAAGAGAATAGGAAGAGAAATGTGAAGTCAGGCAATAGACTCATTGACTTTAACATCGAAGCTTTAGATGAACCAAACAGAGACTACTTACACAAACATTTCGGTAAGGTTTTCATGAGACTCTTAAGAGAAAATTAAAATAAACTCACAACAGAGATGGATGGTATGTTATAAACTTGGTGGAAAGTATGAATGTTCTACGTTAAACCTCAATAATATTGGAACATTACTACATCAGCTCTTGAAGGAGAACTTTATATCAGAGATAAAGCAAATGCTGCAGGTATTGTTGAAATGCACTATGACTTCTTCTTGACAAACATAAAGAATCTTACCGAAATAAAGATGTATGATTTAACAGAATATGAAGGCTTAACGATGTCAGATGTTAAGAAAGGAAAGCCACAGAAGCGACCATATAGAGATGAAAGCACACTGACAGAAAGACAGAAAAGATTATTGAACAGACTTAAACAAACAGGAGATAAACAAGATATAGATGACTTCTGGAATGAAATCCTTGGTGAAAAGAAGTTTTATAAGAAGAGAAGCGGTCAGTTCTGGAAGTATCTTTGCACATTACCTATAAATCTTGAACGCTACCAAATCTTCAATGAACTGAACAAAAGAACTGCAACACTTATGACAGAAGACAATTGTTTCGTTTATGCTTGCATTCAGGCTGGAGTAGATGAAGAAACTATTGACCACATGAGAGAAGTCATTCGTGTTAGAGACTTTCCTCAAAGCAAAGTACAAGAAATTTCTGACGCAACAGGTATAGCATTTAATGTTACCATTGGTTACTTCAATGACTCAAGACATAATGAAATAAAGAGATACATACCAAAAGAATGTGAAACTGTTAGAACTATTGACTTACTTCTTGTTGAAGACCACTACATGCTAAACGAAAGATTACCAATGACAACATATTTCATTCGCAACTATATAGAAATTCTCAAAGCTTGTGGTGGAATGAACATTGAGAAACAAATGAAGATTTATACAAAGAGAGAAGATAAATATGTAGTTCGTTATGATAGAACAACACCGTTATGGAATGTTATGAAAATATTGTGGGAGTGCAAATATTTCGAACCTATTTCTTATGGAGAACTTTTCACATATACTACTGACTTATATAAACAGAACCTTGCACCATTTAAAGATTTGACATATGCTCCAAAGTATTGTGTACAACTGAAGAAGAAAGCAGAGTCAAAAGAAGTAAATAAAAATAAGTGCAAGTTCATTCCTGAGCACGTTTTCTTTGCTGACTTTGAGTGTAGTACCGATGGCTTTCATAAAGCTTTTAACATATGTTACGACAATGAAGATGGTTCAGTGAGTGAAAGCATTTGGGGTCAGAACTGTGCAACAGAATTTTTGGAGCGACTTCCTGACAAGAGTTTAATATATTTCCATAACCTCAGTTATGATATAAACTTCATCTTAAGACACATGACAGAAGTGAAAGGAACTCCCATCATTAAAGGTTCACGAACAATGCAAATAACTGGCTTATATAAAGGAAGGGCAATTATTATAAAAGACTCTTACAGTGTTATAAATAAGAAGCTTAAACTATTTCCTGCTATGTTTAACTTACAAACAGGACCGAAAGAAGTATTTCCATATAACTACTACAGCAGTGTTTTGTTAGCAAATGACAACAGAACTGGTGTCATTTCTGAAGCATGTAAGTTTATCCGGGATGCAGATACATTCATGAAAAACATAGATTCCATCAAAGGTTGCAGAATAGATGAGAACCACTTCGACTTAGAAAAGTATAGCACATTTTATTGCAAACAAGATGTAAGAATTTTAAGAGAAGGTTTTGTTAAGTTCCGCAATGACATATTGAAAGAATTTGATTTAAACATTTATGACTACGTTAGTATTTGTTCTATTGCTAACAAATTGTTTGAGAACAGAGTGTACTTCCCGAATGGAAATTTATATGACCTCTCAAATAAACCAAGAGAATTTATTTCGAGATGCATTCAAGGTGGAAGATGTATGTTGTCAGATAACATTAAACAAAAGAGCGAAAAGAAACTCATTGCTGATTTCGACGCTGTTTCATTATATCCATCCGCTATAGCAAGACTTTATACTTTAGAAGGTATTCCAAAGGTTATGAAGAAAGAAATGTTAAGCACAGAGTATCTCATGAGACATTTATTTGATGACGACCAAAAGGAACCCATTGGTGAAAAGTTTATGTCTGGCTTCTTTGTTCTCATTAAGATAACAGAGATTGGAATACATAGACACTTTCCTTTAATAGTTTGTGACCCTGAACTAAATCCAGAACTTAATGTTCCCAGAAGTTCAAACACTTGCTGTTTAATGTATGTTGACCATATAACATTACAAGACCTCATAAAATATCAAGGTGTCAAATGTGAAGTGTTGCAAGGATACTATTACGATGGAAACAGAGATATTAGAATAAGAGATGAAGTAAAGAAGTTGTTTGAGTTAAGGTTAAAGTATAAGAAAGAAGGAAATCCTTTGCAAGAAAATATAAAGCTCATTCTGAACAGTATTTATGGCAAAACTATTCTATCTCCTATTGAGTCAAAAATAACCATAGTAAATGACAAAGATGCTATAAGATATGCCATCAGAAACTACAACCATATAGTGAAGTTCGAAGGTTTGGATGGTTCAGATAAAACTATTTTCAAGCTAACGAAAAGTATTTGCAGACACTTTAACTTCTGTCCACTTGGTGTTAACATTCTGTCTATGTCGAAGAGAATAATGTGTGAAGTATTCTGTACTGCTGAGGACTTAGGAATGGACATCTTTTTATAGCGATACCGACAGTATGCATCTCTACAATGAAGATATCCCTCGTTTAGCTGAAGAGTTTGAGAAACGTTATGGAAGAGTTCTCATTGGTAAAAACCTTGGTCAATTTCATAGCGACTTTGCAGAAATCACACCTGGAAAACAAAGTTTAGCATACAAGTCAATATTTTGTGGAAAGAAGACTTACATAGACTTACTCACGAATGATTTAAATGAAGTTGCATTTCACTGCAGAATGAAAGGCGTGAAGCAAGATGTTATTGCTTTAACCGCTAATGAAATGTTTCCTGACTCTGTTCAGTGTTTCTATGATGAAGATAAAGGTTTAATGGTTCCGCAAGGAAAATTTGACAAAGACTCTGAGTTCAGTTTATGAAGTTTACAAAGCACTTTATGACGGTCAAGAGATTGGATTTGACTTATGTAAGTCTGCTACACCTGCATTTGACGAGAAGTTTAACTTTTCTATTCAGACTAAAACAAGCTTTATTCGTAAGTTGAAGTTCTGAGGTCATTTATTTTTGTCAGCAATGAGGTCATTCGTGATAAAAATAAGCCGCTAGCGGCAAGGGCGAAGCCCATGAGGTCATTTACAATACTGCGATGGTAGAGTTTAAGAGTTGTGCTTCAATGTAGAGACAGTCCTTATGGTCTGGAGGTAGCAAAACAGGTGCTTTATGGTCATGAGTGGAGAACATGTCTATCCAAAACTCACGATTGAAGCCAGTAAGCTTGTAATACTTAGGATTTGGCAGTGGTGAAGTTCTTGTATGACCAATGAACTCATTTTCAACTCCCTTACTTAAGTTTGAATATAATATAGCTTGCTTTCTATCCCAAATGCCAGGTGTTACAATCTTTGAAAATTCATTTTTCCTCGGAAGCATTGCATAATAATTGAAAACATTTTTTGAAGTCATCATTTGGTTCAGAGATTTGAAATCTTATACGTAATGGATTTTTTTTCTTTTTAGCGACTTCATTGAATGGTGAGAATACAATGAATTGACAGTCATGAGTTCCATCTTCATTTTCATTAAATTCATAATGAAAGTCTATAAGTTGTGGCCGACTACCTTCTTCCTTCAGTTGTGCAAGAAACTCACGTAAAGGCTGTAAAGTTTGTACTTCAATGTTGAACTTTTTCTCGAACATCTCATTAAATGAAATCATACATTGCAACAATGTTGTATCGTCTTTAAAGTATTTGTATATGTGAATGTTTTGGGCGCTTAAAGACTGTTCGTCATTTTCTATCTCGACTTGAAGTATAAAGTCAACCTTTCTGAAAGCACGTGTTATATACATAGATGTTATGCCAATGTACTTCTCTTCATTTATGTTCACAATCCAGTCTGTTGGAAACTTAAACGTTACTCTCTGTTCCCCTTTATTTTGACGTCAGGGTTTTCACTACTGAACGCAACAGATAAAGGTATTTGTCTATACATTTAATTCGGATAAAAATAAACCATTTACTCTTTCTTTGCTTCAGCTTCTTTAGCTTTTGCTTCAGCTTCTTCTCTAGCTTTCTTCGCCAGCAAACGTGGGTTCTTTTGTCTTCCAGCAGCTAATGCAGCAAGTTGTTTTTCACTAAGTTTTCTCTTTGGTCTCTCTGGCTTTTGTTCTTGTTTTTGTTCCTTCAGTTCGGATAAAATTTGCTCACGAATTTCTTTCTTCAATGCTTCAACATCTATGACCCCTTGGGTCTTGTCCGTAGGGCTTGTCTGAGTCATTTGACTGCAGATAAAAAACAAAATTAAAACTTTAACCGGTGTAAAATGAGCTTGTCAAAATCAGAGCGAGAGTCTATTATATTAAATGACGCAAGAGGAATACAACATCCTTTCTATTACGTAAGTCAGAGTAAAGATGGTAAAATATACGTAAGAAAAAGAAAGGTTCCATTAGCGAATGCAGAAAGCGACAACATTAAGGTGTATGGCAAGGGTGAAGTCCACGTTAAGCCTTCTATTCAAACTGAAAAGTCAATAGAACCAGAAGAAAAGAAGCCAGATGTACTTTCAATAACGAACCAAGAGCTTATTGCAAAGTTCGTGAATTTCATTGAAAAACAAACCGAGTCAAAGAATCCTGACCCGCCAGTGAAAGAAGTTGAGACAAAAGAGAATGTACAGTTCATTGAAAATGTCAAGAAACAACTTCCACCACGAATGCCAAGAAGAAGAGTGAGAATAATGAAGTAAATAGATATTTTTATCCGAAGTAAATACATGCAGAACGAACAGTTAAACGAATTTACTCCAGCAGAGCATATTCATCAGATTCGCTCATATTTCGATATCATAGACAATGCAGTTCAAATTGGTGACACTAATAGAAAATATTCTGACGCAAAGATTCCATCACAACCTGGAACTGCTAAAGATAACACATGGGTAACATTCAATCTCTCACCTCCTGGTGAAAATATGTTGGACCTTTACAATACATTCATTACGTATAAAATGGAAGGTCAATTTATTGTAGATAAAGAAATTGGTTCAGGTTCCAATAAAACAAACCCACCAGGATTTTGGATTGGTTTCGATGACGCTTTCTATGCAGTTGCTGGATATCAAATCCTTGCAAATGGTCGTATCGTATATTCTCAAGACAACGCAAGAGAAGAAGCATATATAACTTCAAACTCACAAACTACCGAACAAATAAAGAAAGTAGATGTTTTCTCAAAGACTCGACATGAAGATGTATGGAGTCATTCGGGAACATGCAGAACAGGACAAATTGTTAGCGGTCCAATTACAGCAGGAAAATCATTTGATTTTAAGCTTCGTTTAAGAATTCCTGTTAGAAGATTCCTTCCATTAGAAGCTATTCGATTTATTCCTGCATTTGCTGGTAACATTCAGCTTAAAGTAAAGTTCAGTAGCGACGCCTTACAATGCACATCTATATCTGTAAATGATATCATTGCTTTCAATCCAACTCTTAAAGTTGCATTTGCTTCAGATTCAAATCCACCGACAAATAAATTTGTTCCATGGAATGAACCATTCACTATGATAACGAAGGCAGTAGAAGCTAGTGGAACAGTTACTATTACAACTGTAACCCAGCAACTATTTCGAACAAAGATGGATTTTAATGAATGTTTCATTCATCCAAAGTCATTCTCTTTAGACCCTAACATTTATACAGAACTTGTAGAACATTATACAAACGAGGCTTTATGTTTTCCTGTTAAAGTTATGGATTGGATTCCTATGGATGGTTCATTCTCAAAGAATACAGATAGTTCAAGTGCAACATTTACAGCAGCTTATACGCCTATTAATGTTAAAAGTATTTGGGCACTATTTAGAAAGAAAGACAACTATTATGTTAATTTTGAGAACCCTAAGTTTAAATATCTTCAGCTTTCCATGGGAGCTTATGGAAATATGCCTGCAGAACCTGAAAAATCATATGGACCTGTATTTTATGAAATGGTTGCGAACGCTTGCAATACAAACAATGATATGATAGGATTTAATGAAGATGTTATGAGGTCATTGGTGGATGATGGTAGTGTGGAACATAAATGGGATAGCTATGACAACACACATTTCTTATGTGGTTTTCCAACTGAAGTGGACTTTTGCTTCCAGCAAGGTCAAACATCTACTGCTCCAATAACATACAAATTGTCTGTTAAAGGACCTATTGAACTAGCAACTGAAAATGTACCAAAGCCACTTATTGGATTTATGAGGGATTGTTGCTTTGCCATTCAGGTGCGTGCTAATGGAATCCCAATAATAAGACTTGACGACTATAACTTAGCAACTGACGACAGTGAGGAATAAAGGATGAACGTTTATTTTTAAAGCTTATAAATGAGTTCTTCATCAAGCTCTCGTGAACCTTCACCATCTATGAAACAAACTTTACCAAACGATTATGGAGCACCTATTGAATATTTCTTACGAGCTGCACAATGGCAAAGAGCAGTCTCACCAAGGTTAGGTGTTCCACCAGCTCCTGTCAAAAATAGCATTTGGTCAAGTCCTTATATAAGATATGGTCTCCCACTAGGTTTGCTAGCTACAGCAGGAGCAGTTATGATGTTGAAAAGAAATAAAGCAAATGTTGTAAATAATACTGAAGTAGCTGAAGTTAAACAAACTCCAACGCCTTCAATGACTCCTGAACCTATGGAAGTACAAACTCCTGTTCAAAAGTCAACTCCTAAACCGACTCCAACATTTAAACCAGAACCTACTCCTCAAATAAATCGTAAAACTCCTGCGTTTCCTTACTGAAAAAATAACGTTATTTTTATTTAATATTATAATTTTTATTTGATTGAAATGACGACTAAAGTCACTGAAGCAATGAAACAAAAGTTTTTGGTAGAATACATTAAATCAGGAACTATTCCAGAAGGTTTTTACATTCATACTATGAAGGATGGTAGAGTTCAGTTTAGAAAGATAAAGCAACCATTAGATAAAGAAGGAATTTTGAGAAAGATTAAACTCCATGAGGACAACATTGCTGAACTTAAGAAGAAGTTAGAAGAGTTGGAGAAAGGAAGAGAGTTATAAAACAATGAATTCAACAGGGTGAAAAAAGAGGTGAAAAAACAGGTGAGATCTCACCGCTTCACCTAAATTTATTTTTGCGCTATGTTTTCATACGTGTGGGAGTGGTGATATCATTTATTTTTAAGTTTATTTTTTATTTTATTTTTATTTTATTTGGATGTAAATGACGAAAACTATTGAGATAACAAACTACAACGGTCATGAGTTCAAGAATTTGTTCTTCGTTCCTCGTGAAAATACATTCTATCAGATACGAGGGAGAAAGGGTAAAGTTAGTTTGAGCGTTTATGACAACAAACATAATGGAAAGTTTATACAAGCATACGATACAAACGGTAAGCGTGTTTCATTAGCTTTGTCAAAACTTACAGGTATAAACTATGACAGTGATTTTGACCTATATGAAGAAGAAAGTGAGTCAGAAGATTATGAGCTGTTATGTGAAGCACAGCAATGGGAGGAGTTGCAATACTTTTGTAAGTGAGAACGCTTATTTTTTACATTAATGAAGTCGTTTGTGAAAACGTTAGTGAAGTGAAGTGGTTGGCGGCTTTGTAAATATTTAATGTTAAGTTAGTGTTGTCGTTTGTGTTGTAAAATATATGTTAACGGTTTTGTAAAGTGTCAAATTCACATATCAGGGGTAAGGAGGCGCGCAGTGTCTCCGTACCCATGATAGTTATACTAACTACAAGAGAGTAATCTTATGCATAAACAAATTCAAACACTTGTACGGCTTCATGTAGGACAAACATTATTTTTCAACACTAACGCCAACACGTAGGACAAACATTCATGACTAACATTACTGTATAACATAAATGTTTCGTCATGGTTTCATCGTCAATGGTTTCGTCATGATTTCTTCATCGTCAATGTTTTTGTCAAGGTTGGATCGTGAATGGTTTCGTCAAACATGAACGTCAATGGTTTCGTCAAACATGAACGTCAATGGTTTCGTCATGGTTTCATCGTCAATGAATTTGTCAAACATGAACGTCAATGGTTTCGTCAAACATGAACGTCAATGGTTTCGTCATGGTTTCATCGTCAATGTTTTTGTCAAACATGAACGTCAATGGTTTCGTCATGGTTTCATCGTCAATGGTTTTGTCATGATTTCATCGTCAATGTTTTTGTCAAACATGAACGTCAATGGTTTCGTCAAACATGAACGTCAATGGTTTCGTCATGGTTTCATCGTCAATGTTTTTGTCAAACATGAACGTCAATGGTTTCGTCAAACATGAACGTCAATGGTTTCGTTATGGTTTCATCGTAAATGTTTTGTCAAACATGAACGTATATGCTTTGTCAAGGTTGGATCGTGAATGGTTTCGTCATGGTTTCATCGTCAATGAATTTTCATGATTTCATCGTAAATGTTTTGTCATGATTTCTTCATCGTAAATGTTTTGTTATGATTTCTTCGTATATGTTTTGTCATGACCTCATCGTATGTTCTTTGTCAAACTTAAACGTAAATGTTTTGTTATGATTTCATCGTAAATGTTTTGTCATGATTTCTTCATCGTAAATGTTTTGTTATGATTTCTTCGTATATGTTTTGTCATGACCTCATCGTATATGTTTTGTCAAAACTTCATCGTAATGAGTGTAAATGACCCAAAAATATATTTTAGGTGAAGTGGTTAGATCTCACCTCTTTTCTCACCTCTTTTCTCACCTCATGAATTTTCATGATTTCTTCATCGTAATGAGCGTAAATGATTTGTCAAACATGAACGGAAATGTTTTGTCATGATTTCTTCATCGTAATGAGTGTAAATGATTTGTCATGATTTCATCGTAAATGATTTGTCATGATTTCTTCATCGTACATGTTTCGTCAAACATGAACGTAAATGTTTTGTCAAACATGAACGTAAATGTTTTGTCAAAACTTCATCGTACATGTTTTGTCATGATTTCTTCATCGTAATGAGTGTAAATGACCCAAAAATAATGTTTAGGGTAGAAGGGTAGATCTAACCTCTTTTCTCACCTCTTTTCTCACCTCTTTTCTCACCTCATGAATTTTCATGATTTCATCGTACATGTTTTGTCAAACATGAACGTAAATGTTTTGTCATGATTTCTTCATCGTAATGAGTGTAAATGTTTTGTCAAACATGAGCGTAAATGTTTTGTCATGATTTCTTCATCGTACATGTTTCGTCAAACATGAACGTAAATGTTTTGTCATGATTTCTTCATCGTAATAAGTGTAAATGTTTTGTCAAACATGAACGTAAATGTTTTGTCAAAACTTCATCGTACATGTTTTGTCATGATTTCTTCATCGTAATGAACGTATATGCTTTGTCAAACATGAACGTACATGTTTTGTCATGACCTCATCATCGTAATGAGCGTATATGTTTTGTCATGATTTCTTCATCGTAATGAACGTAAATGTTTTGTCAAACATGAACGTACATGTTTTGTCATGATTTCTTCATCGTAATGAGCGTATATGTTTTGTCATGATTTCTTCATCGTAATGAACGTATATGCTTTGTCAAACATGAGCGTAAATGACCCAAAAATAATGTTTAGGGTAGAAGGGTAGATCTAACCTCTTTTCTCACCTCTTTTCTACCCTCATGAATTTTCATACGGAATCTCTTCGTACATGTTTTGTCAAAACTTCTTCGTAAATGTTTTGTCATCTATGTACATAATATCCTCTCAAACCGTTTGGCAATTTTTCACGATTTTCATAGAGTTTTGGCGACTAAGGTTTCTTACGTACTCGCTGTTCTTCACGATTTTCAGAAAAAAGTATGTCTCGCTGTGCTTCGCTCAAAACTTCTTCGTATGTTCTTTGTCAAACATGAACGTATATGTTTTGTCGAAACTTCATCGTACATGATTTGTCATGATTTCATCGTAAATGATTTGTCGAAACTTCTTCATCGTAATGAGCGTAAATCAGACAAAAATATATTTTAGGTGAAGAGGTTAGATCTCACCTCTTTTCTCACCTCTTTTCTCACCTCATGAATTTTCATGATTTCTTCATCGTATGTTCTTTGTCAAACATGAACGTACATGTTTTGTCAAACATGAACGTATATGTTTTGTCAAGACCTCATCATCGTAATGAGTGTAAATGATTTGTCATGATTTCATCGTACATGTTTTGTCAAAACTTCATCGTAAATGTTTTGTCAAACATGAGCGTAAATGATCCAAAAATAATGTTTAGGGTAGATGGTTAGATCTAACCTCATTTCTACCCTCATTTCTACCCTCATGAATTTTCATACGGAATCTCTTCGTAAATGATTTGTCAAAACTTCTTCATCGTATATGCTTTGTCAAACATGAACGTAAATGTTTTGTCATGATTTCTTCATCGTAATGAGCGTAAATGTTTTGTCATGATTTCTTCATCGTACATGTTTTGTCGAAACTTCATCGTATATGTTTTGTCAAGACTTCTTCATCGTAAATGTTTTTGTCAAACATGAACGTACATGTTTTGTCATGATTTCTTCATCGTAATGAGCGTAAATGACCCAAAAATATATTTTAGGTGAAGAGGTGAGATCTCACCTCTTTTCTCACCTCATTGAATTTTCATGATTTCTTCATCGTATATGTTTTGTCAAACATGAACGTACATGTTTTGTCATGACCTCATCATCGTAATGAGTGTAAATGTTTTGTCATGATTTCATCGTACATGTTTTGTCGAAACTTCTTCGTAAATGTTTTGTCATGATTTCATCGTAAATGTTTTTGTCAAACATGAACGTCAATGGTTTCGTTATGGTTTCATCGTATATGTTTTGTCAAACATGAACGTACATGTTTCGTCAAACTTAAACGTAAATGTTTTTGTCAAACATGAACGTCAATGGTTTCGTTATGGTTTCTTCATCGTAATGAGCGTAAATGATCCAAAAATATATTTTAGGTGAAGAGGTGAGATCTCACCTCTTTTCTCACCTCATTGAATTTTCATGATTTCTTCATCGTAATGAGCGTATATGCTTTGTCATGATTTCATCGTAAATGATTTGCCAAACATGAACGTAAATGATTTGTCAAAACTTCATCGTATATGCTTTGTCAAGACTTCTTCATCGTAATGAACGTATATGCTTTGTCAAACATGAACGTAAATGATTTGTCGAAACTTCATCGTATATGTTTTGTCATGACTTCTTCGTATATGTTTTGTCAAGACTTCTTCATCGTAATGAACGTATATGCTTTGTCAAACATGAGCGTAAATGATTTGTCGAAACTTCATCGTATATGCTTTGTCAAAACTTCATCGTACATGTTTTGTCGAAACTTCATCGTAATGAACGTATATGTTTTGTCATGATTTCTTCGTTTATGTTTTGTCATGATTTCATCGTAATGAGCGTATATGCTTTGTCATGATTTCATCGTATATGTTTTGTCATGATTTCTTCGTATATGCTTTGTCATGACTTCTTCATCGTAATGAACGTATATGTTTTGTCATGACTTCTTCATCGTAATGAACGTATATGCTTTGTCAAACATGAGCGTAAATGATTTGTCGAAACTTCATCGTATATGCTTTGTCAAACATGAACGTAAATGATTTGTCGAAACTTCTTCATCGTAATGAGTGTACATGTTTTGTCGAAACTTCATCGTATATGTTTTGTCATGATTTCATCGTAATGAACGTACATGTTTTGTCATGACTTCTTCGTATATGTTTTGTCATGATTTCTTCGTATATGTTTTGTCATGATTTCTTCATCGTATATGCTTTGTCAAACATGAGCGTAAATGATTTGTCGAAACTTCATCGTATATGCTTTGTCAAACATGAACGTAAATGATTTGTCAAAACTTCATCGTATATGCTTTGTCATGACTTCTTCATCGGAATGAGCGTAAATGTTTTGTCAAGACTTCTTCATCGTAATGAGCGTAAATCAGACAAAAATAATGTTTAGGTGAAGAGGTGAGATCTCACCTCTTTTCTCACCTCTTTTCTCACCTCATTGAATTTTCATGATTTCTTCATCGTAATGAGCGTATATGCTTTGTCATGATTTCATCGTATATGTTTTGTCATAATTTCATCGTTTATGTTTTGTCAAACATGAACGTAAATGATTTGTCAAACATGAGCGTAAATGACCCAAAAATAATGTTTAGGGTAGAAGGGTAGATCTAACCTCTTTTCTCACCTCTTTTCTACCCTCATGAATTTTCATACGGAATCTCTTCGTACATGTTTTGTCAAAACTTCTTCGTAAATGTTTTGTCATCTATGTACATAATATCCTCTCAAACCGTTTGGCAATTTTTCACGATTTTCATAGAGTTTTGGCGACTAAGGTTTCTTACGTACTCGCTGTTCTTCACGATTTTCAGAAAAAAGTATGTCTCGCTGTGCTTCGCTCAAAACTTCTTCGTATGTTCTTTGTCAAACATGAACGTATATGTTTTGTCGAAACTTCATCGTACATGATTTGTCATGATTTCATCGTAAATGATTTGTCGAAACTTCTTCATCGTAATGAGCGTAAATCAGACAAAAATATATTTTAGGTGAAGAGGTTAGATCTCACCTCTTTTCTCACCTCTTTTCTCACCTCATGAATTTTCATGATTTCTTCATCGTATGTTCTTTGTCAAACATGAACGTACATGTTTTGTCAAACATGAACGTATATGTTTTGTCAAGACCTCATCATCGTAATGAGTGTAAATGATTTGTCATGATTTCATCGTACATGTTTTGTCAAAACTTCATCGTAAATGTTTTGTCAAACATGAGCGTAAATGATCCAAAAATAATGTTTAGGGTAGATGGTTAGATCTAACCTCATTTCTACCCTCATTTCTACCCTCATGAATTTTCATACGGAATCTCTTCGTAAATGATTTGTCAAAACTTCTTCATCGTATATGCTTTGTCAAACATGAACGTAAATGTTTTGTCATGATTTCTTCATCGTAATGAGCGTAAATGTTTTGTCATGATTTCTTCATCGTACATGTTTTTGTCGAAACTTCATCGTATATGTTTTGTCAAGACTTCTTCATCGTAAATGTTTTTGTCAAACATGAACGTACATGTTTTGTCATGATTTCTTCATCGTAATGAGCGTAAATGACCCAAAAATATATTTTAGGTGAAGAGGTGAGATTCACCTCTTTCTCACCTCATTGAATTTTCATGATTTCTTCATCGTATATGTTTTGTCAAACATGAACGTACATGTTTTTGTCATGACCTATCATCGTAATGAGTGTAAATGTTTTTGTCATGATTTCAATCGTACATGTTTTTGTCGAAACTTCTTCGTAAATGTTTTGTCATGATTTCATCGTAAATGTTTTTGTCAAACATGAACGTCAATGGTTTCGTTATGGTTTCATCGTATATGTTTTGTCAAACATGAACGTACATGTTTCGTCAAACTTAAACGTAAATGTTTTTTGTCAAACATGAACGTCAATGGTTTCGTTATGGTTTCTTCATCGTAATGAGCGTAAATGATCCAAAATATATTTTAGGTGAAGAGGTGAGATCTCACCTCTTTTCTCACCTCATTGAATTTTCATGATTTCTTCATCGTAATGAGCGTATATGCTTTGTCATGATTTCATCGTAAATGATTTGCCAAAATGAACGTAAATGATTTGTCAAAACTTCATCGTATATGCTTTGTCAAGACTTCTTCATCGTAATGAACGTATATGCTTTGTCAAACATGAACGTAAATGATTTGTCGAAACTTCATCGTAATGTTTTGTCATGACTTCTTCGTATAGTTTTGTCAAGACTTCTTCATCGTAATGAACGTATATGCTTTTGTCAAACATGAGCGTAAATGATTTGTCGAAACTTCATCGTATATGCTTTGTCAAAACTTCATCGTACATGTTTTGTCGAAACTTCATCGTAATGAACGTATATGTTTTGTCATGATTTCTTCGTTTATGTTTTGTCATGATTTCATCGTAATGAGCGTATATGCTTTGTCATGATTTCATCGTATATGTTTTGTCATGATTTCTTCGTATATGCTTTGTCATGACTTCTTCATCGTAATGAACGTATATGTTTTGTCATGACTTCTTCATCGTAATGAACGTATATGCTTTGTCAAACATGAGCGTAAATGATTTGTCGAAACTTCATCGTATATGCTTTGTCAAACATGAACGTAAATGATTTGTCGAAACTTCTTCATCGTAATGAGTGTACATTTTTGTCGAAACTTCATCGTATATGTTTTTGTCATGATTTCATCGTAATGAACGTACATGTTTTGTCATGACTTCTTCGTATATGTTTTGTCATGATTTCTTCGTATATGTTTGTCATGATTTCTTCATCGTATTGTTGTCAAACATGAGCGTAAATGATTTGTCGAAACTTCATCGTATATGCTTTGTCAAACATGAACGTAAATGATTTGTCAAAACTTCATCGTATATGCTTTGTCATGACTTCTTCATCGGAATGAACGTAAATGTTTTGTCAAGACTTCTTCATCGTAATGAGCGTAAATCAGACAAAAATAATGTTTAGGTGAAGAGGTGAGATCTCACCTCTTTTCTCACCTCTTTTCTCACCTCATTGAATTTTCATGATTTCTTCATTCGTAATGAGCGTATATGCTTGTCATGATTTCATCGTATATGTTTTGTCATAATTTCATCGTTTATGTTTTGTCAAACATGAACGTAAATGATTTGTCAAAACTTCATCGTATATGTTTTGTCATGACTTCTTCATCGGAATGAGCGTTTATGTTTTGTCATGATTTCATCGTACATGTTTTGTCATGACTTCTTCATCGTAATGAGCGTATATGCTTTGTCATGATTTCATCGTAATGAGTGTAAATGATTTGTCGAAACTTCATCGTAAATGTTTTGTCATGACTTCTTCATCGTAATGAGCGTATATGCTTTGTCATGATTTCATCGTAATGAGTGTAAATGATTTGTCGAAACTTCATCGTAAATGTTTTGTCATGATTTCTTCATCGTAATGAGCGTAAATGATCCAAAAATAATGTTTAGGTGAAGAGGTGAGATCTAACACCTTTTCTAACATGTTTTCTAACATGGAGGATTTCATTAGATATACACATTATTTGGTGAAAGTATCCTAAAAATATTTGATGGACTTTAACTAAAATAATGTTTAGGGAAGAATGTTTATATCAGATGAAACAGTAAAGTATTATATCTATTAAATCGTCTATGATGTAATTTGTGTATAGAATGAAATGAAGGAAGAATGTGTATATCTAATGAAATCCTCCATGTTAGAAAACATGTTAGAAAAGGTGTTAGATCTCACCTCTTCACCTAAACATTATTTTTGTCTGATTTACACTCATTACGATGAAGAAGTCTTGACAAAACATTTACGATGAAGTTTCGACAAATCATTTACACTCATTACGATGAAATCATGACAAAGCATATACGCTCATTACGATGAAGAAGTCATGACAAAACATGTACGATGAAATCATGACAAACATAAACGCTCATTCCGATGAAGAAGTCATGACAAAAACATATACGATGAAGTTTTGACAAATCATTTACGTTCATGTTTGACAAAACATAAACGATGAAATTATGACAAAACATATACGATGAAATTCATGACAAAGCATATACGCTCATTACGATGAAGAAATCATGAAAATTCAATGAGGTGAGAAAAGAGGTGAGAAAAGAGGTGAGATCTCACCTCTTCACCTAAACATTATTTTGTCTGATTTACGCTCATTACGATGAAGAAGTCTTGACAAAACATTTACGCTCATTCCGATGAAGAAGTCATGACAAAGCATATACGATGAAGTTTTGACAAATCATTTACGTTCATGTTTGACAAAGCATATACGATGAAGTTTCGACAAATCATTTACGCTCATGTTTGACAAAGCATATACGATGAAGAAATCATGACAAAACATATACGAAGAAATCATGACAAAACATATACGAAGAAGTCATGACAAAACATGTACGTTCATTACGATGAAATCATGACAAAACATATACGATGAAGTTTCGACAAAACATGTACACTCATTACGATGAAGAAGTTTCGACAAATCATTTACGTTCATGTTTGACAAAGCATATACGATGAAGTTTCGACAAATCATTTACGCTCATGTTTGACAAAGCATATACGTTCATTACGATGAAGAAGTCATGACAAAACATATACGTTCATTACGATGAAGAAGTCATGACAAAGCATATACGAAGAAATCATGACAAAACATATACGATGAAATCATGACAAAGCATATACGCTCATTACGATGAAATCATGACAAAACATAAACGAAGAAATCATGACAAAACATATACGTTCATTACGATGAAGTTTCGACAAAACATGTACGATGAAGTTTTGACAAAGCATATACGATGAAGTTTCGACAAATCATTTACGCTCATTACGATGAAATCATGACAAAGCATATACGCTCATTACGATGAAGAAGTCATGACAAAACATGTACGATGAAATCATGACAAAACATAAACGCTCATTCCGATGAAGAAGTCATGACAAAACATATACGATGAAGTTTTGACAAATCATTTACGTTCATGTTTGACAAAACATAAACGATGAAATTATGACAAAACATATACGATGAAATCATGACAAAGCATATACGCTCATTACGATGAAGAAATCATGAAAATTCAATGAGGTGAGAAAAGAGGTGAGAAAAGAGGTGAGATCTCACCTCTTCACCTAAACATTATTTTTGTCTGATTTACGCTCATTACGATGAAGAAGTCTTGACAAAACATTTACGCTCATTCCGATGAAGAAGTCATGACAAAGCATATACGATGAAGTTTGACAAATCATTTACGTTCATGTTTGACAAAGCATATACGATGAAGTTTCGACAAATCATTTACGCTCATGTTTGACAAAGCATATACGATGAAGAAATCATGACAAAACATATACGAAGAAATCATGACAAAACATATACGAAGAAGTCATGACAAAACATGTACGTTCATTACGATGAAATCATGACAAAACATATACGATGAAGTTTCGACAAAACATGTACACTCATTACGATGAAGAAGTTTCGACAAATCATTTACGTTCATGTTTGACAAAGCATATACGATGAAGTTTCGACAAATCATTTACGCTCATGTTTGACAAAGCATATACGTTCATTACGATGAAGAAGTCATGACAAAACATATACGTTCATTACGATGAAGAAGTCATGACAAAGCATATACGAAGAAATCATGACAAAACATATACGATGAAATCATGACAAAGCATATACGCTCATTACGATGAAATCATGACAAACATAAACGAAGAAATCATGACAAAACATATACGTTCATTACGATGAAGTTTCGACAAAACATGTACGATGAAGTTTTGACAAAGCATATACGATGAAGTTTCGACAAATCATTTACGCTCATTTGACAAAGCATATACGTTCATTACGATGAAGAAGTCTTGACAAAACATATACGAAGAAGTCATGACAAAACATATACGATGAAGTTTCGACAAATCATTTACGTTCATGTTTGACAAAGCATATACGTTCATTACGATGAAGAAGTCTTGACAAAGCATATACGATGAAGTTTTGACAAATCATTTACGTTCATGTTTGGCAAATCATTTACGATGAAATCATGACAAAGCATATACGCTCATTACGATGAAGAAATCATGAAAATTCAATGAGGTGAGAAAAGAGGTGAGATCTCACCTCTTCACCTAAAATATATTTTTGGATCATTTACGCTCATTACGATGAAGAAACCATAACGAAACCATTGACGTTCATGTTTGACAAAAACATTTACGTTTAAGTTTGACGAAACATGTACGTTCATGTTTGACAAAACATATACGATGAAACCATAACGAAACCATTGACGTTCATGTTTGACAAAAACATTTACGATGAAATCATGACAAAACATTTACGAAGAAGTTTCGACAAAACATGTACGATGAAATCATGACAAAACATTTACACTCATTACGATGATGAGGTCATGACAAAACATGTACGTTCATGTTTGACAAAACAATACGATGAAGAAATCATGAAAATTCAATGAGGTGAGAAAAGAGGTGAGATCTCACCTCTTCACCTAAAATATATTTTTGGGTCATTTACGCTCATTACGATGAAGAAATCATGACAAAACATGTACGTTCATGTTTGACAAAAACATTTACGATGAAGAAGTCTTGACAAAACATATACGATGAAGTTTCGACAAAACATGTACGATGAAGAAATCATGACAAAACATTTACGCTCATTACGATGAAGAAATCATGACAAATCATTTACACTCATTACGATGAAGAAATCATGACAAAACATTTCCGTTCATGTTTGACAAATCATTTACGCTCATTACGATGAAGAAATCATGAAAATTCATGAGGTGAGAAAAGAGGTGAGAAAAGAGGTGAGATCTAACCACTTCACCTAAAATATATTTTTGGGTCATTTACACTCATTACGATGAAGTTTTGACAAAACATATACGATGAGGTCATGACAAAACATATACGAAGAAATCATAACAAAACATTTACGATGAAGAAATCATGACAAAACATTTACGATGAAATCATAACAAAACATTTACGTTTAAGTTTGACAAAGAACATACGATGAGGTCATGACAAAACATATACGAAGAAATCATAACAAAACATTTACGATGAAGAAATCATGACAAAACATTTACGATGAAATCATGAAAATTCATTGACGATGAAACCATGACGAAACCATTCACGATCCAACCTTGACAAAGCATATACGTTCATGTTTGACAAAACATTTACGATGAAACCATAACGAAACCATTGACGTTCATGTTTGACGAAACATTGACGTTCATGTTTGACAAAAACATTGACGATGAAACCATGACGAAACCATTGACGTTCATGTTTGACGAAACCATTGACGTTCATGTTTGACAAAAACATTGACGATGAAATCATGACAAAACCATTGACGATGAAACCATGACGAAACCATTGACGTTCATGTTTGACAAAAACATTGACGATGAAACCATGACGAAACCATTGACGTTCATGTTTGACGAAACCATTGACGTTCATGTTTGACAAATTCATTGACGATGAAACCATGACGAAACCATTGACGTTCATGTTTGACGAAACCATTGACGTTCATGTTTGACGAAACCATTCACGATCCAACCTTGACAAAAACATTGACGATGAAGAAATCATGACGAAACCATTGACGATGAAACCATGACGAAACATTTATGTTATACAGTAATGTTAGTCATGAATGTTTGTCCTACGTGTTGGCGTTAGTGTTGAAAAATAATGTTTGTCCTACATGAAGCCGTACAAGCGTTTGAATTTGTTTATGCATAAGATTACTCTCTTGTTTTCTGTATCTATCATACAAACATAAGCAGCACCTGTTTTTGTAAAGTTTATATGAAGTTTTCGATAGTTAGACCTGTATAGTAATAGAATGCGTCCTCATTCTCAACATAGTAGTAGAACTCAAACGAATGCTTACCATAATCTGTTATTTCAACAGCTTCGTCAGATATTTCATCAACGAACTCATAAACTATATCGCCATACTTGCTTTTATTTCTATTGTTTTCAGATCTAGAACACCAACGAAGGTTTGAGATTCTGTTGTCCGTTCTATCATGATTTATATGGTCTATTTCTTTCAAATTGTTTGGATTTTCAATCCACTGTTCTGCAATAATTCTATGCTTTAAATGTGTTTTGTTGTTTAAACTAAGCTCAATATAACCATGATTATTTAAGCATTCACTCTTAATATGTTTGTTTTTCTTTCGACGAATAGTAAAAGGATATGTCGTACAAATCTCATAATCTTCATGATTTCTCAATGTTTCCCATTGAGTTTGTTCCCCACTAACGTTCTCATTGACGTCCTCAATATCTTCTTCCTCACTGAACTCGTCAATATTTTCACTAGCTCCTTCTGTAATGTTTTCATCGGCATTGTCATTGACTTCTTCTGTAATGTTAGATGTTGTTGTTTCGCTCATGTTCTTTCACTAATGTTAAAAGTTATGTTGTACGAATTTTGAACAGAATTTAGAGCAGTTATGAAACAATGAAGTATTTTTACGCTATTGAAAGGAACTATGAGAGTGAAGTACATGATAACAATGACAAAAGGAACTAATATCAAACCTAATGAAATCGCTCACGAGGACATAGAGCTTAACAAGTACTTTGTGGAGTATCTTATAAGTGAAGAGTATGTAAGACCTTACTTCATGTTTGACAGCATGAATGAGGATGTTATTTCATGGTTAAAGAATATAAGCAATGTTTTCGGTAAGTACGTAGTAGATGACAAAGGTCTTGTTGTATTTTATGAGACAGCAATACGAACACAGGAACTAATGGATATTATGCACTCAACAGCAAAGAAAGGATTTAGTACTATTGGCATGAATGAACATTGCAGGAATGACATATACAACCTATGCTCACGAAAGCCTTACACAAAAGCAATACAAATGATAGAACATAAGTGTCTAAGGTCAGCAAATGAAATCATTACTGTCAGTGGTTATGAAAGAACTGTTAGCAAAGATGAGTGGAAACAGCTATTCATATTAAGGAAGGACGTTGCTGAACTAGTTAAACCTGTTGCACAAACATTGTTTCAGATAAGACCAGCAATGACTAAGAACCCTTTGACCTTAGTCAATGAGACCATAGAGGTTGAAGATAATGACATGAAAGAACTAGGAATGAATGAGAGAAGTTGTGAAGGATGTTTGAGTCAAAACACATGGTTCTTCAGAGCTGTTAAGAAACTTAGTAAAGAACGACAGAAATATTTTATAGAGAAGTATTGCAAAGGATGTGTAAATGAATTGCTTGAAATAGAACTTAGAGACACTTTCACACTAAAGGACTTGAGGAGAAATAAGTACATGAGTGAGGACGGTATTGACATAGCTAGTGTTATAAATGACTTAAGAAGATGTGTTGTTGTTATTGACGGAGCACGTATGACATATCTAGTGAAAGATTATGATGGAATACGAGACACAACAACACTTGTGACAGTAGATAGCAAGGAATTCAATAAGCTCATGAAGAGTGTTTATGTAGGACGTATTGAGGAGAAGGATGTGAACGCACTGATGATTTATGAAGCGGGTCAGAACAAGAACTATCTTATGAAGTCAGGCATGAGATTCTTTGACGAAAGAGATGACATTTACAGCTATTTCAGAGGATATGAGTATGAGGTACTGAATGAAGTAGATGAAAGCGTTATTGAAGGATATTTGAAACATGTTCACGATGTCATATGTAATGAGGATGAAGAGCTTTATGAGTATGTTTTGAACTGGTTCGCCTACATCGTTCAAAATCCTTGTGGAAAGACTGGAACAGTACTTTTGTTAGTAGGAAAGCAAGGAACTGGTAAGAATGTATTTAGTAATGTTCTATGCGAGCTCATTAGCAAGTACGCCAACAATAATATAACGGCAATAGAGAATGTGGTTGGTAGATTCAATGCTGCTATTGAGAACATGAAGCTCATCGTATGCAATGAACTAAGCTCATGCGATACGTCTAAGGTCATGAACCACGACGCACTAAAGTCAATAGTAACAGAGACTCAGTTGGACTTAAATCAGAAGTGTCAGCCAGTAAGAAAGATAGAGAATGTTTGTAATATCATCATGATATCTAACAACTTCAACTCAGTAAAGATTGACAAAGACGACAGAAGATTTGTTGTCATTGACGTAAGCAGCAGATACAAAGGAAATTACGAATATTTCTCAAATCTCATTGAAAGCTTTAATGAAGAGTTTTATTCAAACTTACTGACGTACTTCATGAAGAAAGATTTAAGTGAATTTGATGTAAGGAAGATACCATTCACCAGGGCTAAACAAGAACTCATCGAAATGAACAAAACACCTTACCAAATGTTTTACGAGGAGTTCTATGAAAAGTTTGTATCCGGATGGAATTGTACAGAGTGCTACAGAAGATATAAAGAATTTGCGAAGGAGAATGAATTCTTTGCATGTAGTTCAAATGTATTTGGCGGCAAGATGAGAGAATTTGTGAAGAGAAGTAGAAAGCGAGACGGTTCTGCAAGAAGTTATATTTACGAAGCAAGTATGATATTAGAAGGTCGTGGAAAGAAAGAAACAGTGAATTATGAGGAAGTGCTTGAAAAATTCATGGAGTACATGGGAAGCAATATAACATACAACAAAGACATATATAGTGAGTTTAAGTACTACTGTGAACAGCATGAGATTGAAGTAATGAGTAAAGGAGACTTTGAAACGCTTATGAAAGACAGTAGGAGGTCGTTCATGAGAACATGATGAAATAGTTCATGAGAACAGTAAGGAGGTCGTTCATGAGAACAATGATGAAATAGTTCATGAGAACAGTGAGGAGGTCATACATGAGAACAGTGATGAAATAGTTCATGAGAACAGTGAGGAGGTCATACATGAGAACAGTGATGAAATAGTTCATGAGAACAGTGAGGAGGTCATACATGAATGCAATGATGAAATAGTTCATGAGAACAGTGAGGAGGTCATACATGAATGCAATGATGAAATAGTTCATGATGTCGTTCGTGAAGAAGCCATTGCAACAAAGAATGAGATAAAGGATTTCATAGAACTTAACAAGGAGGAGTTTAAAGAAGGCTATGAAGTGAAAAGATGTGAAGAAGATTTCTTGGCGTATTTGAAGAAAAAGAGACTAAAGCCAATGGCTCAAAATAAGTTTCAATCGATGTTTGAAAAGAAACGTTTGAGCTATGGTGGTGTAAGAAGCACATATTACTTTGTTAAGAAGTGAGGACATTTATTTTTGTCGTTAGTGTTGGAGTTTGTGTTTGTTGTTAGTGTTTGTCATTTGTGCTGAGTTTGTGTTTGTTGTTAGTGTTGGAGTTTGTGTTTGTTGTTAGTGTTTGTCATTTGTGCTGAAGTTAGTACTTGATGTTAGTGTTGGAGTTTGTGTTTGTTGTTAGTGAGAGAATAAATTAAATCATGAACTTTGCCATGGTCTCTGTCCCTAGTAGTTTTCATTAAGTTCTGGAAATAATGAAAGTCATAAACTTTGCCATGGTCTCTGTCCCTAGTAGTTTTCATTATCTCACAGAGTTAATGAAAGTCATACTTTCTATCAGATGAAGCATGCAGATGAACATAACGAAAGTTAGTGAGTTTGCCACGAGTTATGAATAAAATATTGGCATATTAGATGAGATAGTTGATGAAACAGATGAAGATAAATTAAATCTTGGACTTTGCCACACTCTGTCCCTAGTTCCTCAAAATCCTTGACAACGTTGCTTAGAAATTTTGGTTCAAAACCTCATCTGATTTTAATCTGTTATGCTACCTGTTAAGTTTCGCGAGATTATAAATGTCATGGAGTTATATAAAAAGGAGGGACAGCTAGGGACACTGGAAGTACTTGTAAGGCTATCTGTTAAGATTGCATGAAATACTAAAAAGTCATGAAATCCATTATCGCTGTGCTAGCTTCACCTTAGAGTAAAATGACGACTAAAGTCACTGAAGCAATGAAACAAAAGTTTTTGGTAGAATACATTAAATCAGGAATTATTCCAGAAGGTTTTTACATTCATACTATGAAGGATGGTAGAGTTCAGTTTAGAAAGATAAAGCAACCATTAGATAAAGAAGGAATTTTGAGAAAGATTAAACTTCATGAGGACAACATTGCTGAACTTAAGAAGAAGTTAGAAGAGTTGGAGAAAGCAGACGACAGTGAGGAATAAAGCAATGAATTCAACAGGGTAGAAATGAGGTTAGAAATCGGGTTAGAAATCGGGTTAGATCTCACCACTTCACCTAAATTTATTTTTGTGCTATGTTTTCATACGTGTGAGGGTGGTGATATCATTTATTTTTTATTTTATTTTTTAAAATTATTTTTATTTTATTTGGATGTAATGACAGAACAAAAATAAAGCATATCTACTCAACAGGAATGAGACCCTTACTGACTATGTATTCGTTTAATGCTTGATGAAAACAATGGTACATATTATCGTATGGGTATACACAGCGTCTGTTTCCATCGTCGTCGTATATGTAGAGCTCAAATCCAGTCCAACCTTCTTTTGTACAATATGTAGCTTTATTTAAGTATGCATTTATGTAGATAAGGCAATTTTCTTCATCGCTCCAGAAATAATTTTTGTTCTTTGTTGAAATAGTTTTCGTTCCTCTGCGACCATAAGGAATGTATGCAATGAACTTTGCGTCATATGGGATTGTAATATATTCGGGGTTTCTTTCATCGTCAATGGGTCTATCTTTGTTAAAATGCATGTTTCTCAGTTTTACTTGAGTTTTGAATAGTTCACGGAAACGTTCTGGGAAAGAGTCATAGTAAATGTAGTCGGACATGTCTTTGTAATGAAATAAAAAAATTAAAAAAAATAAAAATAAGGTTATTTTTATTTAGTGAGGACGGTAGTGAATTCATTAGTGAAGTCATTAGTGAAGTCATTAGTGAAGTCGTTTATATGTCAGATGGTTTTGTAAATATTTAAGGTTAAGTTGGTGTTATGGTTGTGTTGTAAAATATACGTTACCGGTTTCGTAAAGTGTCAAAACCGCTAAGTGGTGTACGGAGGCGCGCAGTGCCACAGTACACGACTTAGGGATACTAACTAAATTATATCTATATTAGATTTGAAATGATAATTTTTAACATAATTTATATTTAATGTAACTGCCAATGGATTATTGCATGTTAAGAAACATCCAATTAATATGAAAAATATAAAAACTAATTAAAAAAAATAAAGATTTTTATGTCATTTTTTAAAATTTAATTATTTCAGAGGGATTATACCTGGTTTGAAAACACATAAAATAAGCGAAATAATATTAAAATTACAATTATCTAATATTTACCAAAGAACGCTGAACTTCTGCAAAAAAATATGAGTAATTTTAAACTTTTTAAACAATTACAAAGACCAAATAGGATTTCATATGGTTATATACAGCTTCTTCCAAAAGAATAAAGATTTAAAAGAAAGTTTTAAAGTAAGATTTCACAAATATTTACTTGCTGGAGAGAATCAGAGTATAGATGTATCACATTATTCAATTAATAACCATATATGAGAAATAAAAGAGGATTAATTACTTTTTAAGTAATTAAATCTCGAAATATATTTAAATAAACTCCCAATTCATAAATTGCAGTCCCTCATACATTCTCTCACAAAATTATGCAATGTCACTCCATATCCAGCTTATATTTCCAACAACATCAGTTAAATGTTTTCGAATTTTAAATTTTTCGAATTTTAAACATTTTATTTGCTCTATTTTGATTAGAATAAGTTTGTGGCACATAAAATATATTAGACATCACTCATTCTTCATAAAATTTAAAAATTCAAATAACAAGTAAGATTCCAAGCTCAATGATGGATATTCTATAATTAAACTATCTGCATATTATATTTCCCTCAGCTAGTGTATGACAATTTATAATTTATTTTAAGTATTGAATTTTAATTTAAGTTTTTTCAGTTTGTATATTAATATTATAACTAGCGACTCAAATTAAAATTCAGGGCTGGTTGTATGCTTATCGATTCATGATATTTGTTGATACTTATATTTAAAAATGTATTTGTAAAGCATTTAAGTATGATTGCAATAAACTGGTCTTTTAAAGATTTATTTTTGACTCGGAATTATTGGGTACTTGTAGAAAATTTATTATATCAAATTTTGATTATTCAACAAAATACCACAAAAGTCAAAATTCAGTAAAAGAAAACATTGCTATTAATGAGTACATCTTCCGACCAACTATTTGTTTTAAATTCTGAATGTCGAAATTTCGATATTTGAAATAAATCTGTTTTAAACATGATGGATCTGTTCCTTTATGTGTATACATGAATGTGATATATGAAGGCATAGGTCGAAGTTTAAGATAAATTGCAATCTTCATCCATCAGCAAAACTGTACGTTAATTCCCCGTGTTGCCCAAGGTATTCAATTCTATCCCCGTGTTGCCCAAAAGTACTCAATATTTGAGAGGAATTGAATAGTTTACACCCGTGTTGCCCCCGTGTTGCTGCAAAAAAATAAAACCCGTTTCTACCGATAAGTTATCATTACTTATTATATGTCTAACTCATAGAAATCCACATACATTTTGCATTGTGACATGATCGTTTATTACAAACATGATTTTGAATCATATGTAAAAATCCAATCAGAAATTCACTATTAAAAGAGAATACGAATTGCTCAAATAAGAAATATTAAGTAAAATAATATAAAACATATATTTAAAAACAAAATTTTCGATAAAAAGATCAAATATTGTTATTAACAACTTGTCCAAGCGCAAAAATCACTTTAATACGCTTGTACTTAAGACGGTTATCTATTTTGTCCTGATCCATGACACAGTCTGGGTTTGGCGTCTTAATAGGTGTCACGTTAGGTGTAATTGCAGCTGTTTCAAATGGAGTTTCCTTTGCTGTATATGCAGCTGTTCCATATGGAGTTAATTCAGCTGTTGTAAATGGTGTTGAATGTGGTGTCTCAAAAGCAGTTGAGAATGGTGTCAAATAAGGTGTTTCACCTGCAGTTTGAAAAACTGTGATAAACGGAGTAATTGCAGCTGTAGTGAATGGAGTAGTCACAGCTGTAGTGAATGGTGTCATTTCAGCAGTTGAGAAGGCAATTCCAAATGGTGTTTCCTCTGCTGTTAAGAAAGGTGTCTCATGCTCTGTTGTGAATGGAGTTTCAGGTGTTGATAATGGTGTCTGAAAAACTGTTACAAATGTGTTTCACCAGCTGTCTGGAAGACAGTTATGTAAGGAGTCGTTTCTGCTGTTGAGAAAACAGTTGTGAATGGTGTTGTTTCTGCTGTTGAAAAGACAGTAGAAAATGGTGTCGTTTCGGCTGTTGTGAATGGTGCCAAATAAGGTGTTGTCTCAGCAGTTGTGAATGGTGTCAAGTATGGAGTTGTTTCAGCTGTTATATATGGAGTCTCAAAAGCTGTCCTTTCAGGTGCTGATGGTTTGTATGTATCGAACTTGAGTTTGAGAGGCTCCTGATAACAAATAAAGTCATTGCTGTGTACAGGATCACCAATTGAACTTTCTATGGAAAATTCAACTTCTGGGACACCTGATCCTTGCTTTGGGCTTTCATCAGTAAATGTAACGTAATTCTCATTACTAGTAGTGTAATTAGTAAACCAACAATTAACAATTTTAATAGATGATTCAGATAAGAAATTAATATCTAAGTAATTGTCTATAAATCCCCATTTATCAAATCTAACTTCTGTAGAACTTTTAATTTCAACGCCAATATGATTGAATAAAAAAGAGGAAATCAAATGGATTTTTGTTCTGTAAGTTCTCGAAGTATAATGCAACTGACGATTCTGTTGTGGAATTAATAAAGTACACTTGCTGGAAAAAAATTGATTCTAAGCTTATTATGTTCATCATCTTTATCAAAAGTCGATTATATGAACAATTGACAATATTAATTTCTGCTTTTATATGTTAAATCCAAAAGCTCCGTCATTAACACCTGAAATTGCAGTTTTGGAAATCTTGACACGATCAGTTGGGTCACTTTCAATATGAAGTACACATCCATTATCCTTTTTAGTAGAGTAGCAATTTTTAAAACAGAATCCTTCGAGCGCAAAGCGATCTATCGTACCTTCCTGGGGATTAACATTTCCGACGTAAATTAAGCCTTGAACTCCGGAAATGCAATTGTACATTGAGCAATCAGTAAGTGTTACTTTGAATTTATTTGCATAAAGAACTGAATCAGCTTGATTATTAATATTATAAAATGTAGATTTTATAAATGTAAACTGTTTGTCATCGGCTGTATATTTAAGACCAGATTCTGACAACCTTGCAGCATCAATAATATGTTGTTCTTCTTTCCATTCTTCAAGAGAAACAGCAATGAACGCCCGAATCATTTAAATGTATCTACCGCAAATTAAATTACATAGAAAAAAAATATTGAATAGTTCTACCGGAATATATTATGAAGACTTAATCGAATAGATTATATTTAATTCAAGTTTTCAAATATGAAACACAATTATTCATTATTGAAATATTTCAATGAGAATGTTTAAGTTGACGATTCATGTTTATTCTTCAATTTATGTTTTCATTTCAAAAGAATTTTTTTGAATATTTTTGAATTAAAAGACTTTTGTCGGAAAATGAAATTCGCTCTATGAAATGTAAAGAAATACGTGATTTTGAACATTTTAAGTGAGGATTATTGTTATCGTCTTTCTCTTGAATCGATTTTTTGACAAAAATTATTTCACAAATAGAATATAAATATGATGTAGATCTATGATTTATGATTAGGTATGGGCCTTGCCATATAAATTTTGTGGATTAACGATAGCCTTTATTTGGCCGCATTGTGGACCCTTAATTTTTTCTCAATTCAATTTTGAGAAGAAACTTTGTAAAACTCCAAAATACAACCGAATGAAGCTGAACAAAAATAGCATTTAGAAATTTATTGAAGCAACTCATAGAATTTGTAAAAAAAATTGACGAAACTCAAAGAGAATAAATGTATAAAATAATCCAATGTTTCTAATTTGGTTAATTGCAAAAATGCAAATATATTTGTTGTAAGAATGGTGTCGAATTTTATTTTCTTTCAAAATTTTGTGTAAATGCTTTATGAGAGCTGTGTTCTCTTAAAATACTCACAGCAAGAAGGATCACAAGTTCTCGAATGTCACCCAATAGAGAAATCATTCATCCAGCATAAAAAACCTTTCCTTTCATGCGCTTTTCCAGAAACACAGTATTATGACTCAATTTATTCATTTTCGATTAGATCTTACTTATGTTTTACATGGACTTTCATAAATTGTAACATATTATACTCAATAGTAATCATTTCTCATCATAATTTTGCATCATTATTTCTAAATTTTCTTAAAAACGCAAAGCGACAATTAGAATTGGATACACCATACGAACGATATCATCATGTTATTGATGAAATCAGTCGTTGGGAATTAAATTATCGGACCAATATTCTTACGTTCTTTAGTTTTGGAACAAAAGGCACTAGATTGCTCAACGAAAGTGATGCCTATTACTTACAATTTGATCCATCTATATATTTCGGTTCTCTTTCAAAAATGAAACAAATTTGGATTTCATTACTAACAAATAGAGGTGTTTTGATAATTGGAAATAGTGCAGAGAATGTTTCATCAGCTGTTTTTGCTGCAATGTCTATCATTGCACCCTTAAAATACACAGAAAAATATATAATTTACACAAAATTAGGAGACAATCGATTTTCGGATATGATCATTGGATCATTAGAATATAAACTTGTAGGTACAACCAATTATTTGGCTAAAGATAGATGCAAACAATATGAAACGATTGTTGAATTGCCTTCAATTCTTTACGCTCCTCGACCAAAGCTTAGAAATGCTGTTAATAGAATGACATCATATTTATTAAAGAATTTTGAGGCTAGATTAGATAGGAAATTAAAATATGACCCTTTTTCGATTTTCTCGAAAAAGATCTCGATGAAACTGATATAAATAAGATTTCTGAAGGCACAAAAATGATGCCAAAAGAAATAAAAGACTTCCAAAAGACAGTTATCTTTAAAAACTGGAGAAAAAGTGTTAGAACAAGATCTGAATTTAGAGAATGCTTCTTATCAAATGGATATGATATAGATTTTCAGAAAATGAATGATGATGAGATAATTCAAATAAGAAAAGTGCTTTCTGAGCTTATTAAATCGTATTCTTATGATATTCATATGAAATCTGTTATATCTAGGCAAATTAACTTGCTCAAGCAGATATATAATCATACTGAATAGATATATTGATAGAATTTTGTTTGTTGTTTTGTTTTGTTTATAAAAGATAAATATTATCTTATAATTTGAGTCTTTCGGATATTAAACTTAATTACCTATGCTTTTAGATGTAAATCACATAATATAATGCTCTTATATGAATCATATTGTGTTAAATTTAACATCACAAATTTTAGCATCATTCTGATAATATTCTCTATTACAACAATGATATATTTCCATAAATAATCGTAAACTAATCATATAATCGATTCAATATTCATGAATTAAAAATAGTGAATTTATTAAAGTACAAAATAGCAAGCGCAAATGAAAAGAATGGACTTACACATGAAAATAAATATATTCACTATTATTTAATAATTGGATAAGAGTTGATAAAAAATCAAGAAGAAATCAATGATCTAGAAACCAAAAATATAACAGCAATGTGTTGCAATCATAGCTTATCTCTAAATGATGAAAATAATTGCGGATGGTTCGAAAACTCTCACAATTTTTCAATAAACCATTCAAATTGACAACATGGATACGTAATGTTATTTATGATTCTAATAATCAAATTGATAAATGGAGATGATCTAACAATCAAAATTGAATACCTAACCATTTTTGATTGATGAGCCAACTCGAATTGATCACCTCAGCAAATCAGGCTTTCTTAGAAGCAAATCCCGAGTTAACAAAACTTAATAAAGCACCACAGCGTCATATTGCTATTGTTACATGCATGGATACTCGCTTGGTTAATTTTGCCGAAGATGCGATTGGCGTAAAGAGAGGTGAGGCAACAGTTATTAAGGCCGCAGGTAATGGAATATGGACTACTGGACTTAGCGATATTGTAGTTTCGCTCTTAGTATCAATTTATGAACTTGGAGTTCAAGAAATTTTTATTATGGGCCATGAATGCTGCGGAATGACCCATGCATCTACAGATTCTCTAGGTGCACAAATGCTTAAGTCAGGAATTAAACCCGAGGACATTGAAAAGTTTAAATCAGATCTATCCAAATGGGTTGATGATTTCAAAGATCCTATTGATAACATTAAAAATTCTGTTAGATGTGTACGCGAAAACCCATTGATTCCAAAGAATATTCCAATCCATGGATTACTTATCCATCCAGATACTGGAAAAGTTACAACTATTATTAATGGTTATTGAATTTTGTACTTAATTATAAATAATATCTACTTAATTTTATTCTTTAAAAAAAATATTCGTAAAATTAGCTATGTAGAGGATGATATTGTTGCGAACAAGTTAAGTAATGATGCATTATTATCTATGATTATGGTTATTTATTTTTTTGAATTTTATTTCTTGGCTGGAATGAAAATTAGAAATCAAATCTATTTGTTCTTTGATCAAAAGTTATATGTTATAGCTTAATGTAAAAGGAGGGTAATTTTCCCCTCAAATAAAAAATACTAAGAGCGAAGAATGGGCCAAAAACAATTGTTCAAGTAATCTTTTGTCACTTTCATCGAAAAAATTGGCTTCAAGTAATAATTTTTAATATCAGTTCTAAAAAGTGTATTCGAATTTCTATCGGGTGCTTCAATTTTGTTCGATTTTATGAGCCCATATTGAAAGTCGATCGTCAGCGTAAAACAAATTACTACAATTAGACTAATATTATAGCATAATCAAATTGCTATGTCGTATTCAAATTATTTTGTGAGAGATATATTCAAAAAGTTTATATCCAATTAAAATCGAGAAGCATGTGTGTTCGGATTATATTTACTTTTTAGATTTGTAACTTTCTCAAAAACTTAAAAATAGTCAATTTCTGATTTTCTGATAGCTTGGTTTTTGAATGTGAATGCAAAAAGAATTTCTAGATAATAAGAAAAGATGGTTATCCTAGTATTTTTGCTCTAGATCATAATTTTCAATATATATTCAAAACGTTGATTTTTTGATTACCGTTGTCAAAGTTTTATTATCAATCAAAAAGTTCATTATTTCGAATGATGTCCAGTTCAATCGAGAGTGAAACAACATTAAAGCCAGTAAGGATGAGATTCACTCCAGAAGAAGATGCAATGATAAAAGATCTAGTTGAAAATAAAAAGATTAGTCCATGGAGTGAAGTTGCTAAATATCTTCCAGGAAGAACAGGAAATCAGTGCAGAGATAGATATAATTCATACCTTTATGCTAATACATCTTCAAAATCATGGACAATTGAAGAAGATAAAATGATTGTTGAAAAATATAAAGAATTTGGTCCGCGTTGGGTATTAATCAGTAAATTCATACCTGGAAGAAATGGAAATAGTATTAAAAATCGCTGGCACAAAGCTTTAGTTAAGTATCATGGAATCAAGCACAATAATGTAAAACAGGAAAGAAGAAATAAGAATCTAAAATATTGCCTAAATTGTCCAGCTACTCAACCAGTCAATAATGAAGATATAAATTTTCTCATAGATCAATTAGTTAAGAACATTCCTGATGATAGCGAAATGAATATTGATTTAGATTCTTGTTTCTCAGAATTTTATGCAGAGAATCTTGATTTTCCAGCTTTTGTATGAACTGTAACAATATAGAATAAAACTTTTATAATATATTAAATCCTCGTTTATCTGTCCTGCCTCTGAAATATCTAATAAAGAAAAATGAAAATTTTAAAAAATGGTCACTCTGGGGTTCGAACCCAGGCCCTCGCGGACCAGTGCCTTAAACTGGCGCCTTAGACCACTCGGCCAAATGACCTTACGTTTCTAACTAAAAAAACTTAATATCTTGATAAAAATTTCCAGTGATAAATCTTTGAGTGATCTTTTCGACCTTTCTGCGAAATTCTAGCTTAAGAATATATTGGATTTAGCACTAGAGTATTCAACAAAAGTAAACTATGTTGGCAGTGATCATAGTCTAGTATCAATACTACTCATAGATTAAAAATTCCTTTAATCATTACAACATAAAGTATGACTCTTTTCAATTCTCATCAAGCCCTTTTTGTCACCTCTTAATTAAGTTTATAAAACATAAATTGAACCATATTGAGATTGAAATTTTATATTAAACTATTCCGATTTTGCACATTCTGTTTATCTAATAATTTCGCATCTATTTTCTATTTTTATCAATAGAGTTTAAAACCCCCTTCATAAAACCTTTTTATTAATTTTATCATTTGTAATTGCGATTTTATTCATTTTGAAAAATATTATTGAGATATTTTATGTGCCATTCGTTCTCATTTTATTAGTAGTACAAGGAAATTTCAATAGAATTGATTAAAAACTTATATCCCAAAAAATTATTGCTGTAATTCCTTTAAATTTAGATTTCATCCTTCACACCATGCATACATATTATGTATTTTACTAAATATACTTATCAAACCCTATTAAACCTCTTTAAAATAGCCAATTTGATTTAATTGTATGATAGCATTCAAATAATATCCAGATTACATTGAAATTTACCATGGATATTATGAAATTAAATTCAAACTCATGAATCAAATTGCTCAAAATTCTGAATTTCAATTTGTCTTCTTTTCCTATAACATTCCGAAAAATAATTAAATTATCTTGTAACAATTCAATAGTTTTGCTCAAAAATGACAATTTGCAGCTGGTTATGCCTTTTCCTCAATTTTAAACGGTCACAACAAAATGGAAAGAGATATTGATGATGTTAGTAAGTCAGATGTCTCCTTACCAAGATATGTTGATTTATTGACACCATTTGCTTCGATTGAATTAAATAGAGAAGTGCAGCGCCTCATACAAGAGAAAACAATATTAGTTTCCGAGAATAGGCAGTTAAAAGAGGAACGCGACTTCTTTTATAGTCTACTAATGAAAAAAGCTCAAAATCCAAAAGCAGAACAGAATAAATTGAAACTAGAACTTCAAAAACATTTAAATTCAGAAATTACAATACCTCTACCCGAATTCCATGATATTGGAATAGATGCATTAAGCTATACTAATACACTCAGTTTCCTGAATTCCGAAATAATATCGATTTTGCCAGTTGAACACAAACAAGAACCTAAAGAAATCCCAAACGTTTTAAGCATACAAAAAGTCAATTCTTTCGAATCCAAACCAGAAGAAAAAATTGAAAGAAATATTATTTTGAGAATCAGAAAATGTTCCAATTTTAGCGTTCCATTAGAAGACAAATCAATGAAGATTAACACATTTAATATTTACAACTCTAATATCATTCACACACACAATTACTCAGATAAATTCACTCAATTCGAACCGGCAAAGAAGGATAAAGGAATCGACAACAACGGTCAAACAAATGATCATGCTGACATTGCAACTTCCAATGTTACAGATTTTGAACATTCTTCAACACAAACAGAAATTTTACCAAAATATTCAACTGCTGAATCCCAGTCAGAGTTACACTTTGTTAATGAAGCTTCTACACAATCTCAAAATGAGAGTAGTTTATCAAGTTTCCTTAATACATCAAAACAGATTCAATATAAAACTCAAAAAGTTCAAGCTACAAATGCAGATCGTTGTGACTTCTCAAAGAAAGAATTTTTATCTCTTTTATCAACATTTGAAAACACAACATTCAAACACGCAAAAGAAATGCTTTCTCTCGCTCAATCCGGTGATGCCATTGTTTCATATTTTACCAAACTCTGTGGCTCAAGAATTCAATCTTTAGAATTTGAAAATTCTGATCTAATTTGCGAAATCTGCAGGATTAGGCAAGAAAGTAGTGGAGCTATTGCAAAAACAATTATAAAATTGAAGAAGACATCAATCAATGAACTAGAATTGAAAGATGTAGTTTCAAGATGCTTATATAACAATTAATCTATTTAATACTTATTTGTTATTCATGTAATATCTGTAAATCTATCCTATGTTTAATAGCTATGTATTTTTACCTCTTTTTACAAGTATATTAAAAATTATTCAATCTAATTTTGATTGTACATTGCTATCAAGGATATAAGTCGTCAATACACAGATAATATGTCTCACACACATTAGAATAATTTTATAATAATCAAAAAATTGATTTGTTTTCAGATTATAGTGGAAATATTGATAAAATATCTCAACAGTAGACTGCCTTACAAAGAAAATCCCTAATATTTACATTTATGTTTTAATAATCATAAGTTTTTCCCTTATTTCAGATGAAAGAAATCAAATTTTCTCACAGTAAAAGTGACAAAAAAATTAAAAATGATTTTGTATTCAAGAATAAGGAAAACAGTCAAGTTTCCTCCAGATAAAAATGCTCAGAAGACAGCTATTATGTTTTCTGTCATTGGAAGATCTGGTGGTAGCATGATGGAATTAAAAAATGGACAATGTGAGGTAAAAAAAGTTTGCAAATTAACAGTAGATCGCCATGATGTTGTTAAGATCACACTCACTACAGAGGATAAGAGTCATTCCCTTGGAAAAACTACAGTCCCAGTCGAATGTTTTAGTTCTAATACAAAATGTAAAGCAGTACTAACATTAAATACTCGATTAGATTTTGATCCGATATTCGAATTTGAGTTTCACTTAGCTAAGAAGGAAGGCAATCCTTTCCATGCAGATAAAGGAAACTTTAAGAAAGATTTGATTAAAGAGCCACCAGAGACAACATTCAAGGAGAAAATGAGAAGAGAAACAATGCCTGCACCAGCTCCTGTTAGAGTTGAAAGATCTTCTTCATATTCCTCTGAAGAATCTTCATCTGAAAGTGAAAGCTCAGATTCTTCGTATTCGCAAGATGACGCACATACACAAGTTAATGTCAGACCTTTGGCAAGGCCAATGCCTCCTAAATCTTCAGCACCAATACCAAATGCAAAACCAATATCTCCAAGACCACCTTACGATCCTCAAATACACATTTCAGATTCAAATAAAGTTATTGATCTAGAAATACAATGTCCAATTAGTGCGTTAAGGGTTCCTCCCTTCAAAACTCTTTTAACGGAGGCATATTTGCCATTACAACAAAAGAATTTGTTTGACGGATGCATACAAACACCAGAAACAATGCCACAGTTATTTGGTATGTAAGAAATTTTTATAATTTTTATTTTTTTATTAGTAAAGATTGTTTATAACTCAAATTAATTTGATTTACAGCTGTTCATCTCAAGGATTGTTATATAACTATATTCTTGAAATAATATTTTTTTTTCTTCAAATGATTAATAAATACATGTAAATATATCATCCCCAATTCAGCATGAACTAATACTGAATGAATCATCTCATATTGTCATAGGAATTTGATAATAGACAATGATTCTGTAAAAGATACTGAAAGTCACATATATTCTGTGTAAACCACAACTTCTTCACATACAATAAATAATTGTTACTGTTGGAGCTCGAGTAATGGCAGTATTTGACCTGAAATTCATAAGAAAAACGTCAAAAAATTACACGGACTTTTTTTAACTTTTTACTTAATCCTCCAAGTAAAGTAATGCCATATACTCGGACCAATATATTACAATTCATTTAGTGCTTCCAAACAATGCATTTCACATGTTCATTTCTTCAACGTTTAAAGAGTTTTTATGAGTCTGATATTTACAATTGCGGATTTAATCACATATGAAAGTTGATTCATTTGAATGAGATATCACATTTGAATACGCATACAACTAGAACATAAAAAAAAAAAAAAAAAAAAAAAAAGGGATTGGGGCTTCCAGGCACTTCGTGCCCTCTAGCCCCGAAGATGTTTTGTCACTTTTCTGTCACTTTTCAGGGAAAAAACATTTTTATTGTATATAAAATGAATTTTACAAAACCACCGTTACCCTTCTTTGGAAATAAGAGTAGATGTAAAGATATTCTATTGAGAGAACTTAAGAAACTACCGAATGGTCTAACATTTGTAGATTTGTTCGGTGGAAGTTTCTATATATCCCATTTGTGCCATACAATATTCCCAGACTCAAAGATTATATGCAATGACTTCGACAACTATATGAACCGTCTCAAACATATACCAGACACAAACAAAATATTGAGTGAGTTGAAAGAAAAGATACCTATAGGCAAGATGGAACGTATACCATTAGATAAGAAAAATACTGTCAGAGAGGTTTTGAAAAAAGCAGAGTATATTGACTGGGATAGTATATCTTCTAGACTATTATATAGTGGTGCTATAAGAGTTCATGACATTGAAACACTTATGTCAAAAGTTTTATATCTTAACTATACAAAGGTTTTCAAAGAGAACATAGAAAAATATACTGAGGGTATAGAGTTTGTGAGATGTCGTTGGACAGAGTTGTATGAAAAATATAAAAACAAGGAAAATGTTTTCTTTATAGTAGACCCGCCGTTCTATAACACATATGATTTTCAATACCAAGTAGACTGGACTTTGAGAGACTCTTTAGAAACTTTAGACGTTTTACATAACCATCCATGCTTTTACTTTACATCCGATAAAAGTGGTTTGGAAACCGTTATGAGATGGTTAGAGGACATACATGACTATGAGTTTATTTACGATAAAATAGAATATGAGAGAGGTCCTATAAACCGGAAAAAGTGTCATAACAAAGAAATTTTATTGGTAAGTAAATGTGGTTTGAAATAGGACTACTTGTTTTAGGTTTTTTCCATTGTGTCATTTACTTATTTGACGTGGCAGAAAGATATAGAGAATATGAAGATGAACCAATACCAGCAAATGTCCAGCATATGTACTCGTAAGAGATATTTTTATCTAATATTAAATGGACGCACAGAACTTAGCGAATGCACAGCAACCTGGACAACCAAACCCAGAGAATATTCCAAATGAAGTTAGAATACAAACTGCAATGGCAAACTATGGTCAAGTGCCAACAGATGTACAAATGCAAACTGCCATGTCAAATGACGCTGCGTTAGGCTTACCACCATGGTATGCAAATATGAGATGGAAAGAGTTTTATACAAACCCTGAAGTGGGATATAAACAACTCTATGCAGATGACGCGAACACAGGAGTTGACCCAGAGTATGTTTTCTACCAGAGGAGAAATAGAATGTATGAGCTCCAGTTAAAAAATGCTATGGAACTCAGAAGGAAACGTAAGAGACTAGGTGGACATTAGATTTTTACATATAGTAAAATGGGTTTCTTTGGAAGAATAGGAAACTTCTTTCGAAATGTTGGAAGAGGTATATGGAATGGAATAAAATCTGTCGGAAGAGGAATTTGGAACGGAGTCAAAAATATTGGTAAAAGAGTAGGTCAGTTTGTTGGTATTATACCTAAAGACCCTGAACCAGAAGAACAAGCTCCTGTTATACAACAGCCTGAACCTGCACCACAGTCTAGTTGGCAACCAAATCCAACACCTCAACCGTATTAAAAGATTATATTTTTACCGTTCGATAGTAGTTGTATATGAGACTAAGTTCTAAGTAAAACGCATGGTATAATGGAACTATTCTCTTTCTTCCATCTGTTGTAAACCATACTTGAAAGTCTGAAATACTTCCACTCGGCGGTTCATATAGCTTTGTAGGTTTTTCGTAAAAGTCATTTGCCAAGCATAAAAAAGAGTTTTGTGCACCAGAAAATGAAGCATGAACGATAATAGCATCTGAGTCGAAAACATTTTCATATGTTCCATTAGGGTTTTCGACTTCATAAAAGTCCGGGTGTACTGGATATTCTGCAGGCTGATTTAACATCCTCAAAAATCTATACCATGCCAAGTTGTTATATTTTGTAGAAATATAAACGTTGTCTCCAAGGTCTTCTATTCTATTGATTTTAACAGTTGCATTTTTCCTGTCATATATAATATCGAGATGGTACTCTCCTTCGTCAATGTTAAACTGGTTTGCATATTCGAGATAGATATCGTTTATTTTTTCTTGAAAAGCTTGAAGAGTTGTTTCTAAGTTTACAAGCAAATTCACTTGTAAAAGTTTTCCCTGTTCAAATTTCTCATACGTACGTTTTTCTTTGTTATAGTATCGAACTTCAAAAGCGACCGTAAATGGGAAACCATGTATGGCTTCTGAAATGAACTTCATTCTACGAAAGCCAATAGCTTTTGTGACAGATGGGTCTCTTAGCCATCTTAGTGGGTAGTCAAAACGATAGCCTTCATGCTTTACGGTCTCTGTCTCAAACTTTTGACCGACATTCGTAAAAAGTTCATCTAATGGTTTAGTTGTAGCAACTCTTGAATTTTCTTTTTCTATTGAAAGCATATTTTATCTAGAATAAAAATGTCGAAAGAAACAGCGTCTATGAGAGAAATACAACACAACCGACAACTCATTGTACAAGCTCTAAATAAGAACACAACAAACTTTTCAAACTATTCTAAGATATCTGAGTCATTGAAAGAAGGAAACTTAAAACTGACATTAAACCCAATGACAGACGAGTTTCTGTTTCAAGACAGTAAGAACCATACTGTCTGTATAAATCCAACAAAAGGAACTTTAAACGAGAAACCTATAGATGAACTTCTTTTGAAAGCAGATGTTGACAACAAAGCTGACAAAGAGTATGTCATTGAAAAAGTTCAAGAAGAACATGACAGAGCAGATGCAACATATGCAACAAAAGAACATACTCATCCTGAACTAGCAGACAAAACATATGTTGACAATAAAATGTCAAGTGAAGTGACAAGAGCTGACAAAGAATATTCTAAAAAGACTCATACACATACCATTGCAAATATTACAAACTTACAAGAAACCTTAAACAGGAAAAGTGACGTTGGACATACACATACATCTTCTGAAATAACAGACTTAAACGTTAGCCTTGAAAAGAAGGCAGATAAGAACCATACACACGATTTCTTCGCAACTGTTGGTATAGAAAATATTGCAGGAACGGTTGAAGAACCTGATGGAACTGGTGGGGATGTATTGTATTGGAAACCTCCTAACTTTCCACAAGGTTTAACATCGGAGGATGACATAACGACGATGAAATACATTAGATGTAGAAATGTCTATGTCATGGAGGATGAAAACAATGTTAAATTCACTGCTCAAGATTTATATGATAAAAAAGCTGACAAAACATATGTTAACGATGAGTTAGATAAAAAAGCTGACAAAACATATGTTAACGATGAGTTAGATAAAAAAGCTGACAAAACAGAGCTTCAAACGTTAAAGACAGAAATACTTCAAACAGTATATCCTATAGGTTCTATTTACACGTCAATGAACTCTACCAAACCAGAAGTAGTACTTGGTTTTGGAACTTGGACTCAAATAGTCGACAGGTTTTTGTATTGTGCAAACTCTTCAAAGGAAACAGGTGGGAGTAAAACGATTTCAGGTGAAAACTTACCTGCGCATAGTCACTACGTAGATTTAAGTACATCTCAAGCAGGTTGGCATAAGCATAGATATTGGGATTGGTCAGCAATGATAAAAGGTAAAGGATATGATGTTAAAGACAACGTTAAGTTTGCTATAGATTGTTACTGGAGTAACACTGAGGGAGGAGGAAACCATATACATCGCGTTTCAGGGTATACGCAAACAACGGGACAAAGTAAAGACTACATGCCACCTTACATGACAGTTTACGCATGGTATAGAAATGCTTAGTCGTCATTTTCAACTTCTTTAGCATATTCGTCAGGAGTTGTCTTATATTTGTTAGGAACTGTCTTTGAAAGTATACCACCTTGAACCTTAACAAGTTTGAAACGAGGTCTGACAATAGTAGTTTTATCTTCTGCTTGCAGTCTGTACATTTTGCCATGTTTGCCTAAAACTTCATAATATTCTCTTGTATACTTTCTTCTATTTTTACGAACACGAACGTGAGTACCTGTCGGGTACTTGTTGTTGTCATAGTCAATAGTATTTTCATATGGGTCGCATTTAGGTATTTCTATTTTTACTTTGTCACCTTTCTTAAGTTTGAAGCCCGGCATTCTTTCTTGTTTGTCTCTTTTGACTAAACTATTAAATATATAGTCTTTCTCTAAGTCAGGGTTGTTTTTCATTTCTTCGGGGGAGTGGTTTCCCAAACCTTTTTGTTTACGGCTATTGTAAATATTTAAAACTTGTCTCATCTTTGCCATGGAGAAGTGTCTATATTTGTCGTCATATGACATTTCATCTACCTCACCACCTTGTGGTTGATTTAAGTCTCTTAAGATTTTTATACAACTGTCAATGACACCAAGAGCAGAATGGTTTTGGTCGACAATGAAATATTGGTTTACATTTTTTGAACGCAGATAGTTTTTAATATCGTCTGATTTGAAAGAACTTTCACAGTCAGATGTCAGTTTTGTTGGATGGTATTTGTCAACGAATATTGTCAAAGCAGTTTTCACATCTAAAATATTTTTGGACCATAATGGTATGGCTTCACAGTATCTTGTGTTTTGACCAACAAATATTAGCCAGTATGGTGGTCCATCTTCTCTATACCTCGGAATGTTTTCCAAGATATCCATAAACCAAGCATTTGGTGTTGAACTAAAGATTTTTACCATGAGTGCTTTCTTTGTCGCTTTAGAAACATAGGGGTCCTTGTTTGAATTCGTCATTTTTAACCCATAAGAAATGGGTTTATTTGGCGCATTAGCAGGAGTCGCATCTAGATTTTTACCCGCAGTGGGAACACTAGCCAGAGGTGCATTTGGAATTGGAAGGAAGATTTTGAGTACTTTAGGTATACTGAAAGAGAAAGCACAACCTATTATACAAACCGTACAGAAAGGTTGGGATGTAGCACGAGATGCAGCAAATCTTATTCCAAATCCTGAAACAAGAGGAAAAGTTCAAGGATGGATGGACAATGTAGGAAGACAAGCAGGAAACTACTATAACAAAGCAAATGACTACTATAACCAAGCAGGGCACTACATGGACCAAGGTGAAAGATTCTTTAACAGAGGATATAACCATGCACAACAGTGGGTAAACAACAACCAACCTCAACCGCCTCAAACGTGGGAATGTAAAATTTTTTACTGAGATGAAATGAACAATACAGCATTGAGACAAATGGGCTCAAGATGGCTTTGTCGGCTTCCAGCAGTTACACAACCACGTGTTTGTCAAGTTCTTCCTATACCTCAAGAAGTTTTAGACCGACTTAAAAAACCTAAACAACCAGTTGAAAACAAACCAAACTAAAATTTTTACTGAGATGAAATGACCGAAGAAGTTGAACGGTAGATTTGACACCACAAACAAAAAGTTCAGAACCATTGTCAAAACCTGTCAAAGAACTTACAGATGAAGAGAAAAATTCAATAATAGAAAGTGCCAGGTCTGGAAATACAAACCCTAACTACAAAGTCACTTTTCATAAAAATGGAACGGCAAGTATCTCAAAAAAGAAACAGACTCTCACAAATAAAATATTGAAGTCGGAAGGAGCTTTCGAGACAACAGATGGAAAAGTTTACTTCACTGACCAACAGTTCATTATAGAACATCTCATTGACTTAGAGTCGAAATATTCTAAACTTTACAACAAACACAAAAAGTTGAAAGGAAAACAAAAACAGATGGCATATGACATTTATGAAGATGTTGACGACACAACTGTTCAAGCAAGTGAGGTAAAGTCAGATGAACCGAAAAGTGACGAAAAACCAATAGAAGAAGAGAAACCAAAAACTGAAGAAAAACCAAAACCAAAGGTTAGTTTCCAAACTAAACCAAGCCAACCTTCATTAGCTGGTATGGGTTGGCGTCAAAGACTTATGGTAGCGGGTGGTTACGTAAAGTAAAGAAAAAACATTTTTTTATTTTTATAGAAATGCCCCCATATAGAATGGATAGAAGGTCTGCTAGAATAAAAACAGAGTTAGAAAGATATGGTTGGAGAGTTTCAAAGAAGTTTAAATATAGGAAGGGAAAGCCAATAAAAGTCTATGACAAATTGTCTGGTCTTCGCTATGAAATGGACTTGGAAACAGCACGCGCAAATTATCCAAACAGACTAGAGAGGTTAGAAGAAGAACGTCTTATGGACATGCCTTTCGATGTTAGTGAACCTCAAGTTGAAGGACACGACGGCTTTGCCAGGTTCTACTGGAAACATGACGAACAATTGCATCCTTTGAGAAGGAAAAAAGGAAAAGGTGAAGACGCACATGCTCCCATGGAAAGAACAAGATATGCATATGAAAAGTATCGTGAGGTTAGAAGTAAAATTACATCTGGTCGAACCTTTACAGTAAATTTTGACGAAGGAAAGAACAAAGAAGGCTTCATGGGTGTACTTGCTGCAATTCAAGACGGAAATAAGAAAGGATACAATCTCAGACTAACCGTAACAGATTTAGATGGTCATATATACTATGCACATGGCAATGTCACAACAGCCGCACAACTTCTTGACGCTTTCAAGACTACAAAGAGAGAACAAATGGTTGACTCCGACTCAGACATTTTGAATGCAATTGAAGGGATTGCAAGCGTGAAGTTCGAATGGTACCAACCTAACCCTCAAGCAGTCAGACAACATGCTGGTTATTTCCCGTTCAGAAATAAGTCTGACATTGACTTAACCAGGTATGGAATTTACAATTCAATTGAAACAATTGTCAATGAACCTTGTATTCTCACATGTCTCAGGAACTCTGGTCTTGTTACAGATGAGAAGATGAAGTATCTTGAGTCATGTGTGAAGACAAGGTACATTCTCAGAAGTCAATTGGCAAAAGTTGCACCGTTGGCAAATGTCAATATCCGAGTCAACATTCCGACTGAGAAAGGTTCTTCACATGACGACTATGTTGTTGACTTCAAATTACCATGGTTGAAGATTGTACTTGTCCACAACCACTTCATGTTGAACGAAAGTCTTACAAACCCATTGTTCGGAAAAGGTAAGTGCAACATTGTCAGAGCTGTTAACATTCTTTTCGAGAAAGGCTTGTTGGAACCAATTCCAGATGACAAGCTGACAGAAAGTTTTGTACCAAAAGACGAAACAAACTTTTCATTGTTGGTAAGACCAAAAGTTGTTCCAGACAAAGTTATAGCACAAAAGAAGTACACAGTTCCAAAAGGAGTTGGTTTGTTCGGATACCAACCTGAACCAGAAGAACTTCCAATGAGGTTGCAAGAACTTCAAGATGCTATAAACAAACTTCCATTGAGGCATCCAATCGACGTCAAATTGTATTGGAGAGCTTCTGAGTTAGGTCAGAAGGTTTTATATGAAACAGGTTGCTTTGACGATGTTTATGAGATAACAGGAGAAGTTTCTCAGAAGATAAGAGACTCACTTGAATTTCCACAAACTGGACCCATTGGATGCGACAAGTTCGACTCATATGAAAAAATATACTATGTCGACCTTAACGCTGCGTACATGAGGTTTGTCCAATATATCCCGACTGGAATTCCAAACGAAGACGGTGACTTCCCGGGAAGGAACTATACAGTTGGAAAGGTCATACAACAAATGTATGATATTAGGAAAGCTTCAAACCCCAAACTTGCAATGACACTCAAATTGCTTATGAATTCGACATGGGGATATTCCATTAAGAAACCTCAAAAGATGAAGAGTAAACACTATGAGAAGGTCGACAACTTTGTTGAAAGGTTTTCTCCTTTTGTTTTGAAATACGAGTTCACCGAAGGTCAAAATGGCTTAGTAACCACAGTAAAACCTATTGTCGAACATTGGTCCTACCCTCAGTTCGCAAAGGCAGTCCTTGACAACTACAACAAATTCTTCTCCGAGGTCAAATCCAAAGTGAAGGTATACTATGAGAACATCGACGCACTCATGACGAACGAAGAAGGATACAACAAACTCATTGAAATGGGAATGGTCGGTGAAAAGATGGGCTGTTTTAAGCTAGACAAGGTATTTTCCGAAGTTCATGTAATATCGAAAAGGAAGTACTGGGGTATACTTGAAGACGGCACAGAAATAAAACATTGCATGAAATAAAAAAATTTTATTCGAATTTGAATTTAAATGTGGGGAATTCTTGGTCTCAAACTCATATATAACCTGTTTGTTTGTATTTTCGTCGACTATGGCACGAGACACAAACATTGACCAAACGGACAAAAAGTGTCATTTCAGATGGTCAAGCAGCCAATCGCATTCGAGCACTTCGAAGAAGCCTTACGTTCCAAGGGAGAGGGTGTCTGGTGCAAGGCAGAGGTCATGAGACTCTACGAGCAGTACATCCTCAATGCCTGGGAGGACAAATCGTCCTTGGATTGGCAATTCTACCAACTCCTCTGGGACGACCTCCTACGCAACTGGGATAACGAAAGAGTCCAATTCAAAGGTCGGGAACTAATTTTGCAAATGACCATTAATTTAACCTACTTATCCAACTAAACACCTAAATTTACTCGGGGTTTCCCCCTAAAATAAAATTTTTTTACTCTTAGAACCACTCGAGGTTCTCCTTACGGTTGTTGAGCTTGTCACCGTCAATGTGTCTGACCTTCGTCTTCTTGTTTGGATTTGGAACCCATTGCATACCGACAAGCCTTCCCATGGAAATTGTACCGTAATTCCGAAGAGTAAGGCTCAAGTGTCCCAAGTTGTTGAGGACTGGGGTAAGAACCTTGCCGGTCTCCTTGTTGCGGATTTTGTATGGGTAGGGTTGGGAAATTTCATAACCGTCATCGGCAACAAGGGTTGCCCAAACTTCCTTTTCTTCGTGTTTCTCTTCTTCTTCCTCTTCTTCTTCGTGTTTCTCTTCTTCCTCGAAAATTCCTTCTTCAATTTGGTACTCACGAAGTACGGTGTTGCATGTTCTGTCCTTTCCGAGTACCTTCCAGATGGCGTCTATCTCTTCGAAGAAACGGTAGATGAGTCTGGCAAGGTTGGTTCTCTCTTGTATTGCGCAAGGTTTCCGCGAAATCGTTCAGGCATTTCTCATTGGAAGCTTGGTTCATGAGGAACTTCACTTTGAGATTGGTCATCTCTTCATAAGACTACTTTGGATAGTCTTAATGGTGTTGTCAGATGAGCGTTCAATTGGCAATTTGATTTGAACTGGGCGCTTGTCTGGCAACCTTGAAAGGACATCTGCCATTGAGTTTGGCTTCGGTGCTTGTTCGGACATCGAAAAAATGAAGTGGTTTGAGAATGACGGTTTTACTTCAAAAAGCTTGTTATGACGGTTAAGTCATACAACAAGTTTAAAATAATATCTTGTTCTTCTTCTGAACGTTTGTTGTCTCTTCCGATAAAAGTTTCGAACATGAGAACCAAAAAACGTTTTTTGAGATTGCGGAAGAGTTCAGGCAAACGTTCATATTCTGGATATGTTGGGAGCAGTTCGAAACATCTGAGCTGACTTTCGGACAAAATTGGGACAATGTCAACAAATTCATCTTTGGTCGGACTGCTTGAAGGTAAGTCCCTTACATGTAAGTAGCTCTGGTAAAGTCTTCTCATTTCTGCTAACTTTTGGAGTATAGCTTCGTAGTTTAGAAGTTTTAATTTTAATTGTCTTATTCCACTCTTGACATCTAAACGGTAACTATCCATGAGGTCAAGAGTAGCTTTGGTAGCTTTAAGTGGAGCTATCTGTTCCTTGACTTCTGCAATTTTGGTTGCAATTGTGATTTGAGCTCCTTCAAGTTCGCCGTCTATGTCGTTCTCAACACCTTCAACTATAGCTTGAAACTCTTCATCGGTCCATTGAGATTGGTGTGGGACGAATTTAACTTGCTTCATTCAAAAAAAGAAAAAAATGTTTTTACTCAAAGCGTGCCATGTATATGGCTATAAGAAACTTACCAGAAGGCTTCTTCTTCATATGCGTAAAAACATAAAAAAGTGAAGTTAAAATGAGATGTTTACTGAACTGGCTGAAGAACTGGCTGAATGTCGCCTTCACAGGTTATGTAGAACGGCTGACCCGAGAAGTGAAGGAGAGACTGAATTGCCAATTTCATATGGGGTAGGGGGTTCTCCTTGTTTGGTATTTTTATCCAAGGACGTTTGTTTAGGAACTTAACAAGAGCTTCTCTTTTGGCGTCCTTTATGTCATTGTAGGCTGTCCCGACTGGTATTTGAATTGGAATTCCAGTCGAAGTCTCGAGCTGAAGTGTAGACCTTCCAGAAATAGAGATGAACTTGACCTTGGGCTTCATTACCTTGCGCAAGTAGTCTTTTAAGCAGTCGTTAATTTCAATTAGGTAAATTGCCTCGTCAAGTCTTTCTTGCATTCCAAGTTCTTCCATCCGACAGGAAAATATTTTCCCGACAACTGGAAAAAATTTTCCTGTTGTTCGTCCGTAAACCATTCAAATTTTCGAAAATTGAGAACTTTTTGGTCGAACTTCAGAAAAAGTTTTTCCTTCCGACAGGACACAAACAGATGACTGACGTCCCACCAACCGAGTCCATTCCCAAACCAGAAGAACCTAAAGCACCAGCCCCTGCACCTCAGTTCCAGCAAGTACCTCAGTTCCAGCAAGTACCTCCGTATTACTACCAATTTCCACCTCAAGGTTACTACCCACCACAAGGCTTCCCGAACTACCCTCCTCAACCTATGCCTTACTTCCCCAACCCTTGGATGTTCCAGCAAGCTCCACCCCAGCAATTCCAATCTCAATCCCAATCGAAGAGAGACCAAGACTTCGAAGAAGGTCTGAACCGCTTACGCAAAGAGTATGCTACAGCTCCAATGGAAGATGACAGGCTTTCAGTCTCTTCCCTCAAATCGACCGATTCGACTCGTACCACAGATTCGGTCAAAGACAGAGACGACTACCTCAAGCAGTCTGAGAGACTCTTCATCTTACAGCCATTTACAGTTGGAGCTCTCAAGAACATGCGCAATTACGAAGGTCAGACACCAGCTGGAGACCGCAAAACAGACATACTCGCAAGAGCCGTCCAGCTCGTCAAGACAAAGACTGAGATAGTCGACTTCATTCTTGCAGCTTGCCCATACAAGTAAAAAAATAAACAATTACGAGTTAAACTTTTTATTCTTTCTTTTCTGAGTTGTTTAGAGCTGGTTTCTCTTGTAGGAACCTTTCGTACTCTTCCATGGTCATGTAATTGCGAATTTTGTACGCAATTCCAGGTTCGTTGTTTTTGAACCTTACGTATGTAACGCTTCCATCCTCCTCAGGGAAGTAAGCTGCTAACATCTGACCAAGTTTTCTCGGTGACTCGGAGCTCATAAAAATGTCACTTTTTAAACGTTAAGTTTTTAGTCTTATTTTACCCTTTGTTTGTCAAGGTAGTATTGGAGCGCAATTTCTCCAAATTCTCTGTGTCGGAGTTCTTCAGCATTTTCCAAGGTGTACCTGGAGAACTCAAAGAAGTTGTCAAGAACATACTGCCATGCTGCTCTTCTGAGTTCGTCGGTATTTTGGAAGTGTTGCACCTTCGAGTCTTCTGACATGAAAAAAATGACACTTTTTCATTATATAACTGTTATTTTTTGACGAAGAGAACTTTTGCACTTCGTAAAAAAAATCCCTGAAATCGTGAAAAATTGCGAGTACGTAAAAAACCGTAGTCGCCAAAACTCATGAAAATCGTAAAAAAAACTCTATGAAATCATATCTTTTATACAAGATATGAAAAAATAAAATAACGCTAGTTTTTTTTAAAATATTTTTTTTATTTTGTATGTAAGAACAGGAAATGACAAACACTGAGTTTGAAACAGTCAAAAAGATAGACAATGACACCAAAGTGGTTAGAATTGGTGATTTAGACGTAAGATACTCAAAGAAATACAACAAATATTCTTTGTCAGACATTATATCTCCATCTGGAAAGAAAACACACCATTGGGTTGGAATTGCTTCAACTCAGAAAATTTTGACAAGAAATCCTGAGCTTATGATATCGGTAAGATTCTGTGGAACTACAGCATATCTCATTGACAAAAGTCTTATACCAATAGTTTTGTTATGGATTGACCCAGTTGTTGGATATAATTTCATAACATATGGTTCATTCGATACGGAACGTTGCAGTGAGGGCTTACTTTACATCGTTCAGAAACCGAAGGACTTCAATACAAAGAGATATAAGATAGGAAGAACATATAATATAACTCAAAGATATGACAGTATAGTCAATAGAGTTAAGGTTGTGTTTGTGAATGATATGAGAGCTGCTGAAACAGAACTACTTGAAAAGTTTGAGAAAATGTATGGTGCTCCCATAAAAGGTAAAGAAACGTTTGAAGTAGATGAGATAGATAAAGCTATAAAATTATTTGACGAAGTTGCTGAAAAATACATGTAAAGCGTTTATTTTTGGTCTTTTGTGAAAGTCAGATGGCTCAGGTAGCTCTATAAGGTAAATTGTCTTGTCAAATCCTTCTGACATTCCGAGTCCTTCCTTCCGACAGGAAAAGTTTTTCCTTCCAACAGGAAAAAAATTTCCTTCCAACAGGAAAAAAATTTCCTTCCTACAGGAAAAGTTTTTCCTTCCTACAGGAAAAAATTTCCTTCCTACAGGAAAAAATTTTCCTTCCAACTGGAAAAAATTTTCCTTCCGACAGGAAAAATTTTTCCTGTTGTCCGTCCGTAAACCATTCAAATTTTCGAAAATTGAGAACTTTTTGGCCGGCCTTCAGGAAAAATTTTTCTTTCCGACAGGAAAAATTTTTCTTTCCGACAGGAAAAATTTTTCTTTCCGACAGGAAAAGTTTTTCTTTCCGACAGGAAAAGTTTTTCTTTCCGACAGGAAAAGTTTTTCTTTCCGACAGGAAAAGTCCTTCCTTCCGACAGGAAAAGTCCTTCCTTCCAACTGGAAGAACTCTTCCTTCCGACAGGACACAAACGAATGTCCGACGTACCACCAACCGAGTCCATTCCAAAGCCAGAAGAACCGACAGCCCCAGCACCACAACAGACTAAGACTCAAACACTTACATTTTTACGCTTGACTTTTTACAATTTGAACTTTGTTCGCGTAGATGTGAATTCTGAAAGAAGTATGAGGGTCTTGTATGACTTTGTACTTCTCCCATAGTTCATGTCTGTCAAACTTACCTGCCATGGACTTTCATAAGTTCCATGAAATCGTCTTCGGACAATCCGGGGAAAAGTATGATATCAGTAAGTATTCTCTTTACATCCATACTTAAACTCTTTGCTGTCTGTACACAAATGACAACTGAAATGTTAAAGTGTCTGAGCTTCTTGAGAATTCGACACATGTCTTGTTCTCTGTTCTTTAACAAAGGATGAGAAGCAAAGTCATCTAAGATAAGAAGACATCTATGAGGGTAAGTCTTCCAATCGTAAGATTGCAATTTCTTCGAAATGTATTCTATCTCTTTCTGTTTGTTTCTGAAGTGTTTCTTCTCTAATATTCTCTGCATTTCCTCATTTTGGTCTTTAAACTTAGAATTGACATACTCATTTATAGCATTGTACTTCAAAACTCTTCTTTGGTACTTCTTTATCCAATCTAACAACTCAGAGTCTTTTATACATACTAACTTAGACTTTTTTATAATATCTTTGAACGAATTGACTTTTGGTCAAATTGACCAGAAGTACTACAAATGACTACTAACTCATAGAATGGTTCTTCTCATCTAGTTCTTGTTGTTGTGCAGCCATTTTAAGATAAGTGAAAGTCTTGCCCGACCCAGGTGGTGCGATTAGACCTGTTATACCATTCTGAGCAAATAAGAACTTGTCATGTATGGGTTTTATCTGAGCATTTTCCAACTTCCTCTTGTTCTTATTTAAAACATTCTCAAATTTTTGTCAATGTCAGCAAACTTTTTTTCTAACATATTTTTAGAAAAATTAAAATTTTTATCTTTTAGGAAATGTCTAGCGATTTCGCTATCTATATTCGAGACAAGCTTTTCGACAGCAAAACATCTGTCGACCATAAAATCTTACATAGTGTAAACAAGAAAGGGGAATTTGTTCTAAAGTTCTGTTTCTGGGAATATGACAAGAACCATAAAACCTTAAGCAGAGAAGTCTTAAAATTTGTCAATGACAGACTTGTTGACAGAGATGACGCCTCTTGGAGAGATGAAGTCCAACAAAACTTCTTAGAATGCAAAGAAGACACATGCGCTGTTCTTGAAAATGAAATAGAAAACAGAATAGAAGAGCTATTAAATGACAAAGCACTTTTACAAAAATATGGTTCTGAGAAGTTTGACATAACTCCACCAGAGAAGAAGAAGAGAGAAAAGAAAGAAAAGAAAGTAGAAGAAGAGAAGAAAGAACCAGAGCCAGAGAAAAAGAAATTTGACATGTAAAAATAAAATTTTATTTTTAGAACATTTCTGGGTCAATGTCAATGTTCTCTTCCTCTTTAGGAGCAAACACTGGCTTAGACTCTAAAATCTTTTTACCCAATTTACCTTGAACTTCAACTATCTTAGACTCATAATATTCATAGTCGTCTGCTTTCTTTGGTTCATAAGGTATAACAAGTTTGTATGCTTTGCCTTCTTTAAGGTTTGAGAACCTTCTGTCAAAACTTTCTTTGACTGTTAACAAACCTTCTATGTCTAAGTCTTCAAATTTCGCACCATTTTTAGTCACAATAGCAAACTTAACTGGTTCGATGTTCCAAACTTTGTCAAATGTAGACTTTTCAAAATGGTAGAAGTAAACATTCAAATATGTGAATGGGTCTAGTTCTTCTTTGTCTGACATATACTTGTTGACTGAGATGAATTTCGTCATCTTTTCTATCGGATAAAAAAATATTTTTTTTAAAATTTACTCAGAAAAATTTTTCTTTGTATATACACCATTCTGAACGTCTAAAAGACTTTTGACATTTGCCAAGAATGTTCGTTTAGACGCTGTCATATAACCATACTCTTGACAATACTGTTTATACGAATCGTACAATGACCTTTCATCTAAACACTCAAAGTCAGTTCATCTATGAACAGTTCATATACACTCTTGTTTGCTTCTAACAATGTTTGTCTCTCTTCGGTATGTGGAATTTGTCTTGGATTGAACTTAGAAATATCTAATGTCATGAAATATGAGAACAAGTGGTTGTAAAAGTTAGGTGTCAAAGTTTCTGCTAAGTCGTCAAAATATTCTGTATCTTGCATATGAGCTTCTGACGTTCTGACAACTACATATCTTCTGTCAGAACTTTCTAACTTCATCGGAACGGCGTTGTTTGAAACCATGATGAAATTTGCAACATTTTCACAAACTCTTTGGTCTTTATATTTTCTTTCAACAACTCCAACTTTGTCTGTTATAAGACTCTTCAAAGCATCTGAGTTTAAAACCTTTGTTGTATCTATACTTTGAAGTTCGTTACATACTATAAGTTTCATATTCTCTATTGAAGAGTTAAATTTACCGCAGATGTTTTCTAAGTTTGTCATATTCGGGTTCGAATAGCCTCTAACAGTTTGCATAAGATATCTGTAAAGAAAGTGTTCTTACCTGTTCCTTGTTTTCCAATTACAATGAGAGCAGTTTCATTTTTAGCACTTGGATGTTGTAAGATGTTTGCAAACCAACATAAGATATACTCATAGACTCTTTCGTTTCCATTGCATATAATTTCTTTGACATGGTCTAACCAAGCTTCTATAACATTTTCTTTCCATTCTACTTGTTCGTATTTATATCCAGTGAAGATAGAATAGAAGTTTGGAGAAGGTGTATAGAACTTTATACCACGAACTGAAAAATCTTCAATTTGACAATAAGATATCCCAAGCATCTAACATCTTCATGCCAACTTGTACGACTTTTATTTTCTTAAGTTTCTGTTTACATTCTTGTTCTGAAACTATTGTTGCTCTTGGTTTGTTAAAGACTACATCCCATTCTTTCATGACATAACATTCTGGGGCAGAGTCGACATAAATGACTAAACGTTTCAAATTCTCGACTGCTTTGTTATAGTCTCTAAATGGACACATATTTCTGAACGCTTGGAAGTCATAAAAATCTGAAACGTCTATTCTGTACATTTTTTATAAAAATAAAAAAAAATATTTTTTTTATTCTTGAGCTATTTGTTGTTGCATTTGTTCCATTTGTTGCATTTGTTGTTCTTGAGCTATTTGTTGTTGAAGTTGTTCTTGTAGTACAATACTTTCACCAGTTGCATCTTCCAATTCGAAACTTTCTGCCGTCATTGACAAATACATAGGACATAAAAGTTTTACAGGAACAAAGTTTGCGTCAACTAAGGTTAAGTTTATGTTTGCTAAAGTGTTTGAGTTTACTAAAGCTGAAAACTCTGCATTCGAATGAACAATAGGCAAACCAGCAGAGAAAGTGTTGTTTATACGCATGAGTATCTTTTGGTCATAGTAGTTTCTGTCGACATTCGAATAGCACTTTGAACCTAAGTTTGAAACAATATATAAAATAGGTGTACTTAAAGTCAATGGAACAGACATTCCTTGTATGACACCTTTTCCTGTTATAGGAAACTGTTGGTAGTAAAAACCAGATATAAGTTTTGTATTATAGCTCATATCGTTTATACTAAACTCAGTCGGACATCCAAACATAATGAAACCTGCTCTAGTTGCAGCACATGTTACATCCGTCCTTAAAGTATTAAATAAGTCAACAAAACCTGTTGGTGGTATATCTGAGTAAGTATCTTCAAAGAGTATTTTTTACCATTCACAACAACAAAGTCTTCTGGTGTCAAAAGAGCAAAACAGGCTTTAGTCGTCATCGTGTTTAAGGTCAGTTTACAATATCGTCCTTGAGGACTTTGTAAGTTTGTTGTTATAGAATTATATGACTCAGGGTTTTTAGTCGTAATAGTATAAACCACTATGTCTTCTGCCATTTTTACTTAGCAAACAAACTTTAATGAAATGTTGTGGTCGTCAAATATTTTTATGACGTCTGGGAAACTATATTTTAAGTTCAACGTTTCACCTCCTTTCATAACGTATATCTTGTCAATGACATTGTATGAAACACCACAGCAAGCAATGTCGGGTTCTATTTCTTTGATGTTTATATCGTCTGCCTCTGTCAAAAGTTTCAATAGTTCTTTCAAAATTTCATGAGGTGCGATGACATATGAGTTCACTTTTACAGGGTTGTGTTCGACCAAGTTTAACATTATACCCAAAGCTTGACAAATCTTCTCCTGAGTTTTAAGTTTGTCTTTAAGTTGTTGGTAGTCGTTTCGAATATCTGCAACAGAACTTAAGTCTCTGCTAACTTCAGGATATGTTGGTTGTTCTTTTACAGGAACTATTGTTATACCATCTTCGTCTTCGTATGGTTTCCCCACTTCAACATCTCTTTCTTTGACATTGACAACAACACTTTGACTGTTTGTTTGAGTTGGTGAATTTAACTTCACATCTGCCACGCCATTAAACCTTTTGAAACACTTACGCTTCTATTTTTCGGAAATGACATTTTACTTAGAATAAAAAGATGGACGTATTTGAGTATCTCTTCGAATTGAAGCAAAACAAAGTTTACACACACAAACAATACAAGTTCATTGATAGAATAGTTCTTTATACAAACAATGGAAAATGTTATAGAATAGCAGTCTTTGCTGAACCAAAATATTTTCATAAAGCAAAGAAAGTTGGTATAACTGAATGGTGAAAGTTCTTGAAGCAGACAAAAATATAACAACAAAACTGACCGATATTTCTAAAGGAAAGTTTTTAATACAATATTATATCAAAACTGGCGTACTGTCAATATTTGACGGAGAGAAGTCAGTTCAAGAACAACTTACTGACCTGCTGCCAAAATCTGCTCGATGGAAGCTGTCGTTATACCAATCTGAGGAGCCCCAGCAGGTTTCATCGAACGAATCTTCAAAAGAGCATCTTCCGTGAAAAGTGCTATTGGTTTTGTAAACTTCTTTGCTTTCAATTCATTGGACCGTCTCTGTCACCAGTATATTGTATTTGAACTGTACCAACAGTTGAAATACCACCCATAAAGTCTTCTGAGTCAGCAAATGGAATGCCAAGCCAAAAGTTTGAACGGTCTCCATTTGTATATTGAGTGTTTTTGAGCTCCTGTATGGGTCCATACTTTCACATATGGCATAATAGAACTTTGCATTTCAGGGTTAATGGTTGTTGTGAAGTTGTTGTTAAAGTTCATAGCATCTAATGTCAAGTTGTATGACCTCATATCCTCAACTGTAGAATATTCTTCTCTTGGATAGTATTTGCCATCTATGTTTATATGATATTTAATACCGGGGTTGTAGAAACAAGAATAGTCATTTATAGTTCGTCTGAACAGTACAAACATAGTATCTGCATGTTTCATTGCAGTTGTTAAGGCAATATCTGTTCTTGCACCTGGGTCAGCACTTTGGTTTCCAACTTCACCTGCAAAGTCTTTGACAGATATTTGGTGTATAGGGAACATAAGTGGAACTGCAATATATTTGGCAGCTAAAGCATTTGAAATATCTGGGTCCAACATATAGACTGCAAGTCTGCTTTCTATTCTCTTGCATTCAAATTTTTCGCATGTGAACTTAACTGGGTCCCAAGCATTCCAGCAGCATTGAAATAGTAGTTTACTTCAGTGTTGAGGTTTGAGAAACCAAAGTCTAAGTCAACTTTGTTTTTGCAAAAGTCGGCGAATGACATTTTTTTGTTCCACTACTTCTGTAAGAGTGAATGGGTCTTGTGTTGGTGCAATGACTAAGTTATTTTTGCTTGGAGTAAGTTCGATAGAAATTTTTCCTGCCCAGTTTGGCAAGTATCTTAAAAACCTGAAGATGAGGAAAGATGACAAAGGAACTCTAAGTTTCAATTTTACTTTGGTTACTGCTGCTGCATTTGTCCAGAAAGGTTAACATAAACTCCTGGAACGTTAGGGTCAAGTCTTCTTATTTTCTCAATAGTTGCATACTGGTCTGTTTGTTCTCTAGCTTGTGGTTGTACTGAGTTTCTCAAAGCGAACCATTCATAGTTTGCCCATGTTACTGTTTGAACTAAGTCAGAGTTAGAATATATCTTATATCCCATGAAAACTTCTGGAGCATATTGGTATCCGACATAGAAAATTCCATTGCAACCTTTCTTGTCAGACAACTTGGCAGAAGGTTTTATTTCAATGTCTTGTTCCACGTATAAGAAAGAGTTGTCAATAGAAATTATATGAAACCTGTCGCAAGCAATATCTACTGTTGTTGAAGAACCTTCTCCAAACTCACCTACGTTTCCATAAGAAACAGCAGTTGTATATTCGTAAGTTCCAGGAACTATTTCTGACCTTCTAATGGCATTGTCGCATTCGTTATACCATTCGGAAACATTTCCATTCATAGCATCCAAAACTGTTGGCGTTATATTCTGAGCGGCGTACATTTCATATGGGTAAAAATATAGAATAGTTGGATTTATATGTCATAATAGAACCACTGACCAAGCTTTACTTTCTTCCTGACTGAGTTTTTAACTCTTCTTTTTCCTTCATTGCCCTCTGCTTCAAGTTGTTGCATCTTTGCATTATGTTCATCTAGTATGTTGCAAATTTCCCATGTCCTTTTTGCCTTTGGGCTCTGGTCGCCCATCTCAGGTAACCTATATCCTAGAAAGAGTTTGTCATAGTTTGTATTTGAGTCTTCGCGTATTGTTTGCATGACTCTTTCCTGAGTTTCCGGTTCAAGCTCTTCAAACAGTGCCTGTCCATATGGAATATGCTCGTTTCCAAATATATGTTTTTGTAGCCATTCTGGTTTTCTTTCCATGTTACCAACTATATCTTTTGTGAATGGGAAAGCTTTTACCCAATCTTTCAGTCTTGCGTCGTTTATTTCTGTAGTTGGTTTTATTTTGTCAAGGAACATGTTTTTCAATACTAACATTTCATTTGGTACTGTCCATTTGAGTTTTCTTAAATATTCATCCCTTCTCGGTTCATTGTCTGCAAAGTAAGTTTTTATGACATTTTGTAAACTTTCGTTTGCAAGGTCATGTACAATAGGTTCTCTTCCTTCTCCTCCCTAACTTTTTTCTAAACTCTTCACCAAATATACCATCTCTATGGTTCTGTGTAGTTCTTTGAGATAAATGTTCTAGAACGTCAGGTGTTATATTTCCATCAGCCATGTTCATTTCATACTGGTCCAAAATATCTGCATGTTTCATATCTTTCAATGGCATTAAAGCCGCGCTTAAAATACCAGCTATATCTGGTTCACCATTCACTTCCATTGCGTCTACAACTTCTTGGAATTGTGGTTGTAAGTTTATGAACCACCTATCCGGATTAGCTTTATGACCCCATCTCATTGTAGTTCCATCGTCTGCAGAAACAAAAGTAGGTTTGTTTCCATCTTGGTTAGGTTCTGAATGAACTTTAAACAATGTTTCATTTCTATATGTTTTGTTGAAATTTAACCTTTTATTTTCACCGAGTTCATCCGAAAGATTGAACGTTAATGCTCGTAAGTAAAAAGGGTTGTTGTATTTGTGTACATTTTCTTTCAGTACTTCCATTCTATGCTGAATATTTTCATCTGGTGTTGGAGTCTTTTGTATGTCGGCAAACATTTTTCGATATTCTTCTACTATGTCAGCCGAATTTTTTTAGACTCTTGGAAATATTCCATATTCTCCGCATACTCTTGTTGAGGGTCAAGATTTTTCGGCTGTTCCAAATCTTCATCTAGTTCTGTGAAGTTAGTTTCCAAAGGAGGACTTGTTCGTTTCCTTCAGGCTCTTCTAGCTGTTGTTGCTGAACTATTTCTTCCATGTCTGGTTGTATCTGAACTTCTTCCTGTGGAGTTTCTTGTACCTCATCTGCTGGCATTTCATATATTCCGAGACCGTTTTCAACAATTTCCCTATTACGTCATCCGCATTCATAAGCTTTTGTTCTTTCGTTCCGTCTCTATTTTTTACGCGTTTCATGACGAAAGTTGAATTCATTTAGCTCTGACATCAAATATCTCGGAGTAAATTCATCATGTCATTTGGATGATATGCTATTAAATCATATCCCTTAGCGAGCTTGTATTTTCCAGGTTTGAATTATATCCGTTTGGTGCTGAGCCATAAAGCTAAATAGGTTCGGGTCAGTATTTCCATCCTTGAACTTTCTAATAGCTTCTTTATATCTGTCACTAAAGTCAATAGTATCTGGGAAACCACACTCTTCTTTAAGCATTTTTAAGAATTCTTGGTTTCCTTGTTCTCTACTTCTTTTATGTCCTTGCTCTGTTGTGGTGGTTGTTGTGCAGGGTTTTGAACTGTTGGTTGTTGTGCAGGGTTTTGAACTGTTGGTTGTTGTGCTGGTTGTGGAGGTGGTTGTTGTGCAGGGTTTTGAACTGTTGGTTGTTGTGTGGTTTTGGTGCATGCCTGTGTCTATGTCCATGTGACGATGTAAATGTTTTAGGTAGTCCTGGTGCAGGTGCTTCTCTTGGAGGGTTTGGTGGTATATAAGTTCCACCAGCTGGCACATATGTTCCATCTGCAGCGTAATGTCCTACCTGACTTTTCGTTTTTAAGAAAGCATTTACTAGGTCTGTTTTGGTCTGTTGTAACTCTTTTTCTTGACTTTTCACAACAGTTGCTCTAACGGCGTCATAGGCACTTTGAACTGCCTGTCTCGTTGCTGCATCTGTTATTTTCGTCATATTTTGTGCTACTTCTTTTAACTCTTTGTCGAAACCTTCAGACTTCAGTTTCTTTCCAGATGAGAAGTCGTTCACTTGTTTCACCTTACTATGAAGAGCTTCGAAGGCGTTCTTAAAGTCAGCATTTGTTAAAGCTTCATTTGAACTGTCTTCATCCGCTTGTATTTTTGTCCTTATTGACCCTATGAGTTGGGCTGCTTTAGCGTTGGCTTGGGCATCTAACCAGTCATTGTTAGCTTTTATATATTCCGCGCTTTTCATTGCCTTTTGCATGGCTGCGTCGTTATTTTTACTTTCTTGTGCTAAGTTTTCATACTGTACGGTTTGGTTTTGCAACTGTAAAAGTTTTTCTGCCTTTACATTTGCTTCAACTTCTTTTTTATACTCATCGCTATCCATATATGTCTTCAGGGCTTTTTGTTTTATCTCTTCATCTTTCAGTATTTTATATTGAGTAGTATGGTTTTTCAAATTTATGATATCTTGTTCCATTTTTGCTACTTCTGTTGCTTTTTCTGACACTTTTTTTGCATATTCCTCTGTACTTAGTTCTTTCAGTTGTTCTTCTTTCTTCTTTTTCTCTACGTTTAACTCATTGAGTTTCTTTGTGTGTCTGTCATATTCTAGTTTCTTTTCGTTTTCACTTATTTGCTTCTGTATGTCTATGTTTGACTTTTTGACATCTGTTATTTGATTTTTGAGTGAACTCAAATTCATTTGACTTTGAGGGTTATATGCTGTTCCGTCTGCAGCTCCACCATAGCCTGCCATTTTCGCTAAAAGTGCCGCTCTTAAACCTCCACTCTGTGCACCAACAACTCGGTTTAAAAGCATAGGATTGCTTGACATTTGTTGCAACATAGTGGGGTCATTCAGCATTTGTTGTTGCAACTGTTGTTGTGGTGTCAGTTTTACTATTGGATGTTTCAATGCTCTCTTCCTCTTACGTATATTCTTACGTAGCTTACGTGGCATTTTAAGTGAAGTTAAAAAGCGGTTTTTGACAGATGTATATATGACACTTTTTGTTCAGCACAAAAAACTACTCAGTCAAAGTGTTGTCAGTTTTGTAAAATAACCGTCCTATCTCATTCTATAAGGGGAAAAGGCTTCTCAAAGTATACTTCCTTGGAACGCCTGTAACTTTTCCTGTAGCGACGATAGACCCTTACTTGTCCGGACAAAGTTATACTATTTTGAGTGCTCTACAAAAAAGTCAACGGCGACGACTCTCAAAAACCGTTGTGTAAAAAGTTTTACCGTTGGACAAAAAAGTATATATAGAAAACAAAAAACGTTTATAGTTCATTCAATATTTGAGATGGAACGGTTTGCCAACGGAGACTTTTCAATAAAATAAAAAAATAGAGGGGGTTACCGTTGACGAAAACGGTTTATTTTAAACTTTTCTATGAGTAGTCCGAAAAAAACAGTTTATTTTTGTCTAATGGAAGGAAGAAAAAGTGTCGCAAGCAATTCGTCGACTACCTCTGCAGTTAAAGTTCCTACAACTTATGTCTCACCATTCTCAAAACCCTTACGACCTCCTATAATACCAAAGCAACTTCCTCATACAATTGCAAACAATTCGTCGACTACCTCTGCAGTTAAAGTTCCTACAACTTATGTCTCACCATTCTCAAAACCCTTACGACCTCCTATAATACCAAAGCAACTTCCTCATACAATTGCAAACAAATTGTCCAACAATTTGAGTTCTTCTTCTCAAAACACAACAGATACAGTTGTCCAAACAGCACCAGAACAAGTTTCACATAGTTCTACAATTCAAGACAAATTGTCCAACAATTTGAGTTCTTCTTCTTCTCAAAACACAACAGAAACATCTGAAACAGATTTACAACCAGCACCAGAACAAGTTTCACATAGTTCTACAATTCAAGACAAATTGTCCAACAATTTGAGTTCTTCTTCTTCTCAAAACACAACAGAAACATCTGAAACAGATTTACAACCAGCACCAGAACAAGTTTCACATAGTTCTACAAGTATGTTAACAAGAGCACAATTTCAAGATTTAATTTCTCTTGAACAATATTCGAGTAACGAAACACAAAACCGACGACTGTAACCTCTCGCTACCCGAATCCATTCAAAGAAAATACGCCATGAAAAGACTGAAATTGTTGTATAAACTTCTTAACAATTGGGGGTCGAAGACAACTCAGATTATAGTGAAATGTTTAACAAAGTCATAGAATCTGTTAAACCAATTGAAAACGACATAAAAAATCCCGGTGTTCTTGTAGACCTTTTCGCCTCAAAATTACCAGTTACAACCAATCTAATAGCAGCACAAGCTATAGAGCAATTTATTTTATGTTTTCCCAAGCAATATAGACAACACCTCAGGGAAACAAGAATAGGAAAATTTCAATTGGTGTATCCTACAACATACAACTATTACGAAGAAGCAAATGAATATGGAGAACTCTCATTCCATTTCACACTTTCAGTTCCTGAGGGAGAAGAAAAAGCAATCTTTCATGTACAATCTCTTGCAGGATGTGAAGGAAAACCTCACATCATAACTACTGTTGCAATTGACAAACCTGCAAGAGTCGAAGACGATGTTTTGTTCGCGTCCATTGCTGGTTTTGGCATGGGAGAACCAATTCCAATTTCCCATTTCACAGAATACTCAGCACAACATTTTCAAAATGTAGAATTCGTGTTCTACGACCATCAAAAGTTCCTGCTAACAAAACCAAAGAAACAATTTGTCTCAATATTTGTTGCTGGTCATGTGGCTGACAAAGAGCCATCAGATACTGACTATGAAGAAGAGGAGGAGGAAGAAGAAAACGATAGCGATGTCGTTCTTATCGAATAAAAACTTTAATTTTTTACTAAACATCTTCGGGGCTAGAAGGGGCGCAGCCCCTGGAAGCCCCAATTCCATTTTTTTTTTTTTTTTAACATGATCGTTATATTGTTAATAAATCGATTATTGTTTTGAATGGATTCATTACAAATTTCAAATAAATATTAATCTTTTTAACCATAACACGGAATTATAAATTTACAAGATAGCATATATAACGGAGAGACTGATAAAATTAGCCTATATCATTGAAAAATCATTGAATTTTATGATTAGAGATGGAAAATTCAATTATTTTGTTCAAGAGTACTTCAGATCCATTCTCCACAATGATGCACTCTAGAGCATCTCTATTACAAAACTGAATATAATGTTTGTCAAAACCCTAATTAAACTCAACTTGAAAAAATTCGAGAGTATTATAATATTTCATACTTATACAATAACGAGATCATTATTTTAGTATTAAATAAATAGGCTTTTCTTGTCAGAAAAATTGAAAACTCTCCTAAGTTCAAAGAGATGAATGTCAAAAATATTTAAAAACCCCATTTATGAGACTTGGATATTACCAATTTGACCTAAAAATTCATATCGAGTTTTGACAAAAATTTTCGCCAAATCGGAAATCTTATTACCAAACATATAATCAATAATTTTCTTCGAAATTTTAAAAATTTTTTACTCGTTCATTAGAAAGGTACACCCACTTCTTTAAGGTTATTTTTTTGGATATGAAGGCTAACTTTACTCAGCTTTATTGTCTGAACTACTGATTTTGCTTCAACAAAAATTGCTCGATTCCGTTTTAAACAGCATAAAAAAGCATTGCCAGTATTTCTTTCGAAAACACTTTGAAGAAAAACAACTCATATTGCGAATTAAAAAATGAATATGTTATTTTGCTCCCACAAACTAGAACATCCCTTAAAATCATCATACATTAGATAACATGCACGAAAACGTGTACCTTAGAATCGCAATTTTCAACCCTCAAAATCCACTGATAGAAAATCTTTATAACTTAATTAATTCTTATACTCTGCTAGTAACAGTATCATTGCTAAACCTTCACAGATTTTCGTCTATACGATTTCGAGATACGAGATGCATTTCTCAAAATTCATTACTTTAATACGGATATTTACATTAAAACACGATGTTTATTACTAATATATCTTTTCTACATACTTTTTTTCTTCATATTATCCAAATATTATTTTACCATATTTCGAAATATAGCATTCAATGCAAAAATACAAATATTTTATGACTCAAATCCAATATGATAATATATTTCAATTGTATAAGCTCAATTAGCATAGTCCGAATATATTGAAATTTCCAAAATTTCAATATATGATTATTTTAGTGCTACCGTATGGTTTTATGATAATAAGTACACATATCTATAATAAAATTAAGTGTTAATAATAAAATTTATTCAAAAAATATCGAAAATAAATTAATGAAATTTCACAATAAAACAGTTACTTGTGATTAATAATGCAAATTTGTCGTTTTAATTTATTCATGTTTTGCCTTTGACACACAAATTTTTTAAAAAATGATGAAAATAATGGAATTTATTATATTTTTTCGTCGACATCTAACTCAAAATCCTATAGAAGGAATTTCCAAATTCCTTGATGAAACACTTTCAGATACCCTGTAGAATCTACATAACAAAATTCAAACAAAAACTATCAGTGGAAGTTTAGTGGGTGTACCTTTTTCATTAGGGTTATTTTCAGAGAACAAATTTTTCATTACTTCAAGTAATCCAACAGGTACCTCTATTTCATACGAATTATATTTAAAGCCTTTTGAAAATATTGAATTGATAGTATATAATTCAGTGATTGAATCGGTAGGTTTACAAGATTAATCATAAAATGCTCTATAACTTGTATATATTCCGAAATATTCGCGATTGCTAAAAAAACAATCAATATGATTTTGAGAAGGCATCAAATCAAGAAATTGAATATAATCTTGGCCAAAATTAAAAGCTATATTTTTTCTTGTTATGGGTGTTCCATCTGTCCTCTTCGTATGCACAGGAAATATTTGTCGCTCTCCAGTTGCTGAAGTGATCTGCAGCAAGTATACAAAGGGCTCTATTAAGACTGATTCTGCTGGAATTTCGAATCACCACGTCAATGAACAAGCTGACGAAAGAGTTTTCGAAATCGTATCCCAACACGGAATCGATATTAGTAAGCATAGAGCCAGACAAATCCGCGCTGATGACTGGATGCTCTTTGATTACATTGTAGCCCTCGACCAGAAGGTTTATGATGTACTCTTGAACATGAGACCAAATACATCAATCTCAAAAGTCGTTCTTTACGGTAATATCAGAGATCCTTACTTTTGTGGTCGTACAGGATTCCACAAAATGTACGAAGAAATCGAAACAGTTATGCCAAAATTCTTAGAAAGCAACAAAATTTACAACATGAGCTAAGTTCATGGCTTATCTATATATTTTTTTTATAAATGTTTGTTATTTTAGCCATAGATCATAAACTATTCCACTATCCCTGCTTTCTATATGATAGATCTTTTATTATTTTTTTTTCGTTTTGTTGGTAATGTATTGCCTTGCATAACGATTTTTGAACGTTTTGTTCGTCTAAGAAATCTAAGGAGAGGAAACAAATAGTTGTGTGAGCGCAATTAATTACTACTGGGATATTAGCATTAAAGTCCAATATTGGTGAATATGAAAATAACTCTTATATTATTTCAGAATGTTTGAGCTTAAGAGTAAATCACTTTCAAGTAATACAGACTATTTATAAAGGAATTGGATGCACAATAGCATTTTGTTATTTATGCCAGAAATGGAATGTAATTTTCTTATGGCAAACCCAAATTTTAGCTAAAAGTGACAGGAAAAAAAACGTTTAGTATTAAAAAAAAGACCGATGAGAGCTTCGTTCGAAATATAGAGGGAACTGAGAATGCGCAACCATTCTCAGGGAATATTGGATGCTATTCCCGTTCCCTCTGTATGGAAAATTGAGGTTTTCAAAGGGAGTTAAAATAATATCAAATTTATACTAATTTACTTCAAAATACAAAAGTATTTGACAGCTAAAATTAGTTACTTTAGCAAGCCTATCAATACCCTTTTACGATTATTGTTACTTTTTCGAAATAAAAGTAAAAACCAATTTATACTAATTTACTTCAAAATACAAAAGTATTTGACAGCTAAAATTAGTTACTTTAGCAAGCCTATCAATACCCTTTTACGATTATTGTTACTTTTTCGAAATAAAAGTAAAAACCAATTTATACTAATTTACTTCAAAATACAAAAGTATTTGACAGCTAAAATTAGTTACTTTAGCAAGCCTATCAATACCCTTTTACGATTATTGCTACTTTTTCGAAATAAAATAAATTTATTAGCAAAAACCTTTTTTTTCTTAGTAAAAATAAACGAAATTTTTTACCTTATGAACTTTTGATGGAAATATGCAAATTTAAAATAATAAAGAAAGCCGCGAGCAAAGCGATCGGCTTAGTTCGAAGATTTTGATTCAAATCTTTGCTGATCTGTAATTCGCGGAAGCCGCGAGCGAATCGAGCGGCTTAGGTCTAAGATTTTGATTCAAATCTTTGCTTATATTCCTTAAATTCTTTATGAAACTCGCAACAGTTCCATAAAAAATTTTAAATTCTAAACTGTCGAAATTACCGATCGGTAATCACACCCTTCACGGGTGTGTCACTTTTAGCTAAAATTACCCCTACTCATTTTCTTATGGAGTTTGCATGACCAATGGATTACTATTATATGTATTTATTGAATTGCGCAAAACTTGCTAAAAACTCAGAAAATTTAATAAAAAAATAACAAAAATAATCTTTAAGCGGAATAAGTAACAACATTTTCTCCATTACCATGAACCCATATGAAAGGTGGCATTGATTCGGAAACAACATCAATTGTTCCAAGCCAAACATTTGGATCTTGAGTGGCTCTTGGAATTGGCATCGAACAAAGAATCATTGAGCTCTGGGCACTTGTTTTGAAAATAAGATCTCTTAGCCTTAAAAATGTCTCTACTTTCTTCATTGTCATTTCATCGCAATTATTAATATTCAAAGCTTTCCATTTATCCATGCTTTCTTGGCTTGGCTTATCTTCAATACCATTCAGAACGATAACTTCTGCATTGATTCTGAACAAGTGCATAAGTTTGGTGATCTTCACTTGAATTTCATTAAGAGATTCTGTTCTTTCTGTTACAGAAAGTACTCTCAATGGACAATTCTTCCATGATTCCTGCATTTGAATCAAAAATCCAAGAAGTACTGTAAGACCACCATCATCTACAAGCCACCAAACATCAATTGGCCAAGTTTGTTCTAAACTCTGATCAACTGTTTCAAAGTTTCTTGCAAGACAAACACCAAGGTATGAATCGAAAGCTGAACCGACAAATTCGAAACTTTTCGGATTTTTCAGGAATTTTTGAGTTATGCTTGTACAAAGGACATTTGAAGTAATCTTTCCTACACCTGTTGATGATATAAGAGCAGGAATCTTCTCAATTCCAATTGTTCTCCAATTCTTGAATAAAACTGTTGCTGCAAAGAAATCAGGCTTAGTAATTTCCTGAGGATTATCAACACCATATGATGATAAGAACAATATTGATGATGAAACTTCTGCAGCATCATTAAATGGCAAAGCATTTTGTAATTGTTTCTTTTCAGTACCATCTCTTTCAATTAAGAACTCAAATATAGGTCTATAGTTCTTAACATGTGGTGCAAACTGATTAAGTTTGTCAATACGACTGATTGTATCAGAGAATAAAATTGATTGTGGATATTCTCCCCATTTGGAGTTAGAACTATCATGCCAATGGAAGTATCCGAAAATAATGCCAACAACAATAAAAGAAACCAAACAAATGATCCAATTGATCAAGAAAACTGATGCGAAGCACATAATTGCTCCAAGAACAGCAGTTATTGGATGATAATACTTCCAACTTGGTCTCCATGATGGTGCATGGGATAGTTTGCAAACTAAACTTGAAAATGAAACAATACCGTATGAAATTAAGAATAATGAGGAAATAACTGGACCAATTGCATTCAAATTCTTGAACACAAATGTACTAATAACAGTAAGGATGTATGCAAGTAAGAAACCCCATATTGGATCACCAGATTTCTTCTTTCCCCAAGCAAAGATGTCAAAAATTTTGGGCAAGATTTTATCTTTGCAAAGAGCCTGGAATGTTTTTGGAGCTCCAACCATTGCAGAAGAGACAGAGCTGAATGAGGCACAGAGCAAACCAATGTAAATAATCCACTTCCATGCACTAACTTCTGCCAAAAGTCCGTAATTATTTACAAGTGTACTTTGATCAGCTGCTGAAGCTAAGATTGTAGCAGTAATCAAGTAAACAACTGTTGTAGTAATGATAGCGAGTAATGTTCCCAAAGGAATTGCGTGATTTGGATCTTTAAGATCTCCAGATATGTTTGCACCTGCCATAATACCAGTGCATGCAGGGAAATAGACAGCAAATATAGTAAAGAATGATTCTCCTTTCTGGTATTTAGGATATAGGTTAGCTTTGATGTTCGATACTTTCCATGATGGTGTTTTTGGTATAGCAAAGCCGATGAATACCAGTACAACTGATATTATGATCACAATGAAAAGACACCATTGCATTACTGACTCGAAAGCCAATGAAATGCAAATTAAAATAAATGCGAACGTGGCTAGAGCGATGCCTATGATCTCTATATCCCATTTTCCATCTGTTGTAATAGGATGCGGCAGAATCATTTCGAGTGTTTCCTCGAAACCGAAGACATTTAATATGACGGTAAATAAAGTTGCCAAAGAAAAGACAACACCAATGGTACCACCAAAATCAGGGCCTAATGATCTTGATATACAATAGTAAACGCCGCCACCTTTGATTGTACCATTTGTTACTATAGCAGACAATGACAAAGTTGTGAAAATATCAGCAAGAGCGGAAACAATGATCATTACGTATGTGAGTAATAATCCACAGTTTCCAACGACCCAGCCAAGACGTAGATAATAAACAACTGATATGATATTGAGAACGCATCTAAGATAAACTCCATCAAACCAACCAAAGTTAGCACCTTTCTTAGATTTTGTAACAGGCATAAGATTGTTATCAACTGAATCTGCGTTTGTTCTGATATCTACGGGCGAAGCTCTCTTGATTCCAAAGCTTCTATAAAATACAGTCGCTGGAATGTTTTCATATGTATCAATAGCTGATGGTACTGCTGGACTTTCTAATTCCATGGCTTTTCCATCATCATGCTGGTCTTCCATGATATTTTATTTAATGATAGTCCTTTCAGAGGACCATTCAATTTTATAAAACAAAATCTTTATAAAAAAACGCGTGATAATAATTTAATTAATTTTCTCAAATGATGAAGTTTAACGATATTTCAATAATTGAGGAGGATGATCGATGAGAGCTAACAAAAATTTGAATTCAATGCTGATGTTACATGATGAGAGTAAAATTTTTGATGGAAAATAATCCAAATACTAATTCCCAATTAATTTTTTTTAATTTTATAGATTTCCTTCAATTTAAGGGAGTAAAAGTGGCATTGATCGTCAATTTTGTCACACAAATTTTTGAATAATCAGATTTCCAGGCGAATAATTCACACTTCAGGTTTGGTTGTATACAAAAGAATCATTTTCGGTATTTTTATCAAAAATGGGGCTAGATTCAAAAAATATCAATTTTATTGTCATTATGACACAGGCTTATATAAATTATAAAACGGGAAATCAGATCTATCCAAATACCAACATTATTACTTTAATTTGATATCCTTAAAAGATTCATAATTTCGATATTTTGTTTTCGTATATATCTGAATCATCCCATAATTCAGATGATTAACAATGGATATGTCCGTAATGTATCAGCACTTTCATGAAGCTCTTGATTCAAAATATTTATATGTTTTAAATTTTTAATTATTAAACGACTTATTATTATTAAATTATTAGCACCGAATAACTTTGGAACACATGTCCATCAAATGTTAACAATAAAAACGGATTCAAGGCTAAATTTTATGGATCCGGTAAAAACATTGGTTTTTATTAATCAATTCAATGAAGATTATATCTTATAAGATGAGTAGATCAATAACACGCAATATTAACCATTAAACCTCATTCTTTTTGAATCAATTTCCATTTCAAATCGTGATTTTAGCACTTTAATGCAAAATTGTTGCATGCTAAGTTCGGTCAACGATAGAAATTGAGTGGAAATTAATCGTCGAGGAAGTACGATTATGTAAAGTAAAAAATGTTGTGGGATTTTTAATATTATATATTATTTTATAATAAAAAATTTTTTGAGTCATTTTAAGAAGCACATATAATTTTTTGAATTTAAAAATTAAAGTAGTGTCAAACGAATTTATCACTTAATTTAATACTCAGATTTCTTAAAATTAATGAAAAAAGTGTTTTCTGAGAACTTTTGAGAATGGTTTTCAAATTCCATTATTGAAAATATATAGGTATTGTATGAAATTCAAACTCTATATTTATTAAAATTCTAAATTTTTAATAAAATAACTTTTCAGAGGAATATGATTTTGAATGGTTGATTAATAAGTATAAAAATGTCTACGATTTTAAGGAGGGAATTGTTCCTTATGAGGTATACATCATAACTATATACCTCATAAGGAACAATTCCCTCTAGATAGCTGGGAAACTTTCTCTGAATAACTTATCATTTGGAGAAAGTTTCCCAGCTATCTATTAGAAACTAAAGGCTGTGAGGCACTAATATATAATCAGTGCCTCATAGCCTTTAGTTTCTTATTAAAAACGAGAAAACTTGTTCGAAATGATAAACAATTTCGAACAAGTTTTCTCGTTTTAAGGAGGGAATTGTTCCTTATGAGGTATACATCATAACTATATACCTCATAAGGAACAATTCCCTCTTGATATCCTGGATATTTTTGAATATATTTTTTTAATTAAAGTTCTCAAAAGTATTATCAAAAGTGATTTTTTAAAAATATCTCCAATTAATTAACTAATTAAAAGTATTATATTTTTAAAATTAAATAGTTTTTCAATTTTTTTGAAGGAATTGAGATACTTCCCACGACAATAAAATTGAGAGGTTTACATTATGACTGATCTTAGCATGCAACAAAATAAGATATATAGTAATGAAGTCATATTTATATATAAACAACGAACAAGAACAATAGCAATTTAAACTTTTGTCACTTTTTATAATGTAAAGCTTTACAACATTTTTAATTTCCTTGCTTTATTTGACTTCTTCAGTCCAATTTAGCGCCAAATTAATAACTGATGATTAGGCATCAATTGGGTCTCAATATTTTAGCAGCAACGACTTTACATCTTTTTCAAAAATTTTAGAATTTCGAATTCAAAGATTTTACGTTTTTATTTCATATTAAATTCCTCAACAGCAGTTAGATAGGTAGTTTTCATAGAGTCCAAAAAAATAAATATTATTTTTCGAATTTCATCAAAAAAGCTTGTGAACCACTGAATTCTAGGACCATTACGATTAATAATTTTTGATTTATTTTTAATTTCCTATTTCGATATAAATTTTTTGAAAAAAACTGAAATGAAGTTAGTTTCACACGGTTGATTACTCGTAATTAAAAACAATCAGTTGAAAGTAATATGAAATACGGCAAAATGATAAATCTTGAGTTTTTGATTTCCCTTTGTAAATCCTGAGCCGAAGAATGATCGATATAACATATAGAATGTGAAAAAACATATGTGATAATATCGCGATATAATTCTTATTTTTTTATAAAATAATTACCCTATTACTTAAAAAAACCAGAGCGCTATTTGCAATAGTACTTTCATAAGATTTGGTATAACAATTAAGACTTACTGAAGTGAGTGATTTAGGTCTTTCGCATATAAATCCCTATAAAATATATATAACTTGAAGAATATACTAAACAAGGAATACATTCATCAGGATATATAATACCCAACACAATATTTAGCATAAAATCTAATTTACGCAATAATTTTCCAAACAATAGAAAATAATTGCTTTAATCATGTTATCTAATAACTAATTTACAATAATATGAAATGGGGTAGTCAGAAATCAGTGAATTCTTGTTGCTCTATCAGTTTCATAAATATGACTTCTTTCAAAAATCCAACTTTTCGTAATCATAAAGAGACTTATTTATCTACAATATTTTTCATTTTCAAATTAACATTCAATTTCTTTTAAAAAGTTGTCAATAAAAAAAAGTCAGAAATGATGTTTAGTTTTATGCCATTATTAATATGAATATAACGTTGTTTTCAAATTTTCAAATTTTCAATACAATTGAAAATAATCAGAATGAAAAGAGGGAGGAAACCACGACCAATTCCAACTTCTGTCATTAACAAGAAGAAGGAAAAGGAGAGAATAGAAGAATTATATTATGCAGAGAGAAAACGACTTTATGCCGGAGAAGAAGAATTTATGAACACTTATCACCCATTCGAAGAATCTAAAAAAGGCTGCGGGAAGAAATCATCGCCATTACAGAAAGCAATCATTTTCTGCATGAAACAAAATAACGGGGCCGCTACAGAAGAACAATTGCTAGAATTTGTACGTAATAAGTGGGATATTATCATGAAATACACTCCACGAGGTTTTTCGATGGAACCATCATTACGCGTTATTCGTCTAAATCTCGTTGTGCGAAAAAAAGCTCGACATCTTTTTTTGAAAGATCCAAAAAACAAGGATTTATGGATGCTTAACTCAAACTTGCGAAAGATACCTGTCAAAAGAACCCTATTCAAAAGTTCTGCTGAAGAAATCCCTGAAGAAAATATCGAAAATTTAGCATCTGATTCTGGAAATTATAGCGACTCAGAACCAGACTCTATGTATGGAAGTTATATCATGAATCACGATACATTTGAAAGACATGTTGAAGACTTTATGAGATCAATTCAAACTAGCGTTAAAATCGAAGAAATTGCAAATTCATTATCTAAATATAAAGAAAAACAGGGTTTATTCCAATGTTTGCCCTTCGAAAGAAGAATTAGAGCTTGTCTAGTAGTCCTCAAAAGCGAAGGACGTGTATTTTTCGATGAATTAACGAATACTTGGAGCAATCAGAAACCACCCACAAAAATTGAGAAGCCGTCAGAAAATCGTTATCTTCTGACGGACGTAAAAATCCAAAATCTAACTATTGATGAGCTATATGAAATGGTTAAGAATAAATGTTTTGTAAAGTAATAATTGTTTTTTCTCAATTTTCACAATTTTCAAAGAAATATCTTTTCTGTCATTTTACTAAATTAATTTCATTTAAATATCATTAATCGTACACACTAATATAATACAATTCATATAAATAATTAATTCAAAAAAAATTGTAATTTGACTATTTCAATATCATAAACACATTTCTATTGTTATAAAAGTCTTAAGTGCTTGTGATCAGACAAATCTGTTTTTCAATAAGACATCTTAGAAAAAAAAATTGTAATTTGACTATTTCAATATCATAAATGTTGCATGCTAAGTTCGGTCAACGATAGAAATTGAGTGGAAATTAATCGTCGAGGAAGTACGATTATGTAAAGTAAAAAAATGTTGTGGGATTTTTAATATTATATATTATTTTATAATAAAATTTTTTTGAGTCATTTTAAGAAGCACATATAATTTTTTGAATTTAAAAATTAAAGTAGTGTCAAACGAATTTATCACTTAATTTAATACTCAGATTTCTTAAAATTAATGAAAAAAAGGTTTTCTGAGAACTTTTGAGAATGGTTTTTAAATTCCATTATTGAAAATATATAGGTATTGTATGAATTCAAACTCTATATTTATTAAAATTCTAATTTTTAATAAAATAACTTTTCAGAGGAATATGATTTTGAATGGTTGATTAATAAGTATAAAAGTCTACGATTTTAAGGAGGGAATTGTTCCTTAAGGTATACATCATAACTATATACTCATAAGGAACAATTCCCTCTAGATAGCTGGGAAACTTTCTCTGAATAACTTATCATTTGGAGAAAGTTTCCCAGCTATCTATTAGAAACTAAAGGCTGTGAGGCACTATATATAATCAGTGCCTCATAGCCTTTAGTTTCTTATTAAAAACGAGAAACTTGTTCGAAATGATAAACAATTTCGAACAAGTTTTCTCGTTTTAAGGAGGGAATTGTTCCTTATGAGGTATACATCATAACTATATACTCATAAGGAACAATTCCTCTTGATATCCTGGATATTTTTGAATATATTTTTTTAATTAAAGTTCTCAAAGTATTATCAAAAGTGATTTTTTAAAAATATCTCCAATTAATTAACTAATTAAAGTATTATATTTTTAAAATTAAATAGTTTTTCAATTTTTTTGAAGGAATTGAGATACTTCCCACGACAATAAAATTGAGAGGTTTACATTATGACTGATCTTAGCATGCAACATAAACACATTTCTATTGTTATAAAAGTCTTAAGTGCTTGTGATCAGACAAATCTGTTTTTCAATAAGACATCTTAGAAAAAAAAATTGTAATTTGACTATTTCAATATCATAACATTTCTATTGTTATAAAAGTCTTAAGTGCTTGTGATCAGACAAATCTGTTTTTCAATAAGACATCTTAGAAAAAAAAATTGTAATTTGACTATTTCAATATCATAAACACATTTCTATTGTTATAAAAGTCTTAAGTGCTTGTGATCAGACAAATCTGTTTTTCAATAAGACATCTTAGAAAAAAAATTGTAATTTGACTATTTCAATATCATAAACACATTTCTATTGTTATAAAAGTCTTAAGTGCTTGTGATCAGACAAATCTGTTTTTCAATAAGACATCTTAGAAACAAACTTACTTAATTTTTGTTTATTCTATCATTCCCTTACTAAATAAATCTTTAACTTTCCTTCTAGTTATATTTATCCATTCATCATCAATTTATGTTTTTTAACTTTTTTTCATATATATTTTTTCTGAATACCTACTGTAATATATTTTTCATTTATTATTTATTCAATTGCTTTTCAATTTTTTTCAAAACCTTATTCAAATTTATTTTATCATTATATATTTTTATATTATAAATTATTTAATTATTAAAACATGTTATTACGTTTTAATTTTTACTTTTTCATTTTTATACCCTTTTCAATTTTTTCTCAAATTTTCAATGCTTCTCAAATATTTCCATTCAAATATATCTTTACTAAAAATTTCTTTTTAAAAATCACAAATTCACTTATATTCTTATACGAATCAATCTGTATCATATTACCAAACTTCACAAACACATCTAACTATTCAAATCATTTCAAATTTAAAATCATATAAATTAATATTATGAATATCCTGTTCTTTTTCCGAATACCCTTTATTCCCACATTTCAATATATCTCTAAGTATGCAATAGTACCGATAAAACATTAATATCCCTGATATTTATAAAAATGTAATATCTGATCTTTTGATGATTATCGGTATCATATATGTTTATTAGTATTACCATATCTATTATTACATACACTAACAGTATATGACATTTACACTTTTATTAAACCAAAATTCAAAAGAATCTTTTTGCAATTTCGTCCAATATGAAATTAAATCCAATGAAACATACACAACATTCTCCGATATCTTCTGTAGTTGCATATTATATATTCAAACGATTTTTAAATAATGTTTCTATCAAATGTGTAGTGATTCCGTCCCGATTAAAAATTGAATACTTTTATCCCGATTTCCCGATCAATTCCGATGCCGCCTGGACACACAGAATTAGAGATCTCCAATAAGCATATTAAATAGATCAAATTTGAATTATGTCAATTAATTTACTCTTGACCCAATTTTATTTTTGATTTTTTTCAATGTAGTTTCGTGCGTATTATATTGAATGCCCAGTTTCTGATCCTAAATCAATTTATCCATTTGCTGTCTAATTGAATACAAATCGATGATTGAATTATTAATCAATAAGATTTATATATTAAACTAAGAAATATCATATGAAAAAGATCCTTATGCCTTATATACCACCATTCTTGCATTGAATCGCCAAGACAATCACCTCAATGTGAGTTACAAAAAAAATCCTTCAAACAATTTATTGAAATTGTGAGTGGTTATAACCGTTTTTTAATCCTCCTGCTGATTATAAATTGCTTTTTTAATGTTAACAAGAAGTTTTCTAATATTTTCTATACAAACTTATTTTTTTTAAAAAAAGTGCCGTGTGGCAAATTTGTCCTGTTCCCAAACTTAATTTCTTTGATCGAAAAATGACTAGGAAAAATAACTTTCACTTTATGACACTTTTTGCCAGAAAATACACTATGTATAAAACATCTACGATAATTTTATTTTTGAGGTACTAATCAAAATTTGAAAGTAATCTTGAATTTTGAATTTCAAGGTTAGGAAATCATTATGGAGCAATTTTTCGTTTATTATTATCTTAATGATGATCATATTTAGTATTATTATGGCTCTAATTCGAAAAATACGAATTTAAATTATTAAGGAATTAATCATGGGACATTTAATTAACTAGGCATTCATTTCTAATTGTTCAAATAAATTGAATTTTACAACCATTTGAAAGGCAAACCCAAATTTTAGCTAAAAGTGACAGGGAAAAAAAGTTTAGTATTAAAAAAAGACCGATGAGAGCTTCGTTCGAAATATAGAGGGAACTGAGAATGCGCAACCATTCTCAGGGAATATTGGATGCTATTCCCGTTCCCTCTGTATGGAAAATTGAGGTTTTCAAAGGGAGTTAAAATAATATCAAATTTATACTAATTTACTTCAAAATACAAAAGTATTTGACAGCTAAAATTAGTTACTTTAGCAAGCCTATCAATACCCTTTTACGATTATTGTTACTTTTTCGAAATAAAAGTAAAAACAAATTTATACTAATTTACTTCAAAATACAAAAGTATTTGACAGCTAAAATTAGTTACTTTAGCAAGCCTATCAATACCCTTTTACGATTATTGCTACTTTTTCGAAATAAAATAAATTTATTATCAAAAACCTTTTTTTTCTTAGTAAAAATAAAAATGTTATTTTATATCAAGTTTTTATTCATAAATTTTTATAATGTTGCATGCTAAGTTCGGTCAACGATAGAAATTGAGTGGAAATTAATCGTCGAGGAAGTACGATTATGTAAAGTAAAAAAATGTTGTGGGATTTTTAATATTATATATTATTTTATAATAAAATTTTTTTGAGTCATTTTAAGAAGCACATATAATTTTTTGAATTTAAAAATTAAAGTAGTGTCAAACGAATTTATCACTTAATTTAATACTCAGATTTCTTAAAATAATGAAAAAAAGGTTTTGAGAACTTTTGAGAATGGTTTCAAATTCCATTATTGAAATATATAGGTATTGTATGAAATTCAAACTCTATATTTTAAAATTCTAAAATTTTTAAAAATAACTTTTCAGAGGAATATGATTTTGAATGGTTGATTAATAAGTATAAAAATGTCTACGATTTTAAGGAGGAATTGTTCCTTATGAGGTATACATCTAACTATATACCTCATAAGGAACAATTCCCTCTAGATGCTGGGAAACTTTCTCTGAATAACTTATCATTTGGAGAAAGTTCCCAGCTATCTATTAAAAAATAAAGCTGTGAGGCACTAATATATCAGTGCCTCATAGCCTTTAGTTTCTTATTAAAAACGAGAAAACTTGTTCGAAATGATAAACAATTTCGAACAAGTTTTCTCGTTTTAAGGAGGGAATTGTTCTTATGAGGTATACATCATAACTATATACCTCATAAGGAACAATTCCCTCTTGATATCCTGGATATTTTTGAATATATTTTTTTAATTAAAGTTCTCAAAAGTATTATCAAAAGTGATTTTTTAAAAATATCTCCAATTAATTAACTAATTAAAAGTATTATATTTTTAAAATTAAATAGTTTTTCAATTTTTTTGAAGGAATTGAGATACTTCCCACGACAATAAAATTGAGAGGTTTACATTATGACTGATCTTAGCATGCAACAATAATGTTGTATAAATTTGAAGGTCGAAATCTGTAATAATTTTATCTTGAAAAGACTTGGCATTCTCAACAATGAATTGAGGGGTATTGCATCCAAATTCTGTAATTTGCATGAGAATACTAAGCTTGATTTCCATTGGGATACTTAATTTCGAAAAATACTGGGTCATTCGTTTTTGAACCTTTGCTGCCTTGACAACTTTATCAAGTAGGTCATCTAAACCCAATTGAAGCGTATTTAAGTTTGCTGATGAGTTAACTATTAACAATTTAATTTTATCAGTGAGCATTATACATTTTTCTGTATCCAGTCTGATTGTAGACTTTTTTGGCTTTTTTTCAGATGGCAACGGATTTGGAATTTTGTCTCTGAGCCTTATATCTTGAGAAATTCTGTAATAAAATGAAGGAACGATAAAATCGATTAATTTCATCACAAATCGATCAAATCTCATGAAAATTGTTCCGCCAAAATAGTAATATTTAATTTTTTTGTTAATCGATTCTGAAATGTTATTTGTGAGAGCTAAATTTTCATCTCTTTCAGCGGCTGTCCATCTTTCTTGGTTTGATATCCATTGATTTTGTATGTATTTTGAAAATTCTGGGAATTTTTCGGCTATTTCCAGAATTTTTTTGAACGTTGGTTCAATCCATTCTTTCTTGCCATTTCTGCCGTATGCAAGATAGTTCATTTTTGTATCTAATATCAATTTGTCTGAACTCTCAAATGCATAATCTTTCAAATTTTTCTGAACGCCCTCATTACATGAACTGCACACCAATGAAGGATAACTTCTGGAAAAGAGTTGATAATCGCATTTTCGATTTCTTGTGCACAATCTGACATAAAATATTTTGGTTTTACTTTTGCCCAGTTAAAAAATGCCTTGAGACAGAATGCAATATTTTCTGAAGTGTTTGGATAAACGACAAATTGAAAAATTGGGAATGCATGTGTATTTGGAAATTTGGCTGATATCATGTAAAACAACATTTTAAATTCAAGTAATGAATGGGTTGCATCAATAAAATGCTCTTTCACAATTTTGATTATGTCCAGAAATTTGAAAGAAGCATAATAAAAGATTAATTTCTTTGGTTTGTTGTAATTATCGACATCGAAATAAATTAAATCTTTTGGTGACTCTTGTTCTTTGATACCCTTAAATAATTGAGTTGACTTGAATTGATTATCATCGTACTTTTGAATACCTTTGATCTTTTTATTTCCTTTTTCCTGAATTGTTTTCATTTGATCTGAAGATGCATTCAAAAAAGATGGCCTGTTAAGTGGATCATCCAGATCAAGTTTTTTGTCGCATTCAATTTGAGCCATTTTCGGATCACCCCCTGTTTTATAAAATTAATAAGTACCCGACGATAGCATTGTGATAATGTGTGGTATTTCTTTGTCTCATCTTTGATTTGATTGGGATTATGTGTTCCATTATATTCTGTTAGGATATATTCTTCATCATCCTTTAGAAATGAGATACATGCTTCACATTTATCTGCACTGCACCTGAATTTTAATTTTGTTCCCCCTAAATTTGGATTTTTTTTAATTGATATGGACAACCTGCATGGCATTCGTTATCAATGACAGCTTTCATAGCATCTATATAAGATAGCCTTTCTTTAAGTTCGCATGGTGCATCGATATGCATCAAAAAAATGAAATGAAATTTCAATATCAAAAAAAGCACAAAATTTGAAAAAATTCACAAATCTCAGTTTCTGAAAGAAAATGGCCTCTTAAACTTTGTGCATATATTCATCTATAAGACACATTGTATCCATATATTATTTAGCCAACACAACTTATCTGGTATCGAGAAAATTCAAAAAAAGCACAAAATTTGAAAAAATTCACAAATCTCGGTTTCTGAAAGAAAATGGCCTCTTAAACTTTGTGCATATATTCATCTATAAGACACATTGTATCCATATATTATTTAGCCAACACAACTTATCTGGTATCGAGAAAATTCAAAAAAAGCACAAAATTTGAAAATTGCTCGGTTCTACATTCAAAATAAATTTCATTAATTTTTACGTACATATTAAGGTACTTATCTTCTACATATATAATCTTCATTAGATATATACATGATAAATAAAATTCATAAAACATTAAAAATCAAAAAATTAGATGAACCTTGGCAATTAAACTTTATTAAATAATAGTTGTTTATAAATTATATTATATTATCATTTAATATTATTTTGATAATGAAGATTTTATTTTGCAATAATATAAACGAAATTTTTTACCTTATGAACTTTTGATGGAATAAGGGTTTCGTTTTGCTAAAATTGTCACTTTTATAGCATATTTGTTTTTGGATGTTTTGCGAAACCAAAAAAAAACTATGATATACAATGTGTGTGTAAAGAAAATACTTTATTTACTAGTTAAAAAATCATTTGGTATTGATCAAGTTATTTTTTCTGGATAAGATATTATATGGATAATTGGATAGAAAATACAATTATATAATCTTGTACCTGGTTTAATTAAGCTAATTGTCATCAGAAACTTGTAATTTTTATGAATTTCAGATTTTCTTTTCATTACTGCTTTTCTTAATAGGTCAAGTTCTTATTTACGTTATAAAGTATGATATTTACAAATATCAAGTTATCATGTTTTTTGAGAAATTATGAGAAACAAACAAAAATGAAAAAGATAGGAATAGCAATGAATAGTGATGTGGGTATAGAAAATGTAAGAGATATGAATGCAAAGCAATCAGTATTTAGGACATTGACCATAGATTTCGAAAAAAAATGCTGCATATTGAGCGAAAACTATGATTATATTATAAGGCTGTCATTTAAAGCATAATGAAACTATTCCCTTTTCATTTTAATCGAATAAGATAGTAAAGATTTTTGAATTAGCTAGAAACTGATGAGATGTTTTCACAAATCAGATTTTTAATCTCTATAATGCATAATTCACTCAATATCTCAATTTTGATATTGCGAGATATTTTTGCTATCGGTTTCGCAATTTTGACACAATAGCAAGAGGGTTCTATATGCATTATTATCAACGTAGAATCTGAATATCATATCAGAAAATGTCGCAAATCTGACATTTACCCGACCAAATAGCAAAAATAATTGAATACTTTTCGCAAAAACTTTTAAAATCGATAAAATATGAAATATAGATATTAAAGAGACTTTTTATATAATATTCATAAAGATTTTCCAAAAATATGATACTGCAAAATTAAAAAAGTGACGTCTTGAGTGGAGTTAAAGGTCGAAATTGCTAGCTAAATGTTTTTTAGCGAAATTGCGTATTGTACGTTTTTTTCGCAAAACGAAACCCTTAAATAATGTCATTTCACACAAGATAAAAAAGACAAATATAGTAGTTTCGTGATGTATTAACTTAGATTCTTTTGAGATAATTTGAAATATTTAGTTTTAGATCACAAGTATTTGACATTTAAAAATAGAAGTGCAGACTAATTTACTTTTATATAAAATAACCCCTTAAAAAATCTAAATTGAATTTTTTTAGCGAAATTGCGTATTGTACGTTTTTTTCGCAAAACGAAACCCTTAGATGGAAATATGCAAATTTAAAATAATAAAGAAAGCCGCGAGCGAAGCGATCGGCTTAGTTCGAAGATTTTGATTCAAATCTTTGCTGATCTGTAATTCGCGGAAGCCGCGAGCGAATCGAGCGGCTTAGGTCTAAGATTTTGATTCAAATCTTTGCTTATATTCCTTAAATTCTTTATGAAACTCGCAACAGTTCCATAAAAAATTTTAAATTCTAAACTGTCGAAATTACCGATCGGTAATCACACCCTTCACGGGCGTGTCACTTTTAGCTAAAATTACTCCCATTTGAAATAATTTTATATATTGCATCATAATTAATCTTATCAGACTCATACATATCTCTCAATTCAATAAAGTATTAATGCATCAATATTTGAACATACTTACATATAACATTCAGACACATTGATTGAATTTGATTTTTTCATTAAAATGATTAAATCATCAAACTCGAATTACAAAATGTTGATTGATATGATTACATATGATATAGAATTTAATGCAATATAATAACCAAATGCGATCATATTGAATAATAAAAGAAATCAAACAAAGATATGGTCATACTTTACACAAAAATAAATAAACAATTCAACATTCTAGATATTTTCAACTTTTTCTTGAACAATATTGTGCAATGAAGACTTTTCGGTAACCATCGATTCAGTTTGGCCTGTAATAAAGTTTGCACTATTAGAATCAGTCTTTTGACGAGTTTCCTTTTCGTCATTTGATTCTACTTTGTTTTCTGGCGCTGGAGGCTTTTCTGTTTCATTATTTTCTTCCTTTTTATCTTGTGGCTGTTGTTTAGGCTGTTCTGGCGCTTCGTTCTTAGTTTCTGACGATTGCGAATTATGTTCTTCTGATGAATCGTCTTCGCTATGTTTTTCAGATGGCAAAACAACCATTTCTTGAGATTCATCTGGTTTATCAGTAATAATGCATACTTTATCCCCATCGTTTTTCTCAATTGTTTCAATTCTGATGTTTTCTGGCTGTTCCTTGTTAGATCGCGATGAAGAACTTGATGAAGATGATGATACGCGATTCGATGTTGAAGGAGGTGACATCACTGTTTCAGATTCAGTATCGACACGATTAGGACGTTTTCCTTGTGCTGATTCTACCTTATATATCTCTTCATCATGGAGAGCAGCAAGCTTTGTAGTTGTTTTTCTCTTCGGAAATAGTGGAATATCATCTAATACAGCAAGACCTCCAGCAGTACCTGGTCTTCTTGCATTTTCTATTAATCTGTCATGAACTGTCATGTTTTTGATAAGTTTTTCTCGATAAATTGCATTATTTCGCTTCATTAAACGTAATCTTGGAGGTACATCTGGTGTTGTCATGTCAATACCGCCTTTTGCTGTGCGTACAAAGTTCAAATGTTGCCTATACTTAAACTCTTTCTCTTTCATATCAAGAAATCTATTAGCGGCAGGCCTATCACGTACAGACATTGAACTTAAATAAATTTTTTTCCTTTATAAACGTATACAAAAAGTGAGAATTCTTCAAAAAAATCTGACAAGTTTTAATTCTATTCCTATCGTAGTTTCGATAATCGTTTTTCATTCAATAAAACATTAAATTAAACAAATACAAATATGAAGAATTAATCAATTTTTAAATTTTTTTAATGAACATAGGATTTTTTTTTTCTTACTTCTGATTTCGCTTTATTTTCATGTCTGATTCCGAAAGCAATAAGTCTGATACAGCTCCGGAAGAGACAAACAACAGCGATTCAGAAGGTCAATATTACTCTGATGCATCTGCTTCAAGTACTTCAAAATCAAATCAAAATGAAGATTCAGAGGAAAATGAAGAGCAATCATCAGATCATTACTATCAATCATATTCAGAGAAAAACTCAGATAATTCTTCAGGAGGAGAAGAGCAAAATGAGGAACAAAATGAAGAAAATGATGAAGAAGTATCCGATTCAGATGAAAGAGAATATTCAGAAGAAGAGGAAGAAACAGAAAAGAAAACATATAAACGTCGCAAATTAATGAGATCGAAGTTTTGCAAAAATTTCAGTTTTCCTCCAACAGATTACGACAAAACGATCAAGATAAAAAGCAAGTTTGATGAACACCAATCATTAATGATCGCGTCTATCGTAAATAAATGGAGAAATGGCTTATGTTCTTTATTTTATAGCGAAAATTCAAAATTTAGAAACAAAGTAATTGTAGGATCCATCATTGCTTTACACAAGAACCACAAGAACGTTCCTCCTTCCTTGATAGTTTGCTCACAAAAGGAAGCAGCGAAATTAAGTCGAATGATACACAAATATTCGAAGCTTATCATCTCAGTTAGCTCGAAAAATAAGTTCTCTCGCGATTTGTCGGACTGGGTGACCGAAGATCTTCAAAAAGCTGATGATTTCAACGTTTTTATTTGTACAAAGAAGTTTTTCAAGAAAAAACTCAAATATTTACCACACGAAGTTGCATGGTCGACGGTTGTGGTCACAAAAGTCGGCTCAAAAACGAAAGATACCAAGAAATTTTGCAAAATTTTTGAAAAAATTTCTCATTTTAGTTGCATTTTATGCTCTTCCGACCTTTCAAACATGAAGGAACAAGACATAAAGAACATATTCTCATTAATGAAGATAAAAGTACCAAGTTCTTTTACAGATCAACATATTTATATTTCATTGTCAAGTTCTTTCGTTAATTCCACGGATACTGACCTCCCAAAACTACTAGGATCGATAGAAGGTACCAAAAACCCTTCAGTCAATCCTTATTACGATGCTTCTGAAACAAATATTTTATGTCCTATGTCAGAATACGAATTTTCAGTTTATATCCATCTATTGAACAAATCCAAGGAATTACTGATCTCCGGGAAGTACGATGCCGCTGATTTACACGACATTGCGTCAGATTTACTTTCCGCATGCCACCATCCGATCATTGTTGATGGCGTTAAGGCGGGCAACTACATACTATCAATACCAACTAATAACCATTCAGCGAAGATGATTGTTTTGGCAAATTTAATCAAATCAAAAGAATACGCAGGAGAAAGGATCGTTATCATTACAGAAGACGCGGATTCATCTGTACTGGTGAAATTCGGATTGGAATCTTATGGAATTAAAACAATTGTTAAAGGAAAAATTAATAAAAAAATTCCTTGGGAAAAAATACGAGATTGGCAGCAAACAACGAACATGCCGATCGTTATAGACGAAAGCAACTACAAAGATGCTGTTACGACCATTACTCCAACTGTTTTAATTTCATATGATTCTTATTGCAGCCTTCTTATGTTCAGATCGAAGAAGAAATGGACTGGATTGAAGAGAATCAGACTCCTCACTGCATATGCCACTGATTTCGCGTTCCAATCCCAAATTCTTCAATATACAAATTTGACAATCGAAAAAATTTTGGATGAAGACACTCCAAAGTTCAGAAGATTGAATGCAATACTCAGATATTGCACTGCACATCTCCCAGACATCAAAATTTGCTCAAATGATCTGAAATCTCCTATAACTACCGAACAAATCATTCTTGAGTCGGCAAAAATGGAATATCCGAAATTGGATGGAGATTTTTCAAACAACAAAGAGTTTTGGAAGCAAATTTTCACAATTAAACCTTATTCTAAGATTTTGAAGACTCCGAAGGTACCAATGACCAAGTATAAGGGTCGTGTAGAGCTTAGAGATGATAGTTTCGGTTCAGATTCGAAGAGAAAAGAAAAATCTTCAGATGAAAGGCAAAATGACTCAGAATCAGAGACAGAACATGAGACACGTAGTAAGAAAAAGAAGGAATCCGAGCAAATTGAAGATACTTATGGCTCTAAAAACAAAGATGGCTTTTGGAACGTTCATAACGTAAAAGAAGCTGTTTTTCATGCGATGAACTTCGGAATGCGTGATTTTGATAAGGTAAACATAACCAGATATAAACGAGAAATCCAACAAATCGTCCAATTTTGTTATTACAAGCTCAGATCGACCGGAAAAGTTCCTGCCGCTTGTAAGTATATCCAAGAGCTTCCAGGCATGAAGTCAATCCCTATTTCTCCCGAAATAGTCAAAGAAGTTGAGAAAATGATCGGAAATCGACAAATGGTTTACAGTTTTGAACTGGCGTCATGTGTCAAGGACATCGTGGAGAGCAAGTTCACCATATACAAGAAGCCTTCCCAGACACCTTTACCGCCTACTTCTAATTGGTCGTACGAAGATGACATAAAATTGATAAAAACCGTTTACGATAAAGGTGTAATAAATTTCGGACGAGATTCGGAATATAAAGGCTCTTATGATATCAAGACATATATGGTTAGACTTGTTTTATTTATTTACAGAAGAATCAAAAAATCGTATTTGGGAGAAATCGGTGTCAAAGAGATGAGATCGATGTACAAAACATTAATCACCTATGGATATCCAAACCATCAGCTCTTTTTGAACGCAGTTGGAAATAATTACCTTGATTCGAAGCAATCCTTGCATTTCCTGCAGTCAATGCTCCGGTTTTGTACAGAAACAGACTTGAACAAGCGAAAGGAGATCGCAGCGGCCTTCCCAGAGCGATTTCAGAAATATCAGGTCACATTAGTCAAACAAAGGCTCTCAGACTTCGAAAGAATCCGTAATCTTTCGAAAGATATCGCTGGAACATGCGCAGAGGACTGGGAATTCTTCAGAGCTTTAGATAAGCATGGATTCTCAAATTCCTACGTATCTCCAACGCTTATAATCTGCTTGAATGACAATCTAAGCGAGATAAAGCTCAGACAGAGGCTCAAATCCGAACTTTTGGCGAATAATCATTCCGGTAAGATATTATTCGAATACAATGGCCAGAATTTGGAGCGATTGCTTCCGATCAGGCTAAGCGCGATGATTATGCTTGAAAATCTCGGAAAACTTACTGATTATTGCGATGATATTGCTTGTTTCTTCGACGGATACAGGGTAAGCGTAATCTGTCCAAGTCTTCTTTCATTTGAGAAGCTCGTCTTCGTTACTTGCAGGGTAGAGATCCGCGAAATGAAGCCGAAGTTCATTATCGAGTGTCTCGAAGATAAAAAGAGGTTCTTTTTTGAGGGGGATACACCAGATTCATGTTGGGAGATGTACAGATCCGAAATCGAGATGAAACAAGAGACGTCGTGTCCTCAATTCGATGGATACGAAATGTTTGGTTTCACAACACCAAATTACCACAAAATTGTGAATTGCGTGTTGAAAGAAGACAAATGCAAAAGCTACATAAGAAGAACATTCAAGGATTTGAACTACAAGTTCTCGCGAGAGAGAATTCAAATTGGTCATTACGCCAGTGTTGAAAAAGTTGTTGAGAAAAAGAAAATTAACCCTGGAGATGCAAAATTTGACTTTTCTTACTTAACAAGAGGAGAAGAAGAGAGTTCAATGGTTGTTCTCTCGAACCAGTCTAGCTGCTTCAATGCTCTGATTGATCTTTATTCATTTGATGATGAACTTCATGTATATTAGATTTTTTTTGTTTTTATTATTTTTATTATTAAAATATTTACTTTTTATAAGCGATCATTTTTAATTCAATTTTGATACAATCAAAAGAAAAAAATTAAGATAAAAATAAAGTGAAAATAAATACTTGAAAAATATTACTTCTACAGAAATAAATTTGCATGCACGAAATCCTTTGTTTGTTTAAAACTGGGAGGCTAAAAAGAAGAGTTATTCTGGCTTTACCATGATCACTATTGCCAACTCCATTTCCATCTATGAGTGGCATATTTTCATTTCCTGGTTTGGATAAAGCTGTTATATCTCCAAATGATGTAACACCTCCAATATAGCCAGAACCTCCACCTCCTTGGCCTCCACAACTACCTTTTATGGTGAAACCGCCAAAGAAACCTCCTCCACCACCTCCTGCAAACATCATTTCACTATACGAAGTAGCAGTCTGTCCTTGACCGCTTGAGGAATATCCAGTTGTTTGGGAAGCAGGTGTTCCTTGTACATTTTTTCCAACAGGTGGAGATGCGACTAATCCACCTCCATATGGATACGGTTGAAGATTAAAATATCCTGTATCAAATCCATTTCCTCCTGCGCCTCCAGCAACTATAATTCTATTTTTGGGATCAATTCCATTGATTCTAATATCACTTGCACCTCCCCCACCACCGCCAGTATCATCACTGCCATCACCAGAATACATTATACAGCTCCCTCCGCCATTATACCCTCCTAATGCAACTGATATTGTGGGATTCACACCATCTTGGCCTCTTCCACCAATAAAAACGGCAACATAAGTTTCCTTGTATAATGACATTGCACCAACGGAATAACCGCCTTTTCCTCTAGAAGGGCACCAAGCTCCATCATGATAGCTTCCACCACCTTGCGCACCCCAAACTTCAAGTTTATAAAGTCCAGGCGATAAAACTGCATTATAAAAAGTGCAATCATTATTAGAATCGCAAGGATACTGAAAAACAGTTGTATTTCCAACTGTTGTTGCTTTATTAGTGCCCTTATTTGTATTATTTAATACCCATTGATTCATGATATGTTATTATATTTAAAATTCACAGGTATTGGGTATTTAGTTCCAGTTCCCCGGACGATTATTTTCAATTCAATTCTGATGCATAAAAAACACTTTAAAATATATTAATTAAGCATTGGATTGCATCATAGTTAATTCTGTTCACTTGGTTTTATGATTAATCAAATATTTTTTCTGAAATCGAAATTTTATATGAATTTTAGTCATTTTCAGTTTTATTGTAATAAACAGAAATTCATCAAAAGTGACAGCTCTCAATTTTTTGACATTTGTAAATTCTAAATTGAATGAGAAAAACGAAATAATACTAAGCATAATACAATATTCTAGATTTAATTATAATTAGGAAAAAGTTAGTTTTGAGAGTACTTTTCATAGGCATATAGAATGAAATCTTCTGAAAAATAATATCACATAAACTCATATTATTTTCTAATATATAACTATTTTATATAAAAATCAAATTCAATGATCTTAAAAGCGAAGGATAAACCTCAAAATTTACGAATATAATGAGTAATATAATGCTTATCTTCATAAAAACCATATGAAATATCAATTTTTGCTTTACGCCTAATTTTTGACGACAATTAGCAAAAAATGTTAAATGTTAACACTCAGTCCATTTGAATATGAAAAATAAAATTGACTTTGATTAAATGTTTTTATTTATCATGCAATTCTTCTTGCGACCAAAGATTTGAATAAAAGTTCAAAAAATAAGATAGCTTAAAAAATAATACACGGTAGTGTTTACTAATAGATGAATAGTATATAAATTCTATTAAAATGGATTTGATCCAAAAAAATATATAAAATTTGATCATAAATAAAATCGTTTTAAATTACTTCTTCATTTAAATTATAACAATTATTTTTGGTTTTATATTTTTTTGGATCAAATCCATTTTAATAGAATTTATATACTATTCATCTATTAGTAAACACTACCGTATATTATTTTTTAAGCTATCTTTTTTTTTGAACTTTTATTCAAATCTTTGGTCGCAAGAAGAATTGCATGATAAATAAAAACATTTAATCAAAGTCAATTTTATTTTTCATATTCAAATGGACTGAGTGTTAACATTTAACATTTTTTGCTAATTGTCGTCAAAAATTAGGCGTAAAGCAAAAATTGATATTTCATATGGTTTTATGATAGATAAGCATTATATTCCCACTCATTATATTCGTAAATTTTGAGGTTTATCCTTCGCTTTTAAGATCATTGAATTTGATTTTTATATAAAATAGTTATATATTAGAAAATAATATGAGTTTATGTGATATTATTTTTCAGAAGATTTTGTGTTCTTCTTCAAAATTTTATTTTTTATTAAAAAGAATCTTTACAAAATATACATTTACTTTAATTAATATTTAAAAACGTGCTCTATCAAAAGTTCCAAAAATTCAATATTTTAGCTTTTCTGAGGTGTCACTTTTGATGAATTTCTGTTAACAACATTATTATAAAAATTCAAATATCCTAAATATATCCATACTATTTCCGAAATAAAATTGAAATATTTTCTAAAATGTCACTTTTTGTCCGATCGCGTTTTTCGAAATTGTCAAAAATTCGATGTTGAAGAAAAGTTTCTTTTTAAAACGTGAAATCAAAGGACTTTTCATAGAACATCCAATCAAAAATATTGCAATACATGATAATATCTTCTTTTATTACGATGTTGATGGCTATATCAAAATATTTGATGCAATTAAAGACGTAAACGATACATTCAACAAACCATTTACAATAACTTCTTTTCCCATTGATATTGCGTTAAATGGAGCTCATACATTTGGTGCAGTTTCATTTAATGGTGGAAGTATTGTAATATTTGATTTAATTGAACGCAAAATTTGGAAAACATTAAACAGGGTTACCGGAAAATCATTAAATCACATACTCTTCCTCAAAGATGACTGCATTATCGCTGTAGATGAAGCAAAAAAATTAATAAAATTCGTAATGAAAAACAGTTTCATTGGAGCATCAGTTGAAGAAATTAAGATATGCAGTTTCGCAACTACTCCTCTGCATTTTATCATTCCTCCAATTTTTAAATCTTCCGAAAATTACTCTGGCTTGGCCACACAGTCTTCGTGCTTATCCAGCAAATACTATGGAACTGTAGGAATCTCATTTCCTTCAAAATTCATTCTCGCGCAAGTTCTAAACGATTTTTCAATTATTGTCGAGTTACCCTTCGAAAACTCGATTCCTGCCTTATACCTTACTGATTCTGAGACATTATATGTTGCATTGGGTACACAGGATCAAGTCGTTATCTATAAAATCTGCGCAATTAACTCAATTAAACCAGAATTCATTTGTTTTGAGTCAATTCAACAGAAACCGATTTACATGAGTTTCTTATCGCAATCTATACTTGTTGCTGTCTATTCTGACCTTACTTGCACCGTATTTATGTTTAATCAAAACAGAAGATTCGAATCTTTTATCGACGTCAAAGGAAAACTCGTTACAACATCCGAAAACATAGGTGTCGTAGCTGATGACGCAATTTGGACCTTGTATTTCCATACTTTTTCTGATAAAATGGACCAATTAAGGTTAATGCACGATATTCGTGGCGCTTTAGCACTTTGCAGGCTTGCAACAATCGGAGATGAAACAGCAGGCATTGATTTACCATCAGGAACCGAAATGCGGAGTTTAATTATCGAAAAAGAATTATCTCCTCTCTTGGATGAGGACATTCGCAACAAATTAAAGGAGAATAAGGACAAGGCTGATGAATTGATCACGTATTTGATCGATTTGTCCAGAGAATTGAACATGAATGAATATATGATTAATTATGCGATGAAAATCTTCGAAGAATATGGTCTAATGGAGTTGTTTGTTACAAAGATTGTTGAAAATGATCCGAAACAACAATTTTTCTTTGTTAATGAAAAATTTTTTGATTATGTCATAAAATTTTCCAAAAACATCGCAAATGTTGATGATTTCATACTTAGTTTACCCTCAAAATTTGCAAATCCAAACAAAATTTTGGAATATTCTTATGAAAATAACAAACCTTGGCTTTCTGCAAGAATTTACGCCTACAAACTCAATGACTACTTATCAGCAATCAAAACTTTGAGTTCCATTGATGATTTCGAGACAATTTCAAAAATTTTATTATCAATTTCAAAAATTTCGATTTCTCAGATGTCAGAAATCATTTCATGGCTTTGCTCATCATCAAAGGAAAACAGATTTCCATTCTTGTTCAAACTAATAACAAAAGGAAAAGAAGTTGACGAAATTTTAAGAAATTTGTCACTTTTTGTGTCAGAAAACAACATTCCCTTTGATATTTCTACATTTTTAACAGCAATATTATATGTATTAAGTTGTTTGAACGTGAAATCGACTGACAGATTATGGAAAGTCTCAGAAGAAATCATATCGAAAAATATTGTGAAAATTCCAACTTTTCTTTTAGATTTTGTTTTGCGAAACATATTCACGAAAGAGTATGTTGAACCAGACATGAGAGAAGTAACACTCATGAGCATCTTGACAATGGATTTATCTGCAAAATTCAAAATGAATTTGTTACCTTTAATTTTGAGTTTTCACTTCAAAAATGCAAAACAATTTATTTTGTTAAATTGCGGGGATTACGATGTAATTTTAAAGAACTATATAATGGAAAGAGAATCTCCAATGCCGTATTTGTTGAAGCAGTCAAGATTTAAAGACCAAGAAAATGAAAATCTTTTATTGGCAATTGCAAAAAATTCTTTGGGAATTTTGGAAATTGACAAACAAAATTTTGTCACTTTTTTGCTGGAAAATTACCAAAATTCTTTAGATTTTATTTTGGAAAATATCGATGGTTTTCATGCCCAAGGATGTTTAATACATGAATTACTTAAAAAAGATAAAAAATTGAAGTTTACAAAAATGGTTATTGTAAACTATTCAATTTACTTAAATTATTATTATCCTAATGAAATCAAGGAAATAATAGAAAACTACAGTGATGTTGACTTTAGTTTATTAGTCAATCATTTAGTTAAACAAAGGAATTTCGAATTAGCAATTAAAATCTGTTCAAATCAAGAAATCAAAAGAAAATTAATTGTTACTTTTATAAGGGAAGAATTGTATCAAATGAAATTATCTTCTTTGATGATAGCTATACATGAATACAAGGATGAATTGGACTTCGCTTCAAGCAGAGCTGTAATTAGATCCCTTTCAATTCCTTTGATGAATTTGGCTGAAAATAAAAATGAAAAACAGTTGTCACTTTTATCGAATGTAATTGAATTTACACATAACAGTTTACAGGATAATTTCTCTGTTCCTAACTTTATTTTTGTTGTTGAGAAGTCGTTGAATGAATCTAAATACTACGACATGAGAAAAGAACTTGCAATTTACATGTCTGGAATAGAAAGAGATATTGATTGTAATTCTGAATTAGTTTCGAAACACAAAGAACTCTGTACAACATTTATTAATGTTGAATTTAACACTAATGATGAAATTAGTGAAGAAGAAAGAATTTCTAAAGAAAATTCTGAAAAAGAAAGGAAACAAAAAGAAGAACAAGAAAAAGAAAGAATTCGAAAGGAACAAGAAGAAAAAGAACGTTTAGAGAGAGAAAAGAAATTAGAAGAAGAACGAATTGCTAAAGAAAAGAAAGAAGAGGAGGAAAGATTGGCCAAGGCTGAAAAAGAACGTTTAGAAAAAGAAAGAAAAGCAGAAGAAGAAAGGAAACAAAAAGAGATGGAAGAACAGCAAAGACTTGAACAAGAAAGAAAAGAAAAAGAAGAACAAGAAAAAGAAAGAATTCGTAAAGAACAAGAAGAAAAAGAACGTTTGGAAAAAGAAAAGAAGTTAGAAGAAGAAAGACTTCTTAAAGAAAAAGAAGAACAAGAGAGAATTGAACGAGAAAAGAAACAGAAAGAGCTGGAAGAACAGCAACGTTTGGAAAAAGAAAGAAAATTAGAAGAAGAAAGAATTGCTAAAGAAAAAGCCGAAAAAGAGAGAATAGAAAAAGAAGAACAAGAAAAACTTGAGAGAGAAAGAAAAGCAGAAGAAGAAAGGATACAAAAAGAAAAAGAGGAGGAATTAGAAAAAGAAAGAATTCGTCAAGAAAAAGAGAGAATTGAAAGAGAAAAGAAAGAAGAAGAGGAAAGATTAGCTAAAGAAAAGAAGGAAAGAGAGGAGCAAGAAAGAAAACAGAAAGAACTTGAAGAGCAGCAGAGATTAGAAAGAGAAAGAAAAGCAGAAGAAGAACGAAAGAGAAAAGAACAAGAAGAAAAAGAGAGAATTGAAAGAGAAAAGAAATTAGAAGAAGAAAGACTTCGTAAAGAAAAAGAAGAACAAGAAAGAAAAGAAAAAGAACGTCTTGAAAAACTTAAGAAAGAAGAGGAAGAAAGAATTGCAAGAGAAAAGAAAGCTGAAGAAGAAAGAAAACGTAAAGAGTTGGAAGAGCAACAACGTTTAGAAAAAGAAAAGAAAGAAGAAGAGGAAAGAATTGCTAAAGAAAAAGCAGAGAAAGAACGTTTAGAAAGAGAAAGAAAAGCAGAAGAAGAAAGGAAACAAAAGGAGCTGGAAGAACAGCAGAGACTAGAAAGAGAAAGAAAAGAAAAAGAAGAACAAGAAAAAGAAAGAATTCGAAAGGAACAAGAAGAAAAAGAACGTTTAGAGAGAGAAAAGAAATTAGAAGAAGAAAGACTTCTTAAAGAAAAAGAAGAACAAGAGAGAAAAGCTGAAGAAGAAAGAAAAGAAAAAGAACGTCTTGAAAAGCTTAAGAAAGAAGAGGAAGAACGAATTGCAAGAGAAAAGAAAGCTGAAGAAGAAAAGAAACAAAAAGAACTGGAAGAACAGCAACGTTTGGAAAAAGAAAGAAAAGCAGAAGAAGAACGAAAGAGAAAAGAACAAGAAGAAAAAGAGAGAAGAGAAAAGGAAGAACAAGAAAAACTTGAGAGAGAAAAGAAATTAGAAGAAGAAAGGATACAAAAAGAAAAAGAAGAAAAAGAAAGAAAACAAAAAGAGGAAGAAGAAGAGAAAAACAGTAAAGAAAAAGAAGTAAGTTCTGAATATGAAGATTCAGAATCATCTGTTTCTCTGCCAGTTGCAGTTAAGAGCAGAGAAATTGAAGTAGAAGATGATGATGAAGCTGCTCTTCTCGATGATCCAGGAATGGAAGATGATGGAAATGAAGAAGGATACGAAGAAAATTCTGATTTTTATGATGATGATGACGATGATGACGAAGGACTTTCTGTTCTCACAAAAGTTGTTGAAGAACCACCTCCACAAACTAAAAAGGCTGCAAAAGAATACTCCTCTGATGAATATACATCAAGTTATACTGCATCAGAGTCGGAGTACTCATCTAGTTATACTGACTAATGTAAAAATTTTATTATTTATTAACAATACAAATATTAGCTTGATTTTGTTTACTCAACTTTGAATTATTCTTAAAATTTGGCAGATCTTGTATTGAATTAGTCTCAAAATTCTGATTAGAAGCGAATTGACTGTTTTTTATCATTGCATTGGCTTTTTGAAACGAATAAGTCAATGTTATCATTATATCAAGAAAAATGAAATTCAGAATCTTTTGAAATTACAACCAAAACTGATTTTAGTGTTAGCAAAAGTTAGCCACAATATAGGGACTAAATGAAGTTTAATTCTATACATAATAAAATTTTTATTTATAATAATTATTAATCTGAGCCATAAACGCGGCCCGATTTCTTAACACAAATAATAACAACGACAATGATAATAACAAGAACAAAAACAGATGCAACAACAATGACAGCAATAGCCCATACAGGAAAGTTCTTATTTTTCTTCTCTATATTTTTCGTGTCTTCTTTGACTTGATCTGCTGTTTTAACAGCATCTTGACCAAGAAGAACAACTTCTAGATCATTTTCAAAGAGCATTCTCTCTGATCCTGATGGTCGATCTCCTATCTTCTCAAACTCCACTACAGCGTCACCTTCAATGGATAACTTAGCCTTTCCACTTTTATAATATTCTTCATTAAATTTGTTATAATCAGCATCAGATATCGAAAAATGTGATTCTGTAGAAAATACCGTTGCATTAGATAAAGTATCATATCCTTCTGTTTTAACTTCAAGATAAATTTTATTATTTTTAGATGGATTAATATTCTTATATACAAAAACTTCATTGTTGTATGTTACTATAGTTTTATCATTATCATCTTCTTTCTTGTATGACAGATTATATTTTACTTTTTTAGAAAATGATCCTGATGCCTTTGTTGAAAAATAACTTAAATATCTTAAATCAAGTATATTAATAAATTCATCTTTTGGTTCTTCGAAATAACCAACTTCTGATGGATAAACCGAAGCAATTTGAAGTTTGCATCCATCTGATTTGTCAAGGCATTTGATTTTTGAATAGACATTGCTTGTTGTAGTTTCATTAAATGTAACTGCAAGTGGATTGTTGACTGAGATCAGACCATTAAAATTTTTAGTTTGTATATTCTTGAACTTAGCTTCAACTGAAAAATCGGTTTTATTACTTGCAATAAAATAAGCACCTGAGGTACAAAATTCTTGATTAGGTTTCAAATTGATATAACCACTGAACTAACTGACGAATTCGCAATCAGGAAAAGCAGGATTTTCAGATTCTTCATGTGCGATTCTATTTACAGCTAGAGTTTGGCGATTGAGATTTGAGTCGTAAATTTGTTACTCTGAATAAATTAAGTTTCAACAGCACCAATGGGCAGGCATGTATTGATGTTATCAAGAATATTTCATCATTTCCAAAACAACTTGCAACGTTTTGATTTAATCATTTCATTCATCTTTCAGTTTCATTTCATAAAAGCTTCATGTTATAATAGAGCAGATGAATAATAGCAAATGCACAAGAACATTTTTCTCTGATTTTTAAATCATTGTCAAAATAATTTTTGTATCAAATTGATTTCGCCGAATTTAAGTTAAAATGCGGATTTCAAATTTGAGATCGTTTGCTAAATTATCTTTCTACTTTAAAACTCAACATTTACTTGTTTTTACATCAATATTTGTGAAATTAGCTGAAATCTCGAAAAATAAAAAATTACTCAAGTTCATCATCTTATAAAAATTAATAAAAATAATATATTTTTATAGTTAGAAAATTAAACTAAAACTACTTCTGAAACTTCAGTTTCATATTTTTTGGATCTTCTCTTTTTGATTAAAATAAAAGCAACTGCAGCAGCAATAATCAATAATATAACTATTACGGCTACAAATATACAAATTATTACCTTAGTATGTCCTTTGTTATCTTTTCTCTCAGAATTTTCATCAGAAATATAGTTGGATTTATAGTATTTGATGTGTTATCAGAAGGTGAAGGATATGGAGTTCTAGAAGGAGGTGGAATGTCACTAACATTCACTTTTGTGGGACCTATAATATAGATAGGATCCCATGTCAATGTGAGTGAAGAACCATAGTTTAAATTCAATGAATCTCCAACTAAATCAAATGAATCATGTATCTCACCTTCAAAATAGATGTACTTTGGTAGTTCATCAAATGACCACAAACACCAACCATCCAATCCATCATTTCGCTTCCAATGGAAAATACCCCACTCTTCATTCTGAGAGAAATTGAGATCACTATCCATGACAGAAGTTGGAGGCATCGCTCTTACCATTGCCTTATGTGCTAAAAATGCTTTCTTTGGTATCTGTCCAGGTTCTACTATTCCGGAAAAGTGTTCTGGATTCAGATTTGATTTCTTATCAGATTCAATTGCTATATTTTGGAATTCGTACCAGAAAACTTTCTCAACACCAGCATGATAAGATAAGAAGTGCTGCATTGGAACTGATCGAGCCTGTTCATTTGTACTATCATAGTTGTGAGTATTTGGATGTACATGTGTTGTTGAAATTACAATGTTTCCTTTATATTTAGAATGTGGACGAATAATTGCTGCACCTGATTTTTCATTTTCATTAACGCCAACGATTTGAATAAATTCATCTCCTTCAGCCTGATTACAAGGAATAATGAAGCGATCAATCCAATTTTGTCCAGATCCTGTATAATACCCATTTGAAGGATAATAATCATTCATCCTTCCATTTGTTTGGTATCGAGAAAGATCAGCTGGTCTCGGATGATATTTTCCATTCCAATCTGGTTCAATACAGAATTTCCATTCTTTAGAATAGTTCTCAGCTAGCCATTTGCTTGGGTATTCGCATTTCTTCTTTGTTTCATTCCATTACCATGTATAATAGAATGAATATCCTTCATTCACATATATTGTGCCTCCATTTTTAACATATTCGAAAACATCATCATATATGTTCAAAGGGAACATTTCTCCAAATGGTAAGAAAAGGATAGGATATTCTTCAACTTTAATGTTTTTAATTGTCTTAAGATTGAATTGTTTGACTTTCTTTCCAAAAACTGCTGATAATGTTGAAGGAATTACATTATAAGGATGATTCATTCCAAATTCATCTGAGCTGAATTTTGCATCAAAAAACATTGCAATGTTTGGAATCTTACCATCAAAGAGGATGTTTGAACTAACATTCAAGATCCATTTGTAATAATCATACCAAGCAATGTATGGTGTTGACATTCCCATCTCAGTAATCCATAGAGGAACATCTTTACCATATTTTTCTTTGATATGCCTTGGCCATCCTTCAAGCATATTCTTAAGTCTTCTCATTTGTCCAAAATTAATGAATTGATCTGTATAAGGGTGAAGCGCCATTATGTCAAAAGAGTTGACAGCTCCAGGGACTTTCATTGTTTCATCAAACCAGTTCATATTTGCTAAACCAATTCCTGCATGAATTAATTTGACTGAACTATTAATTGAATTAAGAACTTCTTTTGCTTTAACCATCTTCTTCATAAACCAAGATCCATCTGGATTGAAATCAGGTTCGTTTTCAAATTCAATATAGCCATGATCTTGATATTTTGTAAAAAATTTCCTTGCGAAATTTTCAAACTTTTGCATTTTGATATTTTCATCTAGATTCTTAAACCACCATGGTTCAGAAATAAAAATTGGGAGAACATGCTGATTATTTGGTTTGAACGCATTATCAATGATATCATATGTTCCAAAATCAACTTACCCTTCATTTGGCTCCATATATGCCCATGCATAATCTGTTCGGACCCAATCTGCTCCTGCTGATCGAATATAATCAACTTCAGAAAAGTTCCATTGATTATCTTGTGTTCTTAATTCATCTTGATGGAAGCACATTCCATATTGAGATTGATAACTTTCCTTTGTTGAACTAGAAAACGCAAATAAGCTCTGAAATAGCATTAAAGAAAAATGACCCGATATTTGAAATATTGTGAATTCAAATTCTGACTGACAAAAGAATAAATTTATTTAAAATATGTCAGTAAGCATTTCAACAATGGATGAATTGAATCAAGAACTTTTTCAATAAATTTTTCAATGAGAAATATTGATCAGATTCTTATCATACTAAAACAAATGCATTATAAAATACATTAGTATGCATTTATTCCAAAAGATACATGAATCTGATTATTCCATTCAATAAAATTGATAAGTTAAGAACTGTCAGACATTTTTTTGAGAGGTGATTCAAAATACGCTCCTTTTAAATTTTAAATTTCATATAACTCGCAGTCTAAATGATCTAAGGTAGTACTCTTGATTAATTTATCCATGTAGAACGGGAGAAGCTCTGGTGAGGAGCATTACCTTCGTTATCGAAGAAACTTCATATGGGCAACATTTAGTACTTCACTGGTCTCCTGATTCCAAGAGATGTTTCTGAAATTTATTGAGATATATTAGTTGAATTTTGAAATCTTGAATATTTACTAAGCATTTATAGTGAATTTATATTATATTTCATCAACAGATATTAATTGCTACCGCAATATATCATATTTCAGAATTTTTTTTGTAATTTTAATTTAAAGAAATTTCTATTTGATAATATGAATGAAAATATATTATTTTTTATCTAATATATTAATAATCAATCTTAGATCATCAATAAAATAGCACTTACTCATTATTGATTAAATTATCATTTTTTTCATTGATTCCCAATAAATCAAGATTAGCACAAGGAAAATTGTTAACACACTGTTATGTGTATTACTTTCAATTATACCATTCATTAATTTACAAAAACAAGTATTAGTTTGCCAATACTTAATTAATTAAGGCTTCAGTAACAAGGGAAAATTTTTCGAGTCTTTAACTAAAAATGTTCTTTTTTTATTTTGAAAAGATATAAATATGAAGATGAAATTTCAACATGTTGGATATGCTTACAAGAATTCGATAAACCACAATCATCTTTGAATGCAATTGAAGGAATCTTACCTTGCTCAATAATGATCTTCTGAGCATTTGATGGAGCTGAGAAAGATCCGCACTTGCGAAGAAGATTGCAGCCATCAAAAGCCTGGTCTCCGATTGTTTTGATGCTTGATGATGAGAAGAAGACGAGATTGAGGTTTTTGCAGTCTTTGAATGCTTGGTAGTCTATCGTCTGGATATTTTTGCCATTGAAGAAAACTCTGACAAGTGATGGGCTGCCCATGAAAGCGCATTGACTAATTGTTTTCATTGTCATCGGAACAATGAAGTTCTTGACTCCACTGTAAGGAAGGAAGACAATAAGATTGGTTTGATCGTAATCTGTGAGTGCGCCATTCTCAAAACGATATTTGTTATCCATTGTAGGTAATATGATTTCCGTGAGACTGAAGCATTCGTAGAAGCAGCCACCATCAACTCTCGATAGAATGCAATTGCCACCCATGTAGACGGTGGAAAGAGAAATGCATGACTGGAATGCAAAACCCTGAATGCTTGTGAGAGTATTTGGAATGGTGAAACCCTGGAGAGATGTGCAACCATCAAATGCATATGGACCAATCACTGAGACTCCGATCTTCAGGTTCAGTTTTTCCAGAGATACGCAGTACTGACAAAGCTGCTGAGGAATAAAAGAGCTAATTGTTAGTTCTTTAATTGATGAACCCATAAAAGACTTAACGTCAACTGTGCAGCCACTGTGTGCCAGATTTGCTGAACTGAGACCGCTGTAGTAGAATGCATAAGCACCAACAGAAATCAGATTGGTCATGCCAGAGATGCCAATATCTCTAATGAGTGGACAGTACGCGAAAGCATACTCCCCAATTCTCTCAATTGATGAAGGAAGGGTGATGTGTTCAAGATTTTGACAGTTATTAAAACAGTAGTTTGGAATGTATTTAATCTTGTTTCCTTTGAATGTAACATTCTTCAGAGATCCGCAACTATCGAATGCATTTTTCCCAATAGAGACTAATCCTGGGGAAAAAATAATGGATCTAATAGTAGAAAAGCGAAAGGCCTGATATCCAATAGATATGTTGTTTTCAGAATCTTCGCTCTGGAAAGTAACGTCACGAAGTTTTTTCTTATAAAATGTGAGATCACCAATACTTTTGCAGTCACTTATAATCGAAATATCATTGTCAGTATTTGATCCTGTGTATAAAATCAATGTCTCTTTATTGTCTTTATATGTGAGGAAAGTTTCTGAATAAAATGATGAACTCAAAGAAGTTATGTTAATTTCACCCGTATTACTGAAGGCTCCATCACCAAGCTCTGTCAATGTTTTAGGAAGTGTTATTGATTTAAGCGAATAACATCCTGATAAAGCTCCAGGACCTATTGATGTCAAATTTTGAGGAATGTTGATTTTTTTAAGATTTCCACAATCAGCAAACATATAGCCAGGAATTTTTTTGATATTTTCGCTTAATGTTACTGAAGCTAATTTAACACAACCTGAGAACACACGTGTTCCAATTGATGTAATTTGATCTGTGAATGTAAATTCTGTTATTTGAGAGCCACAAAAGCACCAATCTTCAATAGTTGTCACATTTGATGTTAAAATAATTTTATTTATATTGCCACCTCTGAAAGCAGAATTACCAATCTTTTTGATGAAAGTTGGAACTTGATATGTTCCAGTAAGCGCCGAACTTACATAAAATAAAGTTGAAGAATCCGATCCAGAAAAAATAGAAGTTCCATCAGTTGTATAATACGGATTTCTGCGATCAATACTAATACTAATAATTGGACAACCTTGGAGGCAAGATCCATCTACCATTTTTAATTTCGAAGGTATCGTAAAATATTTTAATTTAGAACCTGCAAATGCGTCTGTTCCTATATTAGTTAAATTAGAGTTTTGGCCAATTGAAACTTCTGTAATTCCTGAAGATTGGAATTCATTGTAATCAGTGCTAACCCATCCAGGAATAATTTCAAGAGAATCAGGAAAATCTATCCTTTGTAATGAATAAGTGCAAAAGAAACAGCCTGCACCAAGAGCTTTGATACAAGGTGGCATTATTATTGTTTTTAATTTTTGACAGTTAGAAAATGCTTTATTGTTTAATTTTAATAATTTTGTGCACTCGCCCATATCCACTGTAACTAATGCTGATTCTGAAAAACAGCCATAACAAAGAGATTCTAACAAACTCCCTTTGCCAAATATAATAGACGTAATCGTATTTCTGCATAAGTAGAATGGACTTAGTTCAACCCTTGTACCTCCTTGAATCGTTGTACACTCAGAGAGAATTGTGTATTCTCCGCTGAGTTCTTTTGGAGCAGATTTAAGAATTGTCTTATCATCTGAGTATGTAACACCTCTTTTATCACTAAATGCAAGAAAAAATAAGAAGATATTACTCAGATAATAAAGTAATCAATCAAATTGAAAAAACTAACCTTAAAACAGTATCCAAATCAATACATCTAAATTTACTGCAAAAAAATTGAGAGTGAAGTATCATTCTTTATGAATAGCAGAAACACTATCCATCATTAGATCACCTAGGAAACAAAGTTTTCCACTCTAAAAATATTTGATAATCAAAATTTGATAAAAATCAGGTTTTTTACCTTGGGGTATGTTTCCCAGCACTTTTGCACCAGAACCACTATAAAGAACTCTCTAAATAAAGTTGACACATATCTATTGAAAGACATTGAATTTAGTTTTGAGAAGACATTTCTCTGAAATTTTGAAATGAATAGAAATTTAAAAGCGCAAACAAATATGTATTTTTAAAATATTGGTATAGATCAATATGAAAATTTTTGAAATTTTGAATAGGAAATTTAATTTAAGCTTTAACATATGTATTTAAATAGTAAACATGACAGATAACAAATTGGATTAATGAAATGTGAAATTTATCCAATAAAATGTTTTGAATGAATAAAGTTGCATTATATGCCAGAACACTAATATACATGAATTATACAACATGCTTAATAAGTGATCTATATAAGCATAATGACTTTAAACGAAATAATCATATCAAAATTTGAATCTGATAGACAACATGAGTGTTGTATGCTTAAATTAGGCGTTTATACTAATGTTATAATGAAAGCAATTTGCAATTTTGGCAATTCCGACATCCTTACATTACATTAGCACCGAATGGTATTGTTATCACACAATTCCAGTAAGAATCACAGATTATTTTATGCTAGTATACATACAGGCTTCTTTAGAAAACTTACAATTATGAATTTTGAGATTGTATATTAAAACAATATTTGACTTTCCAAAATGCTGAGTAAGCTCCATATCTCACTGATTGCTAACAACTTGAAGCTATCTATATAATGTAAAAGATTAAAGTTTTATAACAAATGCATAGAGAACTTTTAATTTGTGTGGTGATACCTTTTCCATAATGATACAATATACAATGCATTGTAGACACAAAAATTAGATTGTAAATTATTATCATTGTGTTTTGATCTCTTCAAAAGCTTTAATACTCAGAGTGTTACAGAATGATTTACAATCCTTCATATTACTGATTTTACCGGTAAATTATAATTATTCCAAATGAATCAATTCTACTTGCCTTAAATATGAACTCCTTGTGAACTTATAATTAAAAATACTGTAAATAAATTCGAAGAAACAACCCCTCGATAACAGATAGCGAGTGATGTTAAAATGCATTTAAGAAATATGTTATCTAGGGATTACCCATAACACAATATATTCTACATGGAACTGTAATGCATTTTCGTACACATACACGTTATCAAAACCTCTATAACAAGATCTAAAGTACTCACAAAATCTAGATTGAGAGGCGGTCAATGACTTTTGAGGGGAAATTAACGCATGGAATTTAATATTATTTAAGTTGATATTCTTGCTTATTATTTCAGAAAAAAATCTTAAAAATTTCAATATGAAAATTGAAAGCAATTCAAAAAAATTGCTAACATGTAAATTTTAATATCCTATGCATAATTTCATATTTTGAACATTTTTTATTTTTGTTTAAAACTTAAAATTTTGCGAATTTAATATAATTTATAAAATATAATACGTATATATATTTAAAATACACTAAATTTAATTGTTAATTGACGTTTTTGGGAATGAATTTTATCAAAACATGCCTGAATCCGAAAATTTGAAAGAACAAATTACACAATCATATCTGTAGAATTCAAAATACAAACTTAAAGATTGTATACGTTTAAAATTATTCAGATTGTGTTTGATTTCCACTCATTCTGTTTCTTTTGAACTCTAACACTAACATTTCATGATGATTACATGATCCATTTATACATGGTTGAATTGTTCCAGATTCTACCAGAAAATCAATCCAAATTTCTCAATGCATTCATGTTGATTGGACAAAATTTAAAATTTATCAGCCTGTTTCCAGAGAAACTCATATATTCCCTAATGAAATGTAATTTTTGCTACATTTATTTCAATCAAATTTCAAAAAATTGACTGCAGAGCTTGAAAAGGTGATGAATCATGTTGTTATTAGATGTACATATTAGATTTACTATTTCCAAAAAAATGCTCAAATTTGAATAGTTTTTAGAAAATTTGGAATTACACTCCTTACATTATATATAATTAAATGTTTAAATTTTATTTATTTTTCCCTTTTAATTTTATAACGTGCTGTATCAAAACTAACCTCTCAATTGAAGGCCACAAAATCTAAGTAGTGAGGGTACACAAATTTTGTATGGAGTACGGTTCAATTTTTGAGAGCCTCACTACTTAGATTTTGTGACTACCTGATCTAGAATTTCTCTGTTCACTTTTATCATGATAAATTTTGGAATTAAGAGCATGCATATCACTGATCAAATATAAATCAAAATCGAATGGTGTTAGTCTCAAATTCTAATTTCAAAGAAAAAACTTCCCTCGATTCCGATAAATTTTAGAAAAACATTGTTACAATTATAATTATATTCCATTTCTGAAAAAATAAATTGAAAATGAGGACGTAAAAAGATTTTCTGATGAGGAACTTAAAACTTTTATAAAAATCATGCTCTCATTGTGTTTGGTAACATTTTCTTATTTGAGGAAGAACGTGGGTATTCAAATTTAGAAGTTCTAAAAAGAAAAAAAATTATTTTTTTGAATAAATGACGAAATTTTCGAGGCAAACCTTACCTGAGCAGTTTTTGCAAGCGGAAAGTTTTGTAAATCTGGTCTGGGAGATCTGTGAAGAAAATTTCGAGCATTGCTGCAACGCAATCAAAGAAACGATTAATAATAATCTATTTTCTAAATCGACAACTATAGACATACTATGTGCAATATCAATATTCAGACCGCGTAAAACCCGAATTTTATACAAATGTATCCTTACTTTAGCTGATAATTTTGATATTGACCAAGTATTTTTTCGTTCAACAGCTCTCAAGTCGGCTTTAGCAGATACAACGCACAACAACAAATCATACGCGTACATCGATGCAGAATTAGATGACATTTTAAACATTTACAAGAAAAACGAAATTGGCTACTGTTTACTGAATGATGACCTCGAAAACTTTCAAAAACTTACACTGAACCAATCATTCGACATAAATACTAGAATGGCTCTTTGCAATGAACCTCAATCAAAAGAAACAACTTATCTCAACGTTGCTGCTAGATATGGAGCCATAAATTGTTTTAAGTATCTCAATTTAAATGGTCTTATGCCTGATTCAGATAGTTTTAACCTTGCAATTCTCGGAGGAAATTTTGAAATCATCAAAATTCTTTCTTCAACAGCAAATATCACTAATGTAAGCTTACAAAAGGCCGTTACAAGTCATAGAAATGAAATTGCGCACTGGCTTATTGAAAATTACGAATTAAAATGTTCATGGGAGTCAATGTTACGAAACTACAATTTTACGTTCTTCATTGACTCATTATGTTCATGTCCGACCTTAGATACCTTTGATTACCAGAACGATACCCCTCTAATTGCTTCCTGTCGAATTGATATTTTATGGCTTTCCAAATTCTTGATGGAGCATACGAAAGACATCAACCATTACAACAACCAGAAGGTAAACGCTATATTATGCGCGTCAATGGGCAAAAACGAAGAATTAATAAATATTTTATTAGATAAAGGTGCAGATATCAATAGCCACAATGCGAAAGACGCAACACCATTGATGGTAGCTTACTCTAATAACAGAAGAGAGATCGCACAGTTGTTAATTAAAAAAGGTGGAAAAACTAATGGAGAAAGTAACGATTTGTTCTGCGCAATCGAACATAATGATTACTGGACAGTTGATATGTTACTTAAACAAGGTGCTGATGTAAACCAAACATTTAGAATTGAAAAAGTGACGCCTTTATTCCATGCTGTCTATCATAGATTGGATGAGTTGGTTAGTTTGATACTACAATACAAGCCGAATGTGAATCAGAGGGTTGGATATGGTCAAATGACTGCTTTGATGGAAGCTTGTAAAAATGGTTCCGAAATCATTGTTAGAAAGCTTCTGGAAACTGGCGCTGATGTTAATATGATGGATGAGAATTGTCATGATGCATTGTATTATGCAAATTTGTCGAATTCCAGCGAAATTATTAAAATGATAGAAGAAAAGTTAGAAAAACCAGATGAAAATATAGAGAATTAATGTTATTATAGAATTTTTTATGTGTTTATTTTGTTTTTTTATAAATTTTGTCTATGAAATTTTTATTACAAAAATTTTTTATATGAAACATTTGACCATTATGTTTTCCATGAATTGTTTGAAATATAATGATCTGTTCCTTTCGAATTCAAAACTTTATAACAATAATTTCATATCTTAAAATATTGAAGTTATTATAAATGCATTCATATAAATATCAACACTATCATTTTGATCTTACACAGGCTATGTATAGACTTACAAAATGCACAATATACTTTACAATGATTAGTTAATAGTACCGAGTCAGATTTTAGCATTTGTTCATCATAGTATTACCATTATAAAGCTTCTTTGATATCCTATACTTCCATATCAGTGTTGGTCTCTATTGTATTTCAAATAGTTCTATAATTTGAAAAAAATTCTCCATATTGAGTTGCAAAAGTAAAAAATTGAGGTATATTGTTTAAATCAATGACAATAGTGATATGCATTTTTGGGAAACTACTATTGATTGGACTCAATATTCAAATAGCAAATTTGAATTTTTCAATTATAACACTAATTTGTGATATGAATGTATATATCCAAATTTACACCAATTGAGCTGGAAGACAATTGCATGAATCTCAAAAGCACTACATATATGAATTCCTAATTTGAGATTTATTGATCAATCAGCTACTATGACTAAAAGCATCATAAAGTTGTCAGAGGAAGAGCAGAAATAAATAGTTTTGATTTAGGGCAAGTTAAAGAATGCATCTGATCATTCAAAAAAGTGACGAAAACATAAATTAATTTTATCTTGTTGTTTCTGTTTTAATGTCAATCGATGAACTATTACAAAATAAAACATGCGTACAAAAAGAAGCTAAAAATGATATTTCCCAAGACAAAAATACTCAAAAACAGACAACAAATTCTGAATCTAACAATGATATTGATCTTATCAAAATGTTTGATGATAACATAGCAGCATATGACAAACGATATCACATGAAATCAAATGAATCCATTGATGAAGTTTTTGCTTTAATCGAAAAAGTTTTAATTTCGAAGTATAAAACGCCATCGATCAATATTGTTTTAACAATACTCGAAGCAATCCGTTATAATTATAGATCTATCAATATTTATATTGATTTACTCAAACGAATCATCACAAAATATCCAATTCCTTCTTTACCAAAAGAACAAGTTGAAACTGCAAAATATAATGGCTTGATATTATCAACTAACCCTGAAGAAATATGTTTAATCGACAGATCCCTTTATGAGCAAGAAGAAAACGAAATTATAGAAATCATTGCATATGATCAAATTGATAAATTCAAAGAATATATTAGCAAAACTAAGAAGAATCGAATTTCCAGTTTTGACATTCCTTCTTATAGACGTGTTACTCATATTGAAGGTTGTGCATATTTTGGATCAGTAAATATATTTATGTTCCTATTCCCAGATGCATATAAATCGCCAGAAACATTTGAATGTGCTATCATAGGTGGTAACACTGATATTATTAATGAATGTTTGAAAAACGGTATGTTTTATTTTGATAGCGTAAATACCGCTATTGAATGCCATAACAATCAATTTCTTGAATATGTTTTAGAAATGGGGCTTGTTGATATTAGAAAATTTAAATATTTAGTTGACTCAACTTGCACTGCAACAAATTTGAAAGCTCTCTTCCTTCTTTACAATAAGGATAAGGAAGGAACAGCTCAAACATTTGCAGCATTTCCACAATTGAATGATATTATCAAAAGCAAAATAATTGATTTTTACATCAGATGTCAAAGGATTTTTAAATGATGCAATATATCATAATAACTTTGAGATGGTCAAATTTATCATTGATTATTACAAAGAAAATAACGAATTGTCTGACTCTATTCTTGAAGAAAATCTTTTACTTTCATTAGAATTTGGACAATCTGAGATAGCAAAATTTTTAGTTTCTCTTGGTGCAAAAATCAATAAACCTGACGAATTAAATAGGGAATTTAAACGTGCAATAAAAGAACTGAATGAAGAAATTGCAAAATTACTTATTTCAATTGGTGCAAATGTCAACATAGATATTGACGATTGTCATTCATATCTTCATAAAGCAGTATATAAGCAATATGAGAAGCGTGTTGCACTTCTTGTCAAACTTGGTGCAAACATAAATTCGCACGATGAAGATTATAACACGCCTCTTCATCTTGCAGTAAGAGAAAGAGATTATCAGATTGTGGATCTTCTTATTTCACTTGGTGCTGACCTTGAAGCAAAAGGTGAAAATGGACTAACACCTTTGCAAATGGCAGAGGACTATAGACACAATAATATTATACAACTTCTAATTTCAAAGGGAGCAAATGTCAATGCGACAAAAAAGAAATAAATATAAGTTCTCTAATGATGAATTCTATTCTCAAAACTATTTGTTTCTGTTCCTATTTGTTTTTAAATATGCCCATTCGCCCGTATGACATGGCCTTCAATTCTGTTCTTTAAAGTTATTTTTCATTTACGCTTCCTAGGGAGTTTAATTAAAGTCAGAAGGACGTAACTGCACCATTAAAAAAGAAATCATTAGGGAAAACCGCAACCACTTTTTTTAATCACGATTTAAATATATAAATCGCGATTTTTTAGAAAAATCGCGACTTTTTTAAAATCGCGTTTTTTAATAAATTGCGATTTTATTGTGGTCGCGATTTTTCAAAAAAATCGCGATTTATATGGAAAATTGTGATCAAAATTAAACGCGATTTTCTTTATCAATCGCGAACATAGAACAAATCGGAACCATGATTTTGGACCTCATTAAGCGAAAAGGTCGCAATTAAATTCAATAACAAAGCAATTCACAAAGATTTTTTGAATCTAGAATGGCTGTTTATCCATTTTAGACTGCTCACAATATGGTTTTTCTGCATACTTGCCGAAATCAGAGATCTAAAATCAAACAATCTCGATAACAAATACCTCAATCCCACTTTACTGGTCAAAATTCTTGAAGTCTTACTTTACTGCACTAATTAATCATAATTTACCTTTAACTAAAAAAATATTACATAAATCTAACAAAAAAACCTTTAGCAATAAAAATACATTTGCTCAAGCCTATCGGCAACTCAAATCTAAAAAACTTTTTATAACATTCTTATTACAATTTTTATTTTATTCTTATATTTATATTTTTTAGTTCACTTTTTAAATAATGATCTTTAGATTGAACCAATAACGCGATTTATATATTTAAATCGTGATTAAAAAAAGTGGTTGCGGTTTTCCCTATTAAATATAGATAAAACGATATTCAAACCATTAAACATTTAAGGGTGCACTTACGCCCCTATGACATGGCATTCAATTCAGATGTTTAAGGTTAATTTTCAATGATGCTTCACGCCAGTTATCAAAAATTTGAATTAAAGTCAGATGGGCGTAAGTGCAGCCTTAAATAAATCCATTTTTACAACACACAGTCTCCAATTTAATTTCTTCTGTTTGATTCTCTTATTCTGGGGACAGTAAGTTATGGAGGCTCAAATCATCCAATTTTTTTATTTATAAAGTTTTAAAAAAGTGACAATATCAAACGAATCTTGTCTTGTTGTTTCTGTTTTAATGTCAGCCGAAGGACAATTGCAAAATAAAACATGCGTACAAAAAGAAGCTAAAAATGATATTTCCCAAGACAAAAAATACTAAAAAACAGATAACAAATTCTGAATCCAACAATGATATTGATCTTATCAAAATGTTTGATGATAACATAGTAACATATGATAAACTATATCACATAAAATCAAACGAATCCATTGATGAAGTTTTTGCTTTAATCGAAAAAGTTTTAATTTCGAAGTATAAAACATCATCGATCAATATTGTTTTAACAATACTCGAAGCAATCCGTTATAATTATAGATCTATCAATATTTATATTGATTTACTCAAACGAATCATCACAAAATATCCAATTCCTTCTTTACCAAAAGAACAAGTTGAAACTGCAAAATATAATGGCTTGATATTATCAACTAACCCTGAAGAAATATGTTTAATCGACAGATCCCTTTATGAACAAGAAGAAAACGAAATTATGGAAATCATTGCATATGATCAAATTGATAAATTCAAAGAATATACATGCACAACAACAAAGAATCGAGTTTTCAGTTTTGATATCCCTTATTTTAAACGTGTTACACTACTTGAAGGTTGTGCATATTTTGGATCAGTTAATATATTCATGTTCCTATTCCCAAATTCATATAAAGCACCAGAGACATTTGAATGTGCTATTATGGGTGGTAACACCGATATTATCAATGAATGTTTGAAACATGATATGTTTTATTATCATATTGTACAGACTTCTATTGAATGTCATAACAATCAATTTCTTGAATATGTTTTAGAAATGGAACTTGTTAATATAAGAGAATATTGGTTTATGTTTCAACCCATTTTCACTTCAACAAATTTGAAAGCTCTATTTCTTATGTACAATAAATATAAGGAAGGAATAGCTCCCTGCTTTGCAGAATTTCCACAATTAAATGATATTATCAAAAACAAAATAATCGATTTTACTTCAAATATCGAACTTTTTTTAGAAAAAGCAATACATCATAATAACTTTGAGATGGTCAACTTTTTCATTGATTATTACAAAGAAAATAATAGTTTGTCTGACTCTATTCTTGAAGATAATCTTTTTCTGGCATTATTTTTTAATCGATCTGAGATAGCAAAATTTTTAGTTTCTCTTGGTGCAAAACTTAATGATGATATAGTGTTAAATGATGAATTTATAGATGCAGTAAGAAAACTGAATGAAGAAATAGCAAAATTACTTATTTCAATTGGTGCAGATGTCAACTTAGAAATTGACGATTATCATTCATATCTTCATAAAGCGGTATTGGACAATGATAGCAAGCGTGTTGCACTTCTTGTTAAACTTGGTGCAAACATAAATTCAAAAGATGAAGATCGTAACACACCTCTCCATCTTGCAATAATGGAAAGAAATTATAATATTGTGGATCTTCTGATTTCGCATGGTGCTGACCTTGAAGCAAAAGGTGAAAATGGACTAACTCCTTTGCAATTGGCAGAGGCATATATAGCCAGTGATATTGTACAACTTCTAATTTCAAAGGGAACAAATGTCGATGCGAAATAAAAGAAATAAAGTTGTGTTCTCTAATGAAGTTCATTCTTTTTTGATATTTGAAATCAAAATCTGGTAAAAAAAGAAACCACTGAATAGGCCTATTTTTCATACACAGCCTACAAATTAAATTTCTTCTGTACGGTATTTTCATTTTTCTAATGAACGTAAGTTATGCTTAATTTGTAAACTAAATCTAACTCACAATGAATTCTTTATACAATTTTATGTCCTGAAAATCGGAAGAAATAAAAAATTTTTAAAAATTCGTTATCAAATTTAAGTTGATAATGAATCCTTTACATAATTTATTTACTAAAAAGTCTGAAGAAATATAGTATAAATCAAAACAATAAATTTTTAAAATAAATCAAAAATAAGGAAAGAAAATATCCGTATATATACAAATAAACATAACATAATACATAATGCAAACATAAAAATAAAATAATACATCAAAATAATTCTAGAGTTTCTTGTATTTGTTCATTTCGAACTTAAGTGACTCAAGATGATGTTTCAGATTTGATCTGAAGTCCGATTTGATCTCAGAAGAGAACAGTTTAGTCAGCATTTGCTGCATGACCCGAACTGCCTTGGAATTTCCGAAAATCAAATAAGAATTTTTGATCGTGCACGCGAAACTTCCCATTTTAGGAGCAATTAGTGGTAGGAAATTGTCCAGGAGGCCAAATCCTCCAATTCTTGTCAATGTCATAATAAATTTGCAGAATTTTCTGAAGACAAAAGGATTTTGTGTCTCCGCCATCTTCTGGAACTTTATCTGACAGTCCGGTAGAGAAAAAGTGCTGATGACCGCATTTTTATTTTTCTCGGCCGCGTTGAAGATTTTCCAAGCTGCATCCATGGACTTCCTCGTTCCTGTGATCAAGTTATCGAGTAATAAATGGACAAATTCGCCGTTGAACAAAATTTGAGATGAGAAATTTGGAAAATTCGTGCATTGCATGAGAATTTCGAAGCATTCCTCAACGTTGATGTTGCTGCCACATAAGGCTTGCACGCATATTTGTCCTAGGAACGATCCTGCCAATCCTTCGTAATATGAGTCGGAGTCGGTGAGTTTTATCTGGTTCATTAGACGGATTATGGAGTTTATGATGGGAAGGAACCGCTTGGAATAGCCGTGAAGGATGACTTGTAAGATATCGTTTATATGATCTAATTGCGGTGGACAATTGCCTTGGCAGACGTAGCGGCCGTACTGGTTTAATATAATGGAGATGAACTGCGAAGCGGTGGCCGAAATTTTGAAAATAACATTTTGTTTGAAATTTCGGCTCTGGAGAATGAAATTGTGGGCGAACCAGCCTGAATGCATGCACATAATCGAGTTCAGGAAGTATCTACCGATCTTGTATTCGGAAGCTTCGATGACAGTTTCCAAAATTTGATCTTTAAGGAGGAGATTAAGGATTTGGTCGGAAGGAATCGAGGAAAGTGTACAGATGTCGAATGATGTTGGTGAATAGACGTCGTTCTTAAGGGATTTCATTAATCCAACACAAATAATCGGATTTTGTAAGAAACTGGCGATATTTGCAAGCTCAACTCTGCAGAGACGATGGAGCTCACAATCGAACTCTGTAAATGGAGGAGAAAGTTGAAGATTGATGAGAATTGATAATAAATGAACTTGTTCAACGGAAATCGAGAAATGGGAGCAGTTTTCTGGTCTTTTATGTAATCTTATGTTCTCGTGGCATAAAACCAAGAAGATTCTGACAAATCTGTATAAAAAATCGATATTATCTGGATTTTTGAAGATATTAAGCATAAAGAGCCTGATCTTTGGATATTTCATCATCAGTTTGAAGAAGTACGATATTCTATATGCATGGCATGATGAGTTATCCGCGATATCCAAATATTGATTTAATTCTATATGATTAAATGAATTTATAAGCTTGACAATCGGACTTGTATTATTTGTGGTTGCTTCTAGTAATGAAGAGAGCTGTTTCTCATCAATACAATAGTTGAAAATTTTAAATGGATTTGTATTTATGACATTTTGTAATTCTTCTTGAACGTAGCTCTTGATTGGATAATGAAGTACTTTGAAAGCATGTTGCGGTCCATTCGATTTGATTTTTGGCTGATATTCTCCAAAATAAATCATTTGATTTAAAAATTCATCTTTGTCAACGCCAAACACCATGTTTTCGGCGAGTATATTTTCCTTTTCTGGTGGGTTCGTCGGTTCGTAAAACAAATCTAAATTTATCGAATCATTTGGCTTTTTAAGGCCTTTTACCCAATCGTATGAATAAATTAAGTCCGGTTGAGACTTTTCTTGCGTTTCCTTCTCGATTTTACCGATTGTTTGATGGTTTGCGAACTCAACTTTAATATTATTTTTAAAATTGCGTGCGTCTTGAATAGAAACCGAACCGTGGGTTATTTCATACCAATTTAAGTATGCATGTTCATAATCTTCGAAATTTTCATATAATAAATAATTTGGCTCCGGAGGAATGGATTGAGACTGCCATTGCCTGTCTACAGTCATATGGTGTAATAGCATAACTGTATCACGCTTCGGAATTTGAACTGGCAAAACTTCTGAAATATCTACTCTCTGATCTGAAAAAAACTTCGAAATCATGCGTAGGAAGTTTTTAGGTTGCAGTGGATTTTTTGCCGGATCGAATTTTCTATATATTGGAGTATTAACTTCAATCAAAGAAGGACGCAAAGGAATGAAAACTTTGGAGACAATCTTCCTCGGGAGAAGTATGTTTTTGATTAGTGTTTCAATCCGAGACTTCCATGCATGGATTCTAGTTTCGTAGTCTTTTTGGGTTATTTCTGGTTCGATATTTGGAAACTCGAGCTGTTTTGACGATAAATAACTATAGTTAAATGCTAATTCTAAGAGTGTAATTATGGAATCGTCATTAACTAGATCAAAACGGATTTTTTCATAAAATTTATCATATAAAATCAAATTTTCACCAGCATACACTACACTTTTTACAATGTTTTCATCGTCCTTCGATGGGCTTTTAATTAAAAAAGAGTCTCCGGGTGATAATTCATGCGCATCGAAGGTAGAAACAGACATTGAATTCGACATTCAATGTTAAAAAGTGACACGTGTAGAGAGAATTTTTATTCGGCTTTTGAACTTAAAATGTAAAGCCATGATTGAATATTTAATGAAATAATTTGTCAGATTTTTCGTTTGACGTTTTTTTCGAAAATTTTTTTTGATCGCAATATTTATTTATATTGAATTCTATTGTATATTCAAAATCGATTTAAAGATCATTTTCAATTCAAATTCGGAATTAATGAATCGCAGTATTAGATAATCCACTGATTAATGTTGCTTCATAAAACACATCCCAAAATCAATATTTGCTTCCGATATTAATTTGACTATTTTTCTGATAGTAGATCGGAGTTTTATTAGCCAGGATCTAAATATCTGATAATAACTTTAGATGGAGTTTAACGTATGCAAAATGGTATATCAATGACTAAAATGATTTGTTTAAGAATATTATCTTTTGAATTATGGAATTTTACTGTTCACTTTCAATTTCTGGTTAATAAACAAGTTTATATAATGTATTCATAATCATAGATGCAATCATTAATTATCAGTAATACTATTGTATATAGAAAACAAACAAAATAGAATAACTTCCATTGTTTTGATTGGTTCTAATCCGGTGGAGCCATTTGAAATAAGAAGATCAACTATCTCGTTATATCCATTTTCATATGCATAATAGATAGCTGCTTTTCCTTCATTATCAATTGCGTTTATATCCACATGATAAGCGATCAAAAGTTTTATTATTTCTATACAATTTTTACTTGCAGCATAATGAAGAGCAGTTCGCCCGTTATTATCCCTTGCATTAATATCTGCGCCGTATAAAATAAGAACTTCTGATGTCTCTTTGTGGTTGCTTCTTGATGCATAATGAAGAGGTGTTACTCCATGTTCATCTTTAACATCAATATCAGCACCATTTGAAACAAGAAGTTCTACAATTTCTTGATGGTTATTGATGGCTGCGTGATGAAGAGGAGTTTTTTGAATTTCGTCTTTTGCATCTAAATCTGCACCATGTGAAATAAGAAGATCAGCAATTTCTTTGTTATTATTTATAGATACAAAATGAAGGGCTGTTCTATCATAAATTGATTTTGCATTGATATCTATGCCATGTGAAATTAGAAGTCCCGACACTTCTTTATAATTTTTAAATGCTGCTAAATGAAGAAGATTTTGGGATTTTTCTGTCTCCGAATTTACATCTGCACCGTATTTGAAAAGGAGTTCAATAATATCTAGTCTATTAAAAAATACTGCATAAAAAAGAGCAGTTCTATCTAAATCATCTTTTGCATTAATATCTACGCCATTTAAAATGAAATACTCTGCTGCTTCTACACTATTTACAGTTGCAGCTGTATGAAGTGGGAGCAACTCAGTTAAATCAATCTTATTTAGATCAATATTGTGATTAATAAGAAGCTCTATTAATTCTCTATTATTTCTTTTTATCGCATAATGAAGAGATGTTAGATCATGATTATCTTTGGTATTGATATTTGCGCCATTCAAAATAAGAATTTTCGCTGCTTCTGTATAGTCTTTAATTATTGCATATTGCAAAATATCAAACCCTTTATCAGTTTTTACATTTGGATCTGCACCAAACGAGATAAAAATTTCTACAATTTCTGTATAACCACTCTCAGCTGCATATAAAAGAGCACTTGAACCATCAACCATCTTTGAGTTGACATCTGCACCATGCCACAAGAGCAGCTGTGTAATTTCTTTATTATTATTGTTAACTGCACACATTAGTGCTGTTGCATCACCATTGCCTTTGGCATTGACATCAGCATTTTTTGAAATAAGAAATTCTACGATTTCTTTATTTTTGCTCCGAGCTGCATAATGGAGAGGAGTCATCCTTTCATTATTTTTAGCATTGACGTTCGCACCATTAATAACAAGAAGTTTTACAACTTCATAGCAATTTGCAAATGCGGCATGATGGAGTGCCGTATCCCCTTTAAAATCCCTGGCATCTAAATCTGCACCATTTGCAATTAGAAGTTTTGCTATATCTATTTTTTCTATTGCAACATGAAGAGCAGCAATACCTTCTTTAATTTTTGCATTGATATTTGCCCCATGAGAGATGAGGAGTTCTAGTATTTCTTTATTATTCTCAAGCACTGCTTGAAATAGAGCTCCAACTCCATTATTATCCGTAGCATTAACATCTGCACCAAATGCAATAAGTAGCTCTGTTAGATATTGGTTAATGTTTTGAATTGCAAAAATGAGTGGAAAATTTCCATCATTATCTTTATCGTTGATATTTGCACCATTGAAAATAAGTTTTTCTGCTATTTTATTGTTATTATTATTTAAAGCTATCTCAAGCGAATATATTCCAGTATTAGTTTTTTGATTTACATCAGCGCCATTTGAAATTAGGATATCGGCAATTTCTTCCTGATTATAAATTATGGCATCATGAAACGGAGTGAATCCATCTTTATTCATTGAATGTACATTTGCCCCAAACGATATAAGAAGCTCTACTATTTTAGTATTTGGAATTCTTGCAGCATAAGAAAGGGCTGACTCACCATCACTATCAACAATATTGATATCAATTCCTTTGTAGATAAAATACTCAACAAGTGATGGAATGTTGAATAATGGTGAAAAAACAAAGCATTTGTTTAAAGAATTAGTAATATCAATATTTACCAAATAAGCCTTAAGATTTTGACAATGATAACAAGCAAGTAAATCGATATCTAATTCATATTCATTTGCCAAAAAAGATACAAAATCAATGTTATGTGAATAAATTGCATAAGTCATGCATAACTCGTCAGGAAATTCGAACTTCAAACATTCGTTCATTATATCGGCATTTCCGCTCAAAAATGAAAATTGAAGACATATATCGGTGATTTCTGAATGAAATTTTGATCTTAAAAACTTAAGGATACCCTTACATTGCGTAGTTAGAAAGAGAATATGATATTGTCATGATTGCTAAACTTTTAGGCTCCAGAAATGAATATACATCAAACTGAAACAATTGATAAATTGAATGAACTTTTGAGAGGTTCTCAAATAAAAAAAATTATCTAATTTTTTACAATATTACTATTATTTTATCCACATATGTATATATAGTAATTTGAGAAAACTTTTAGGAAAAAATAAGTTTAATAAAAATCTGAATTTTACTTGTTGTGGGATTGTTATTAATTGACACTCCAGACGTATTACTAATAGTTATGCGTATGCAATTAAAGTATTTCTGATGGACAAAATGTGAGATTTATATCAGATAATTCATTTCTACTATTAAGTTATTCATTTATGAGTTTGCACTTATTCGCACTAAATAAATAACTATTAAAAATTGTTTTAATTAATTGACACCATATAATAGAGTGAATTTTGTTTGATCAAACAACAATAGATGATAGATATAAAGCCAAGAAACTTGCTATTAATATGCTCTACTTGCTATTTCAATGTAAGTATGATATTTTCTAAATGTTTCGTTCAGATAACTTAGATATATTAGTCAAAATTTGAAATTTTAATAGCACATATATTAAAAATAATTATTATTCATAAAAGATTAATGAAATAGTAAAAAAATCAATCAAATTATAAAAATACAACATTTAGAAGAATTCTTATTATCCTTCAAAAAGTCAGTATTTCTGCTGTAATTTTCTACAACATTGTAGTTATTGCACTTTGTCTATGGATTTGTATATATGTTATATATAAATTATATATCTAAACTGCCCATAAGTGCAATTTTTATATAAATTGTTTATTTCTTTAACAATTTCATATGAAATATGCTTTTTTAAGCGTATCAAAGCTGTGTTCTTAATGTGCATGGATATATCAAGAAAAATGTTGAAAAAAAATGTGAATTCACAAATTCACTGAATTTTCACCGTTTTTTGAATTTTGCTACAGCACTAATATTAAATAATACTAAATCTTCTGTCTTTGTAAAAGAATAAATTCTGACAAAAAGTGCTCGTTTAAATTTAATGATCATCTGTATGACTAAGTGGTAAAAAGTGTTTATGACCAAAAAGGGTTACATGCTTAGTCTATTTTTCTGACAGGATACTCTAGATTTACATGATCTCTATTTCATATCTCCGTTTTTAGATTCTTCGACAGATTTTATGATAGAAAAAGATTAACAAATTTCCGGCATGTTAATGAAGAAATCTGCAGCTACCCTCAATATTATTTCAATAATCAGTATCGTTTCTCTTACAATTTATTTTTTTCTCAATAATTTAACAAGAAATAACAATACACACTTGGTTTTACGTATAAAAGCTAAGTGTCGAACTTAATCAACTTTACTTACTTAGCAAATGAATATTTTTGTGGTTGCGAGTTCTGAATGCTGAAGTTTTAGATTTCTCTATAAATGATATCATTGCACTTACAATGTTGTTCCAGCCTATCGCATAAATCATAGAAAATCCAAAAAAAAAAAAATAATATAAAGAAAATTCATGTCATGAAGTTCAAAAAATACCGTGTAACATTAAAATTTGTTATGCATAATACATTTTAGCTATTATTGATTTTTTTTAATTTTCGAGAAATTGAATAGTGAGTCCGATAGAGAAATTTTTAAAAATCCTAGTGCCTCATAGAAGTAATTTCCCTCGTCTCCCATACTTCCAAATGTATGCATATGACATAAACTTTTATGCATTACACAAGTGGCCAATAATATCTATAGAGTAAAAAATTAGAAATTTAATTTTTTTATATGATAGTTATATTTCAGATTTGCGAGCGTAACTTTTTTCTCCATGGCATACTTGTTTTAAGAGCAAATGATCAAAATCGTCCTTCAATTATTGAAGGAGCTGATATCTTTTGAAAATTGAATTGAAAGGGTATTCAATTTTCAAATTTCCTCTCAATTTTGGAAACATATCAACTCTATGAATTAACAATTATGTGCCTTCACAGTTTATCAGTCATATAAGGTGCTTATAAAGAAAAAAGTTACGCTCGCAAAATATGTTTTTATATAGATTTCACATAAAATAATTATGTAATTTCTAAAAAGAATATTTTTGTTCTTGAATATTAAAGTGTATTGTAGTTTAAAAAGTTTTAAATATGTTGCTAAAATTTCAGGTTTATAGCTCATGTCTAGCATGACTTCTTCGTATGCGCAAAAAATCTGACACGTAAGGGTATCCTTAAAGCAATTAACCGCACCATGATAGCAACATAATTCAAGTAATGAAAATCCATTCTCGGATTGAGGATAAAAGCTGCTTTGAAATCTTTGAGACTTATCAAAATCATCTTTTGATGTGAATGCAATAAATGATTTTATGTCATCCTCCACAATCGCATTGTAAATTGTGTTTTCATCATGCACGTTTAATGATTTAGTTTCTTCCACTTCATTGAGAAAATCTTTAAGACCATGATGATCTGATGTTAACTTATAATCATCAGAAAGCATTTTTATTATGAGATAATAGGAAATTAAAAATCGATTGTAATACTGTGAAATATATAGTAATTTATCACAAATATATTCAGGTGGATAAATGTTTGTTTCAATTAGGTTTATTTTCATCATTTGGTAAATTTGTTTTATTTCATTAAGATTTTTTGTTTTGATTTGTATGTAAGATGAAAATATTTCTTGATAAGCTCCATATTTTTCCATTAGCTCGTTGAAAAATGGATTAAAATCATTCTTTTTCGACATTTCAATTGAAAAATAAAAAATAAAAAAATTACAACATTCAATTTTTATTCGATTTATTCAAAATCAAATCTGACAAAAATAATCATTGGGATTTTTATGTTATCCTCTCTTCTGACAAGTTATGTCTTCATCAATTACTTTTTCATCTTTGTTCAGGGGTCTAGAACTTTGTAAACCAAAAAGAGATATACAGGCGTGAAGATGCATAGAAAATAAAACCTTAAACAAGAATTTTGAGAGAATGTCAGAAAGTGGTAAGTGCACCCTTTAAAAAAAATCATAAGGTTGAATAAAAAAAGCTTAAAAGGTACGCAACTTTATTATTTTTACAAAAAGAATTTGAGATTGAATTTTTTGATATTCATAATCAAGTGATATTCTAAAAAGATCATCGCACGAACAAACAAATCTGCTATCTCGTTTTGCACCATCTGAATGAAAATCACTAATTATTGAATCCCGTACGTAATCAGGCAATTGATTAAACTTATCGGAAATTTCTTGAGTTGCAACGCATTTTAAAGTGTTGTCCGAATATACTTCAACCACATCAAAATCCTGATTATTGTTTAAAGTAACAGAATTTAATCCATCTTCCATTTAAACTGATAAAAAGTGACGCTGATTTCAATAAATCTGATGAAAATATTTATCAAATATAAATTTATTGATAATATAAACTTTTTGTCTATTTTCTCAATTCATTATAAACAACAATAAATTTTTGACTTTGCAATAGATACATGCTGTATTTCAATATTTATAAATACATTGAATATGTGAATGTTCTCTGACTAGTTTGAGTTTAAGATTAATACCTTTCGTTGGATCACCTTCCTTTAATAAAGAGTAAGATTTGTAAGATTCTTCTTACAGTTCTGGGATGGGAGATGAGTGTATTTTGAACGAAAATAAGAAAAAAAACTTCATGAATAGCAAATAATAATAAAAATAAACAAGAAATTAAATAAATAAATAAAAAATTACTTCGCATATTTTGTGATAACTCTTTGCAAACCTTCCATTGAAACAGGTTTAACAACGAATGTATTCATTCCTGAGTTAATACACTCATCCATGTCTTCTTTCAATGTACTTGCTGTGAGTGCAATAATTGGAATTTTTGAATATTTTTTGTCTGAATTTCGGATGATTTTTGTTGCTTCAACACCATCCATAATTGGCATGTGTTGGTCTATCAAAATGATATCGAAATCTTCCTTATCTAAACTATCAATTGCCTCCTGTCCATTGGACACAATCTTGAATTCAAACGACAATTTAGTCAATACTTTTTGAAGAACTAATTGATTGACTTTGTTATCTTCTGCTGCCAAAACTTTGATTTGTTTCTCTTCTTCTTCACTCAAATTAGACTTCTCGTAGTATTTATATGATCGCTTAGCCTCATTTAATAATCGACGAAGCTGTGCTGGTAAAATTGGTTCTTTGAATATTTCATGTGTCACTTTTTCATTGAAATAACGGTTTTCTGTGAAAATAATGATTTTTGCCTTTGGATAAATTTTTTCCAACTCATTTGCTTCATTTTCATTTTTAGCAGCGACCACTTTGATATGAGCTTTCTTAACAATCGGATCTTTAATGATTGTCACACCATAAAACTTCGCAAACTTCATCATGATGACGTAAGAACTCATTCCTGCCAAATCTAACAAATAAGTTGGTTCATTACTTAATTTCGGATTTATATATGGAACATAACAAACTTCATAAGGAAAATGAACCATAAACGTGGAGCCAACATTTGGAACAGATTCTACTTTCACTTCACCTCCGATTAATTTCAATAGTTTTGAAATTAATGACAAACCAATTCCAGAACCACCATAATGTCTTGTTACAGAAGAATCACCTTGAATGAAGGTTTCGAAGATCTCTGTCAGTTTTGATTTCTGTATACCAATACCTGTATCAGAGACATTTAAGTCAAAACCGCCTCTATCGTTGTTGACCCTGAATTCGCAGTTTATAGACCCTTTTTCTGTAAATTTGATGGCATTTGAAATAAGGTTATGACAAATTCTCATCAAAAAGTGTGGGTCTCCATAAAACATCAATGGAAATTCAGCGTCAACATCGACGAAGAAGTGGACATTAGGGTTGACTTGTTGACTTAGATTAGTAAACAAAGGCTTGAGATATTCAGCGATTGTGAAAACGATGTAAGAAGGTGTCATTCTGTTCTGATCAATTTTAGCAATGTCCAAAGTATCATTTAACATCTCCATGAGTCTGTTGAATGAATCTTTGACGACTTTCATCATTTGCTGCTGTTCTTCTGTCATTTCTGTTTGCATCAATAGTTCTAGCAATGACAACATTCCGCCCATTGGTGTTCGAATTTCATGTGTCATGTTTGCTAAAAACATTGATTTCGCATTGGAAGCTTCGAGTGCTTTTTGCTTCTGTTGTTCAAGGAGGAGCTCGTTTTCGCTGAGTTCTGTTAAATCGAAGTAGACTCCACTTAAATTGTTGTTGTTTTTACGGCCACGGAATAATATCCATCTCATTTTCTCGAAAATCATGGAGACTTCGACTTCAAATGGTTCTTCATCGATAAGGGCTTTGTCGAAGACGTTTCTCACCTTTTCAAGACAATCTGATGAAACATTGTGCTCCAAACTTGTTAAATTCAGGTGTACGGGCTTGTAAGTAACAGGACGTGATGTAAAAACAAGTTCTTGCTCATCATCGTTCTCAAATTCCCAATGAACAACATTTGAATGGAAAAGTGCCAAATCAATGACACTTTTTGCATCAATGAGTTGGTCTTTGAATCTTTTCTCGTAATCGCAAAGAATGAAGGCGAAGCGATGGTGTCATTTTGATGCCTTTCCATAATGGTGTCATACCATCTGTATGTCTTTTCATCTGTTGTGATTACTAATGCGAGAAAATGCAAACTCGTCTGTTCGCCGGATTTGATCTTAGCGTAGTTCAATTCGAACTTGGATTTAAATGATTCTTCGTAATACTCTACGAATTCGCGACCGATATGTGGTACAAACCGCTGAGGAGCGAATGCAGTTAAAATTTCATCGGTTTTAACATCGATTGAGTACAAGTTGATGTAATTACCTGCAGCAGCCATCAGCGTTTGGTCCAAATCAATGGCAAACTCTGCTGTCGGCTGTTGTAAATCTTCGTGGATACAGAATAAGCAGTTATGGTAAGAACAGTACCACATGTACTCTCCCGTGCTGCTCTTGAGTCTGAATGTAATCCAATTTGGCGTTCTGATGTACTTTGAGAAGAATCCTGCATCTTCTGGGTAAATTATGTCGAAAATCGAGTCAATTGGTCGAGAATATCCAAGTTCTTGGGCAAGTGATTCATCCATGTAATTACTACCTTTATGGAATACATGAATATTCAACATTTGTTGTAATAATAATTCATCTGAGTGAATATCTGTTTCTTTGTCACAAACCTTCTTCATTCTTGTGAGATCTTCAACAAGGATCGTTCGCACGTAGTGGGATTTGATGTAATCGCGTTCAACCCTTGAAATAATTCCAATCCACTGATTATTTGGCATTTTGTAGATGTGAAGCTCGTCTGTGTTGTATGGTGTCTTCTTTATGCAGTTTACAAGGTCATCTGTCATTTTAATCGACCATTTTGACTGATGAGATAAGATATCACAACTTTCACCGGTACTTCCGTAAAATTCGAATAATCCGAATACGCCAATACGTCTAAATAGATCGTGTACACGTTGTAGTGTCTTGGAATCTTCAGAAAGTGAAATATTAAGATGGAAAATTAAAGATAAAAGTAAAGCAAGGGTTGCAAATGGTTCTTCTATGCTGTAAATAATCGGATAATTTTTGTCGATCACGCCAACAACGTAATAATTGTTTCTGCCGAGTTTTTGCATTGATGCGTAAATTAAGTAATTTTTTCTGCGATAAATCTTGAGATGTGTTGGTTTCATCTTCTGTACGATGTCAAAAACTATTTTGTTTATCTGTTGGTCCTTTGTACAGAACTCTATAACTTCTAATCCGGCTTGTACGTCACAGAAGAAGCCAAAAGCATCGAAATCGACTCTAGAAAATATTTGTCTTATCGCACAAATAAAAGTATCGATTCCTGTTGCTTTTAACATAATTTGATTAATAAGATCGTAAAAAACGAGTCTTGTATTGCAATGCATGTAATATTTGGAAGATAATGGATTTATTGGTTCATCTGTGTATATTTTGATTGGTTTTTCTGGAATATCGATTGTAATTTCGTGAGTATTTGTATGTGAAATTCCAACTATTTCAGGAAGGATGTTTTCATCGGAGCAAAGCTCGCATTGTTGGATCTGTGATGTTGTATTATGATTGACATCGAATAAGAAGCAGTGCGCTGTTAATCCAAGATTTATGAATTTTGAAAAGGGCAAAACAAAGAATTTATGGATGGAATTCGATTTCAAGAAATATCTAATCTGTGCATATGAAGTTTCATCGAACCAACATGTTGAATGATTGATAATTGGAACAATTGTAGGCTTTTTTCGTAAGAATTTTGAAGTTATTGTTGAATATAAATGTATCGTTTTGAAATCGCGTAAACTGTGGAAGTGGATTACGATATAAAATTGGGAGAAAACGTGTGAATAAAGCAATTAATGCAATAATTGTAAGAATTATCGATGCACCTTTTAATAATGGATATCTATTCCAATTTTGTTGACGAATTCTTTTAAAATTCGGATTAATTATCGCCATTTTTGAAAATATAAATTTCGAGTTTTGATTTTTCCCGAGAGTAATAGTAAAATTTTGCGATTTTAATTCATTAATTGCTGTTTCAATGGTATCGAAGTGCTCTAAAAAGTTAATGCTCTCTTTTTTGCACGATGGATTATAATATAGATTAAGTTTGTATCTTTCGGCTACTGACACTAAAAAGGACGATTCTTTTTGTAGTGAATCGGCCAATGGAATACCATTTTCTAGGGGCAGACCGAAGAGAAAGTAGAAAAAAGAGAGCATTTCAAATTATTGATTGTTGTAAATTTCATTTCCATCAAATTATGATCATTTTTAATGCTCATCTGAGTCTATATGATAAATGAGTGATTATTTTTTGAATATAATTTCAATGCGGCTTCAATTCTGAAACACTGATTATTTTAAAAAATGCTCATAGATGAAGCATACAGATCCGTTAATATAACATTGAATTCGTGTGGTTCAAAACTTCATCGAAAAACGTTGAAAGAGAAACAGAAATAATTTTGGATCAGTATTCTATAAATCAATTCCAAATTTTCTCAAAATCAATAAAAACCATCGTTTCAAATTCATGTCATTAGCCAAAAGCAGCAAAAAGTCGCTTTTACTGCAGTATTCTTGATACTTACGAAGTGGCAATATCAATGGCGCAAACAAATCCATGAAAAGTTTTCGAAATATTAATTTTTATGGAAAATGTTGTAAAGAAAAGCTCCGAACACCTTTTAATAAACAAATTTTTGATCACTAATATTAAAGGTCATGTACCTCTCTTAAAAAGCTCACTTAAAAATTTCATATCGACCGAAATTTGAAATGTTTTTTTCAGTTAAAAAAAATAAGAAGAATATATCTATAAATCTACAAAATATCTATTTATAAATAATAATATCCGCAAATTTATACTTCTTGCTTCTCTTCGCTTTCATTCGAGACGGTAGAGTCCTTCTTTTCTTCACTAGAAGCAGAAGAATCTAATTTCTTCTCCTCATCATCTATCTTCTGTTCTGCCTGGTTTTCGTCTAAGAAGCAGCAGCATGTAATTCTGATGATTCTTTCGCCGAAACCAGCAATGTTGTTATGAGCTGTAGTACCGACCATCATCAAGATGAAACCAGCGGCTTGTAAGATTGACCAGTAGTTAACAGCTTCACCGTATGTATGCTTTGAAGCGTAGTAAAGGATGACCATGATGATCCAAACAAGGATTGTTCTGCAGGCATTAACTAATGTTCTTGCAACAGCAGAAAGGTATTTGACGTAAACGAAGGATGTCCAGTTCAAAATGCAAACAGCGATTGCGGATGTGAAAACTAATGCGGTAACTTGTGGGATATGGAATGTCATGTATATTGTACTCTTGAAGTATTCTTGGACACCATAATCATTGCCGTGAATGGCGTTTGCAGCTGGTAATGCGATGGCGCAGCATAAGATGAAACCAGCCAAACCTTCACTTCCGACCAAGAATAGCGGAGGAATATTAATGCCCTTCAATAACTTCTCTTCGAAGGTGAATTGAATGGCAGAGAAGATCTGTGAAATTAATGTAAGACCAATACCGAGAAGTGACTTACCTTGGAACTTCGTTGTTCCAGAATCATCACTCATAACAGCAGATACACCAACGAGAACTAAACCAACAAGGGCGAAAAGAACTCCGGTAACGTGGAAAAGATTTGGTTTGCGACCAAGGAAAGCCCAAGAGAAGAGAAGTGTAAATACAATAACCATACCTCTGATGATCTGAATAACAGAAGCATTGCAGTATACAAGACCAATACTCATCATTGTTGTTGAAATTAAATCACAAGCAGCGAACAACAGAACATAGAGGGGATATTTCCACTTAAGTCCACTGGTCGGATCACCTTCAACATCTTCTCTTGCGATGAAAATGATTTTGTCGTTCTTCGGATCTTCCTCTTGAGACATCGAATCAAGGGAATTTTCTTCCTCTTCTTCTTTCTTGGTGCATCTGAAAATAAGCCAGCTAATGCCATAGATGATTAAACAGAAGAATTCACCTAAAAACATAACTGCAGTTAAAAGCCAGGGCTTTTCGAAATATTTGATGGTACCATCAAATGTTTTTCCATCTGTTTGATATAATAATTTGCTAACTATACTGTTACAAGCACCTGTACACAGTATAAGTAAGGCTACAACAATCTCAGCTACTACTGACGGCATTCTATAAATAAAAATGATTGGAAGTTCTATCGTCTTTTGATAAAATCAAATTTTATAGCAAATTTTGAAAAATATGATTAGTCGCAATAGATACATCATTTATTATTTTACAACTATAGATTTCCTTTGAAATTTTTTTGACAAATACAATAAAATTCAAAATTGAATGAACAGTTTTAACATTTGGCCGAGATCATTTATTTCGTATTGTTTAATGTAACGAATATAAATTACCGATTAATGATTTTGACAATTTAATCTTTGATTTTCGACTACATTTTTTCATAAAGATCTTGCATTTTGTATTACAGATGGGATCAATATTCAAATGGGTTGCTGAAATCTAGTGATCATTATGAGGATAAATTTGAATGTAATTCGGTCAAACATTTCTCAAAAAATATTGTACTATCTCTCAAATTTTGTGAGAGATTTGTCAAAATCAAACTTTCTGAGAGATATTGATTGTAAATTTTGGATACTTTAATTTTGGTAGAATAATAATGTTCGGCATTTTATCCGGATTTATTGGAAAACATAAAAAATTTTGGCAGATTTTCTGAAAAGTTTCAACCCAATTCCATAAAAATAATCCAAAAAAATAATGTGATTCCAAAATTGAACCATTGATTGTTGTTTATCTGTAAAATTCATTCAATTTTCGGTCAACATTTGAACCTTTACTTACGAAAAGATGTCTGAGATAATGCATGATCCGAATAATTAAGAACAAATCCTAATCTCCCAGTAAGGATGTCAATTCGGAAAATTGTTTTCATTTTAGGAGAATATAATTTTCCTTTTCGAAAATTTAAAAAGTGAGACGCGCAGGATTCGAACTTTTTTAAAAGTTGATTTAAATATATTCTAGTGTGGATTCTAAGGATAATATAATATTTAAAATAAGAATATACTAGTTTAGGTGGTATAATTTTTTTCGATAAATTTGAGAGCATGTACGTTTAGGGCATCAAAAGTGTCAATTCGCTCAGCGAAAGCTGAGCTAGCTTCGTTCTCGAAAGAATAGGGAAGGAGTGAAAGAGAGTGATACAGATGTTGACACATTCATATCATTTCAACAAATTTTGATCAAATTGAAATGCAATGAAATTCAATTCACTTCATATCCTTCAGTCAGTACATTGACATCCTTCTACATCACAATGATAACTCGTGCATCAATAGTTCTACAACTAACTCAGAAAAAACAAGATTTTTCCTTCCAGCTTACAGCTTTTAAAAAGTTTCGATGATAAAAATCACTCTACTCTTGTTTATCGATATGTTGTGATAGTAGGTAAACGTATTCTTATCGATATTAATAAAAATATTTTTACGAAAATCTGAACCAATTACAGAGTTATTCATAAAGTTTATGATAACTGTAATTACTTCATCTTTGTTTTATATTTGAATAAACAATTTAATTTAATTTGCATAATTTTTTTTAGTTGAAAGACAGGAAACTTAGTTGAGTTTGTATTATTTTTATCGTTCAATTCATTGTATATGTGAGTGATCCAGATATTTAAGATATTTAGAAAAAATTTATTAATTTGATTAACAAATTTTAATCAAAATAGCAAAAATCTATTTGATAGCTGTAAGCAAATAATAATTTCTATTTCAATCAAAATCACTTATTTTCATCTAAACGTATAAAATTGTCAATTTTATGAGAATAAATTTAAAATCTCATGAAATATAAAGGAGAGTAATATTTTTCAATTTTCTTTTTTTCTTTCTCTCAAATATTTTCTATTGGGAATTTTCTTGTTATCAAAAAATAATTTTAATATTTGTTTATTTCATTACATACAATAAAATTTTAAAAGCTCTATTTCTTCACAAGAAAATTTTTTTCCTTCATATGAAGAAACATTTTGTTCTCCATTTGATGCTGAGTCTAAATCTCGATTTTTGAATTTTCTTCTTTCCAAATTTCTTTTTTCCAAATTAGAAGTTTAATTCAAATTTTCAATAGTTTATATATTTTCTCAAACCGTCTTAGATTTTCTCACTTTTTAGGGATTTTCTCTCAAAATATACAAAAATAGTAATACCAATACATGTGTCTAATATACTTTAAAACCATCGTGATAAAATTCAAAAACGAAGAGTTCTTCTCTCCAAATTTTTTTCAAAATCAAAAAAATGAGATAAAAAAATACAAAGGTAGTCTCACGAAAATACGTTATTTTCCCGATGCCTTGGAAGCAGCTTTGCAGGTTACCCGTAAGGTAACCAGTAGAAGTTTCTGAGCAAGGATGAAGAAGGTTAAAGAGCCTTTTTATTGCAAACGCTATATTTGTAAGTGTCTTTGTAGAACTTCTCATAAATTCAAAGATTTCCAAAAACGAATTTTTCGATTTTGATATAATAAATGATATTTAAACAAATTATAGATGTGTTTGCAATTAAAAAAATCCGAGTTAACTACAATATCTTCAATTTTTGGCGTTCACTTTTTCATGTCATACTGATAGCAAGAATGTTATAGACCGAAAATAGATTTTTTCGGTTTTCTCTTCAAATAATTGAAAGAATGATACTATTATAGGTTTATTATATTATATAGCATATAATCATGCTATAGCCGAAAATTATAAGTTTTGAGAAGATTGAATATAACACAAATAAATTTGAATGTAAGTTAAATTGCTTGTTGTTTTTAATAGCTATTTAATGAGAAATCCAATATTGCAAAATTCAAATTGAATGATTGAAAGAACAGAAAAAGTCATTCTTTTCAATTTCGAATGTGTTTCATTGTATTTATAATTATATGGCAAATAAGATATTTAAATTTGATTTTTGAAGGAAAATTCACAAAATTGAATAAATTCAAATAATTTTTATTCAAAAATAAACTAGTTATTTGAGTTTAATACTAATTATCTATTCAAACTACAAAGTTTGTAATTTAAAATATTTTGTGAGATCAGATTGAATTAATTCAAGGTTCTTTTCAATTAATATAAATGACCATATTACGCATTTTCGAACATTTTAAACCAAATATATAAAAATGGGAGACGAATGTTAAATTTGCTACACATGGGGGAGTTGTCTGCAAAGTTTTAGCTCTTATCTCTAACAAAAAATTAATTTTTAAAAAAATGACCGAATACGTTTCACAGCGAGAAAAAAATAAAAGGCAAGATAGAATTTTCTAGACATAAAGAAGTTGTTTACCGAGTTTTAGCTCTTATCTCTAACAAAAAATTAATTTTTAAAAAAATGACCGAATACGTTTCACAGCGAGAAAAAAATAAAAGGCAAGATAGAATTTTCTAGACATAAAGAAGTTGTTTACCGAGTTTTAGCTCTTATCTCTAACAAAAAATTAATTTTTAAAAAAATGACCGAATACGTTTCACAGCGAGAAAAAAATAAAAGGCAAGATAGAATTTTCTAGACATAAAGAAGTTGTTTACCGAGTTTTAGCTCTTATCTCTAACAAAAAATTAATTTTTAAAAAAATGACCGAATACGTTTCACAGCGAGAAAAAAATAAAAGGCAAGATAGAATTTTCTAGACATAAAGAAGTTGTTTACCGAGTTTTAGCTCTTATCTCTAACAAAAAATTAATTTTTAAAAAAATGACCGAATACGTTTCACAGCGAGAAAAAAATAAAAGGCAAGATAGAATTTTCTAGACATAAAGAAGTTGTTTACCGAGTTTTAGCTCTTATCTCTAACAAAAAATTAATTTTTAAAAAAATGACCGAATACGTTTCACAGCGAGAAAAAAATAAAAGGCAAGATAGAATTTTCTAGACATAAAGAAGTTGTTTACCGAGTTTTAGCTCTTATCTCTAACAAAAAATTAATTTTTAAAAAAATGACCGAATACGTTTCACAGCGAGAAAAAAATAAAAGGCAAGATAGAATTTTCTAGACATAAAGAAGTTGTCTACCAATTGTCAGCTGTTACTTCTTCTCAAAACTGATATAAAATAAAAATCTTTATTATTTATTTAACCTTTATTGTTTCATTAAACTTCATTTATTTTATATTATAGTTTTATTCTTTTAGCTACTTGTAAAATAATCTAATTTTATATCATCATTTTACCGGATTATTCTTCAGTACATCGATTGTGTATCTAAAATAATATCATTATCCTTATTCTGTTTTTTCCAAAATTCTTTTAAATATCTTATTTGGTTAGATTACTTTATACTTTTTACTTTTATTTTTTAATTTCAAAAAAAATTTGGTGATTGTTCTATTCTGTTACAATGTGCATTATCATATTCTAATGAATTATTCATTACATACATTTAAAAAACTTGTTAAAAATGAAATTAAAAAATTATGTTTATTATTACGCTGTGAATCTGTCAACAGCGGTCATGCCTGTATCTGTATCCCATATTTGCCACAACCTTTCTGTATCTGCATTTGTGTATTTCGGTTTCAGCTGATACATTTGATTTGGCGTGTAATTTGTTCCAGTTAATGGATTAATTGGGAGATCTTCATGCGGTGTGTTATTATTATACTCCCAAATAAAGGCGGGAATAGCCTGAATGCTTTGGCAGCGCTCCAATTTCGGCCAGAATCTCTCAATCTTCCCATTTTGGTAGGGAGAATGAGAGTCTGTATGCCGCCATTGGACGCCTCAAAGATCAAGTAGATCTTGAAAGGTGCTCCTATTTTCTGAACGGTTGTCGGTCCAGAAACAATAAGGGGCGCCAAATTCAATGAAGGCGGAAGCCGCAACGTTCGCTGTCGTCGCTGCCAGCATATCTGGTATTTGTATACACGCTAGGACTTTGCGGCTAAAATCGTCGATTATGCCATAAATATACTGGCCACGAACACCCCTAAAATAATGAACATCTGCGTGCCAGATAAGATTGGGTGAAAGCGCCCAATATCTTACTGCTGTTTCTGGCCCGGCATGCTCTAATCGCGTCTTGGTGAAATGATTTTCTTTGAAGTATCTGCGTACTTCTCTATAAGATACATCAATTTGTTGTAATTTCAAACGTTTCCATTGTTTTGTTTGACCACAGGGAAAGGCCCAGTGGTCATGTATCACAGCAAGAGCTTTGATTTGGTCGTAGGGATTGACCCTACGACCTTTCTTGCCTTTAGGCAATGGGATATTCTGTAAGCTAAATTGATTTTGTAAAAAAGATTTTGAAACATCTAAATATTTGAAATCATTTGATTGAAGGGTTGGGGCGATGGGAACATGGGTGCAAGCTTCTTCCCATGTCATTTTACCTTCTTCAATCTGATTGGAAATACCAATTAGGTAAATTCGATCGACATACCCTTTGTAAGGATTCATTCTAATGAAGTACGTTAACAATCAAAATATTCTATAAGTGTCTAGTATGGAATTCAAAAGAATAAAGAAAATGGTAACGTAAATAAACGTATTACGAAATAATTTATAATTAAAATGAAAAAAAGAAAAAATAATAAGTAAATTGACTGGAAATGAAAATGAAAATCAGTGTACAGTTTTATTTTTTTTCTCGCTGTGAAACGTATTCGGTCATTTTTTTAAAAATTAATTTTTTGTTAGAGATAAGAGCTAAAACTCGGTAAACAACTTCTTTATGTCTAGAAAATTCTATCTTGCCTTTTATTTTTTTCTCGCTGTGAAACGTATTCGGTCATTTTTTTAAAAATTAATTTTTTGTTAGAGATAAGAGCTAAAACTCGGTAAACAACTTCTTTATGTCTAGAAAATTCTATCTTGCCTTTTATTTTTTTCTCGCTGTGAAACGTATTCGGTCATTTTTTTAAAAATTAATTTTTTGTTAGAGATAAGAGCTAAAACTTTGCAGACAACTCCCCCATGTGTAGCAAATTTAACATTCGTCTCCCATTTTTATATATTTGGTTTAAAATGTTCGAAAATGCGTAATATGGTCATTTATATTAATTGAAAAGAACCTTGAATTAATTCAATCTGATCTCACAAAATATTTTAAATTACAAACTTTGTAGTTTGAATAGATAATTAGTATTAAACTCAAATAACTAGTTTATTTTTGAATAAAAATTATTTGAATTTATTCAATTTTGTGAATTTTCCTTCAAAAATCAAATTTAAATATCTTATTTGCCATATAATTATAAATACAATGAAACACATTCGAAATTGAAAAGAATGACTTTTTCTGTTCTTTCAATCATTCAATTTGAATTTTGCAATATTGGATTTCTCATTAAATAGCTATTAAAAACAACAAGCAATTTAACTTACATTCAAATTTATTTGTGTTATATTCAATCTTCTCAAAACTTATAATTTTCGGCTATAGCATGATTATATGCTATATAATATAATAAACCTATAATAGTATCATTCTTTCAATTATTTGAAGAGAAAACCGAAAAAATCTATTTTCGGTCTATAACATACTGATAGCAAGAATACTCACCCAATTTGGTTACACTTCATGATAGTTTGAAGTAAAAAAATGCCACAGTTTTTTTTATTTGATATCGTTATCTAAATTTTGTACAGAAATGAAATAAATTATAATATGAAACGTGTGTTATTATGCTTGTTGGGAAACAATCCAATACTTATGTCTGAATGAAATGATTATTTCTACGAGATTTTTCATATTCAGCTAATAATGCTATCAAAATCAAATAACAATAAAAAGTTATTTTGTACATAATGTAACTTAATCTTTAATACTATATAGAACTTCGAAATACGACTAAACGGTGCGAGTTACGCGATTAAATACCTTTTTTTCGATCGAAACTTGAAAGTGAGGATAACTCAATGGGTAGGGGTATGGGTTCGACTTTTTCTATTGGGCAACTATTTTTTTCTTTTCATTGTTTCAGCATTTTTTTATGCGATTATGCATAATTATTTGATTTCCTATATATTCAATAATAAATTTGTTCCGAACTCTTAACAAATAAATAAATTTTTAGAATATTTAAATTTATAGCTCCCTACATTAATATAAAGTGTTCGAATAGTTCATATATAGTTTCTTTAAAATAATTTGTTTCATTTTAAATTGGTTTGGCACAATGCTTGACATAACATGCACAAAGCTATGCCATTTTAAAATATGTATATCAATCAAGCCGATTAAGTCCATCCTAAACGAAAATCATCGATACTCATGAATTTATGATAGTCGTTCTTGATATAATTGCGCGTTTTAAAAAATGCTTACTTTTGAACACAGAACTTATCTATCCATATTTATCAATGAAAGTTTATAAGATGCATTAATGACAAAACCTTACTTTATCAATTATAATCTTATCGTAAATTTCAAACTACAATACTGTGGGGCAAATATTAAATAACCACTATGTTGCGGATTTTATGTAAGTCTGCAAACTGTAAAATGTAATTAAACACAAATAAAAAAAAAATGTAAATTTTAATCGAGAAATTTAGCAATCTTGAAAGCCTTGATCGGCATCTTTTACAAGATGTCAGTAATGCATATTCAATAACTATGAAAATCTAGCCAAGCATGGATTTTTTTCGAAAAAAAATTGTATTAAATTTCATTTTTCATTCTTTATACAAGTTTTAACCTTTGGTGCAATTATATCCTATCGCAAATGCATTATTGACGTTATTACTTGGATACTTCTTCATAACGCTAAATCTTCAAATTAGTTATGTTTGTTACTAATAGAAGTTGGAAAGGTATTAAAAAAGGAAATGTTAATAAATATACATGTTTAATTAAAAAACAAACAAGAATAAATTAAATAATTTTATTTCTTAGGAAAGTCTAAGTTTTGTAATAGATAAATTGCTTTTTGTGTCTCTTCTTCATCAATTTCTGGATGTTGATTCTCAGGTGGCGGACTAATTAAAACATCATGGGCAATATCAAACCATTGTTTTAGTTCGTTGGCAGAAGGAAAATGATCTTCTTGTATTGGCGTTATTAATGATTGAAAATCATCAGTTGATTCTGCATTTTGGGAATTTTCCAAATTTTCATTTGGAAAATTTGAATTTTGAGATATTGTTTAAGCACTCAGATCTCATTTTTAAAATATCTGCACCAAATTCTTACATCTGATAATTTTCATGTGTAACCAATGTTTCCCAATCCATTTGCCATACCCTACTAATCGCAAATTCATTCCCTTTAATTTTGTATTAAATTTAAATTCCAATCTTAATTTCTACATTATTTATGCTAACCCTTTAAATTTTGTTCTTATTTATTCACCCTCAGATACAAATTTATTTAGAATGTATTCCTCTGAGGTCTATATTTGTATTCGAAAATAAAATCTTTAAAACTCTCTAAGTTATCATTTTCTCTTCAGATATCTAATATTTTTCTAATGACATAACTACTTTGGACGCATATCCAAATTCCAAAAAAAATATGGAAAAAATAAAAATGAAATTGAAAAATACAATTTTTGATATGTAAAAAGAGATTTTGAAAAAAATTGGGAAAAAGAGTATCTAATAAAATTGTTTGAGATCTATGTAGACATAGTTTTTACATTAAAAAATCAATAATATTGAAATTGATCTGAATATATCTTTTTTTTTAAGTTTGAATGCATTAATCTCAAAGCATTTGATAAAATACTGGTTTTATTTCAAAATTCTAAATAATTTGTAATTAGATCTTTATGATGTAATTTAATTTTAAACAAGTACAGATAAAGAGAATCATAATAAAGGTGATCTATATTGCTTAAGTAAAATTGAGTATAATAGATCGATCTTAGCAACAAGATCTGAGGAAGTAGATTTGAGAGTCGAGAGTTTAGATCTTAGCAACAAGATCTGAGGAAATAGATTTGAGAGTCGAGAGTTTAGATCTTAGCAACAAGATCTGAGGAAGTAGATTTGAGAGTCGAGAGTTTAGATCTTAGCAACAAATCTGAGGAAGTAGATCTTAGCAACAAGATCTGAGGAAGTAGATTTGAGAGTCGAGAGTTTGGATCTTAGCAACAAGATCTGAGGAAGTAGATTTGAGAGTCGAGAGTTTAGATCTTAGCAACAAGATCTGAGGAAGTAGATCTTAGCAACAAGATCTGAGGAAGTAGATTTGAGAGTCGAGAGTTTAGATCTTAGCAACAAGATCTGAGGAAGTAGATCTTAGCAACAAGATCTGAGGAAGTAGATTTGAGAGTCGAGAGTAGATCTTAGCAACAAGATCTGAGGAAGTAGATTTGAGAGTCGAGAGTTTAGATCTTAGCAACAAGATCTGAGGAAGTAGATTTGAGAGTCGAGAGTTTGGATCTTAGCAACTAGATCTGAGAGTTTTATCATTTCCGGCATATTGGGCCGAAAAGGAGTGATCCGCGTAAGTATGAAAAAAAGTGAATTTTGTTGTATGGTGTTTTTTATTATATCCGTTTCTCTCACAATTTTCAATAAATATTATTGTTCAAACGGAAATATAAATAAACAATTCAAAAATAAAAATGTAAATGTAAATTGAAAATGTATTATAAACATGCTAAAAAGCGTATATTTTAAACTTAAAGGAAAAATGATAAGGGAGTTTTAATTTTTTTTTCAAAAAAATTAAGGAACTTAAATTGAGATTATCAGGCTATGTAGTGGGTATTTTTACGATCTGACTGCAGAAATCGAATCAGCGAGACCCGAAGATTCATATTCCGCCGGAAAAATAGGGTTTCGAGGCGTAGATAGGGATAAAAAGATGCTTTAAGAAGATCTCAGTAGAAATATGGTTTATAAGAGGATATAGGTCAGGATATAAGATTATGAAAATTGAAGAAGTGAATTATCAAGATGTATTTATGAGTAAACTATATTGTTTTAAGCTATCTAAATCTGTTTTGATATAAATTAAAGCGTATACTTATGCAAAATGCGAAATTTAAATTAATACTTTTTTTTGCTATTTGGACACAAAGCTAACAATCCATCCAATAAATGACGTATACCTAGCGAGATGAAGCATTTTAACATGAAAGACAAGAAAATCTGATTACTTGTGTTGAAAGTTTCTGTATTTCGTCTTCTTCCAAACACAGCGTTCAGATGCAGAAGAAAATGCAGCCGTAATGACGCAAAAAGACACTAAAATAAATTGGAGAATTTCTGTAAAGTTTTTACTGAGCTTTGTTATTGAACCCGAATTTGTTGCTGAGTGACAGGATATTAAATCTACGACATTCATGAGTAATTGTTATCAATTTGTCAATAAATTATGTTGAAGATGGTTTAAATGTCTTCGAAGGCATGAAATTAGATCCTAAATCTATTTGAGTTAATAAAAGAGAACAAATGTTGAAAGAGTTGTCATATTGCCTACAAAATTTTCAAACATTTGCATTGAGACAATGTGAAAAAATGATGTCCAAAATACCTTTACTAAAATATTTTTAATTTGAATCATAACAAGGAAAAACAATAATGGCAGAATAAGAAAAAAAAACAAAGATGTTATGATTTGAACAGTTGCCTTTTAGATTCAAAAAGAGCATAGTGTTCCCAACCACTACACTACCTTCCTTTCTGATAAAAAGCTGAATAATTAGTATTTAATGAATTCTCCAACTTGGGGATTTGCGGCTTTTCCAAAATCTGTTATGATAATTCTATATAGCAATTGATATATAATATGTTTTTTATAATCAAATAATTTTTTAGTCCAGATAAATTTTTTAAAATTTCAAAGTCTTTCCATTCTACTAACGCTCTTCACATCCATATTCTTTACCATATATATAATATAACGCCTTATTTTAATTCCCATGTTTACGATTTATTTGTCGAAAAACTGTCTTGCCCATTAACATCTCGCGAAAATTTTCGACTTTTTGAATGGCCGTTTTCAAGATCTCAAAAACTGTGGGATATTTTTTACAAAGCTAATCGACATTTATTTACCACATATATGTACTATACAATGCACCTGGTTTCATCGAATTTTTACCGTCAGTTTTCTCGTGAGACTACCTTTAAAAATACGTTTGGAAAATTAATTTTTAGCATTTTAGGAATTTTCTCACTTTTCTTCCAAATTGACATCCTTACTCCCAGGAGTATAATTCTTTAATCAAGAGTAAAAAATAATATTGAAAATTAAAAAACAGTTTTTAATTGATCCAAAAATATATTGCTAAAAAGTAGTAAATATGTCTATCATAAAAGCCTTATTAAAATTTTAAAATACATGTTTTTTATTCATATTTATAATTTTTCAAACATTATTTTCTTCAAAATCAAGAGAAAATATATTTTCTACATATAAAAACTCTTAATCTCTTAATTGGAATACTGATCCACATCATCGATAAAATCTTATTTCTCTTCTGATAACTGCAAAGCAACAGATTCGAATGCTGTTTCAGGCTATATAAACAGTAGAGTGATCGCACTCGGCTTATTCATTTATCAAAATCTCAATCAAAAAAAAAATTATCACAGTATCTCAGCCGCAAAAATGGTTCATGAAATCTTCAATTACTTCCAAATTTGAACATATTCATTCAGCTTGTCTTGATATGTCATATTTTCGCAATTTTTTGTGAGAATTCAAAATAAATATGTATAGCGAGGTTAATGAAATTAAGGCTGTGATTACAACCCATTCATTATGTGCTGCTTCTTCTAAACTATATATTATACTGCTGATTATTCCCCAAGTAGCATTTGATTTTAATTTTTATGCGAATTTCAAAATTTGATGTTTTAACATCAGTAATTGAACACCTTGAATTCTAAAAATCATATTGTAATTCAAATTTTATTAATTGATCTTTCAATTGCGCGTTTAGAAAAAGGATGATATAATATTTTAAAAATATTATGTATGTATAATATGAATTTGAATAAAACTGTTCTTAGTATTAATGACCTTTGGTTCGCATTGTAAAATACGAAAAAAAATAAGTTATTTTTATTTGTTTACATATTGTGCCAATTTTCATTATCATACATGCTGTCTAAGCACTCATAGTAATTAAAGTAGTTGGATATGATGTTGACATATAATTGTAATTTATAAATTTATTTGATATGCAGCCTTAGTTAAAATTTTAATAAAATACAACTGAAACAAGCTACAAAATAACCAATGATATGCATATTTTAGCACGTCTAAAAAAAGTCAAATGTGAATTGATATATTCGATTTCTTTTGCAAAAATTTTAGTAAAATATTAATCTTTGATATATTTTCTGGATGTGTCAAAAAATTCTGATAACTCCTTTTGAACGATATCCTAGTTGAGTTAGAAGGGAAGTGAAAAATTGAATGCATCATCTCACCTCAGAGACCCTAGTCAAATATTTGAATCCAGTCAGGTGATGTGATATCGATCCAACCAAAAAATCTAGTGTATGTCAAATCTAGGTCCTCATAGGGAAGGATTTCGTGGATTACCAAATGCAGATAATGTGTATGCATATACAACAACAGGCGATCAAAGCAAACTTTTCGAACCATCTGTAATTTCATTTAATAAAGTTTCTGGCAATAATCCAACAGTTGTCATCAATCCTGATTCAAAGTTCCAAACGATCGATGGATTTGGAGCTGCTATTACAGGTTCCACAGCATATAACTTAAAACAAATGACTCAAGAAGCAAGAGACAAGTTCCTTAAAGATACATTCGATCCAGACACAGGTATGGGCTATTCTTTCATTCGTATTTCTATCGGTTGCTCAGACTTTTCTCTCAAAGATTTCACAGAATGTGATAAAGAAGGAATTGACAATTTCGCTCTTGATTCCGAAGATACAGACATTATCATCCCAATTATACAGCAAATTCTCAAGATTAACCCTTCTGTTAAAATTATTGCAACTCCTTGGACTCCTCCTATTTGGATGAAGGTTTCAGACCTGTCCACCCTTAGAAGACATAATTCCTTCATTTCTGGTTACCTTGATCCAAGACTTTACCAAGAATATGCTACTTATTTTGTCAAATACGTCCAAGCAATGGCCAAATACAATTTTCACATCTACGCCATCACATTACAAAATGAGCCACTTAATAAAGGCAACTCCGCTTCTTGTTTCATGGGCTACGAGCAACAAAGAGATTTTATTAAGACAGCTCTTGGTCCACAGTTCGCTGCAAACAACATTTCGACAAAGATCATTATTTACGACCATAATTATAACTACGATAACATTGTTACTCAAGAACATTATCCAGTTCACATTTACGATGACGCCGAGGCTAATAAATACATTGATGGTGCTGCTTATCATGCTTATGGTGGTTCCAACACAGAAATGGACTATGTTACTAGCAAATATCCTAATAAGAATTTATATTTCACAGAAATAGCAATTGGCGAATGGAATTACAATTTCCAGGGCGACTTGATGTGGAATACACGTGAAATCGGTATTGGAACCCTTAATAAAGGCAGCAAATGCGCAATCATGTGGAATTTGCTTCTTGATACAAACCATGGACCATATCGTCCAAATGGATGCTCCAATTCCTATGGAGCAGTTGATGTTAAAGTTCCTGGTTACTCAGAGCTCATTTACAGGTCTCATTACTATGATATGGCACATCTTTCCAAAGTTATTAAGCCAGACTCCATCAGACTTGGAACAACAGTCTCAGGAAGCTCAAATGTCTATGCTACATCAGCTATTAACACAAACGGATTCATTGGCGCTGTTTTACTTAATGATCAGGACCAAGACGTCACTGTTTCAGTCCACTGTGGCTCCCATGCATTTGATGTCCCGATGTCAAAGAGATCTGTTGTTTCCGTCATTTGGAAACAATAAATGAAAAAAAATTAATTTTAAATTTTAATAAATAGTTTCAAATATATATTGAATTTCCTCATATTTCTTCTGAACATAATTATCTAACACAATATATTATGATTTGAAACATTATACACAATCAGAATTTTGATTTTCTCTTTTTTTAATCTATAACCTTGTACAATGAAAAAAAAAAAAAAAAAAAATGGTAGTGGGGCTTCCAGGGGCTGCGCCCCTTCTAGCCCTGATGATGTTTAGTATAAATGAAGTTTTTATTCGGAAAATTGTTAGTCTTCTGGTGTGAATTCGGAGGACTCTTCTTCTTCCTCCTCCTCTTCTTCCTCTTCTTCGTCATCGTCGGCGGAGTGGAAGAGGACGTAGTTCATCCAAATTCTGTATGGACGTCCTGATTTGGATTTAAATGAGATGGACATATTTTGTGTGAGTGTTATTTCAGTTTCGATAAAGAGTTGGTGTGCTGGTTTGAATATATGTTCGACGTAGGAGAATTTGTGCAACTCATCTTCTCCCAATTCTGTATTGATACAGACTTCGATGAAGTCACCACTGAGAATGTCTTCACCTGTGGGCATATCCACAACAATTAAATGAACGACACAATAGTTGTGAAATTCATTAGTAGGAAATACTGTTGCAGGCGTATTATATGAGGGGAAAAATGTTTTTTCTTCCCCAAATTCATCTGCTACTTCATCTTCATCGTATCCGTTGTTAAAAGCTTTAAATTCATGTACAATTTGAGCAAATTGTTGACGGAGATTTGGTGGCATACGTAAGCAAGCTTGTAACAATGTCCTACCTTCCACACACTCAGCAAATATGGGAAGGTAGGAACATATAATGTCCGTCAATTGGTCCTGGTTGGGGACCAATTGACAGAGTTTTGTGTATGCCGTTATTGTTTCTTTAACGGTATTTGTGTAGATACGGTTATATGGAGTATTTCCCTGGTTGTTAAGGGAAAAATACTCATCCGATTGTAATTTCAATCTTGACCTCAACTCTTTGTTCGGTATTCTTTGGTCTATTCTTAGAGCTGTATTTGTTCGTGCGGGCTGTGATTTTAAAACATTCGAGTCAAGTTTTAATTGCTTCGAATTGGATGTCGATTTGAATTGGGAGTCTTTTGAGTTCTCCTGAGCTTGGTTCTGTATTAAAGACTGAATAGCAGTGTCAGCTTCTTGTTTTTCGAGATAGTATTCTATTGAATTGGGCTTCACTGTTCGAGACGCGTACATTATGAAAAATGAAATGTTTTTTTTTCGGACTACTCATAGAAAAGTTTAAAATAAACCGTTTTCGTCAACGGAGACCCCCTCTATTTTTTTATTTTATTTAATAGTTACCGTTGGAAAACCGTTCCATCTCAAATATTGAATGAACTATAAACGTTTTTTGTTTTCTATATATACTTTTTTGTCCAACGGTAAAACTTTTTACACAACGGTTTTTGAGAGTCGTCGCCGTTGACTTTTTTTGTAGAGCACTCAAAATAGTATAACTTTGTCCGGACAAGTAAGGGTCTATCGTCGCTACAGGAAAAGTTACAGGCGTTCCAAGGAAGTATGCTTTGAGAAGCCTTTTTCCCTTATAGAATGACATAGGACGGTTATTTTACAAAACTGACAACACTTTGACCGAGTAGTTTTTTGTGCTGAACAAAAAGTGTCATATAAACATATGTCAAAAACCGTTTTTTACTTCACTTAAAATGCCACGTAAGCTACGTAAGAATATACGTAAGAGGAAGAGAGCATTGAAACATCCAATAGTAAAACTGACACCACAACAACAGTTGCAACAACAAATGATGAATGACCCCACTATGTTGCAACAAATGTCAAGCAACCCTATGCTTTTAAACCGAGTTATTGGTGCACAGAGTGGAGGTTTAAGAGCGGCACTTTTAGCGAAAATGGCAGGCTATGGTGGAGCTGCAGACGGAACAGCTTATAACCCTCAAAGTCAAATGAATTTGAGTTCACTCAAAAATCAAATAACAGATGTCAAAAAGTCAAACATAGACATACAGAAACAAATAAGTGAAAACGAAAAGAAACTAGAATATGACAGACACACAAAGAAACTCAATGAGTTAAACGTAGAGAAAAAGAAGAAAGAAGAACAACTGAAAGAACTAAGTACAGAGGAATATGCGAAAAAAGTGTCAGAAAAAGCAGCAGAAGTAGCAAAAATGGAACAAGATGTCATAAATTTGAAAAACCATACTACTCAATATAAAATACTGAAAGATGAAGAGATAAAACAAAAAGCCCTGAAGACATATATGGATAGCGATGAGTATAAAAAAGAAGTTGAAGCAAATGTAAAGGCAGAAAAACTTTTACAGTTGCAAAACCAAACCGTACAGTATGAAAACTTAGCACAAGAAAGTAAAAATAACGACGCGGCTATGCAAAAGGCAATGAAAAGCGCAGAATATATAAAAGCTAACAATGACTGGTTAGATGCCCAAGCCAACGCTAAAGCAGCCCAACTCATAGGGTCAATAAGGACAAAAATACAAGCGGATGAAGATAGTTCAAATGAAGCTTTAACAAATGCTGACTTTAAGAACGCTTTCGAAGCTCTTCATAGTAAGGTGAAACAAGTGAACGACTTCTCATCTGGAAAGAAACTGAAGTCTGAAGGTTTCGACAAAGAGTTAAAAGAAGTAGCACAAAATATGACGAAAATAACAGATGCAGCAACGAGACAGGCAGTTCAAAGTGCCTATGACGCCGTTAGAGCAACTGTTGTGAAAAGTCAAGAAAAAGAGTTACAACAGACCAAAACAGACCTAGTAAATGCTTTCTTAAAAACGAAAAGTCAGGTAGGACATTACGCTGCAGATGGAACATATGTGCCAGCTGGTGGAACTTATATACCACCAAACCCTCCAAGAGAAGCACCTGCACCAGGACTACCTAGAACATTTACATCGTCACATGGACACAGACACAGGCATGCACAACAACCAGCACAACAACCACCTCCACAACCAGCACAACAACCAACACAACAACCAGCACAGCAACCAACAGTTCAAAACCCTGCACAACAACAACCACAAACAGAGCAAGGACATAAAAGAAGTAGAGAACAAGGAAACCAAGAATTCTTAAAAATGCTTAAAGAAGAGTGTGGTTTCCCAGATACTGTTGACTTTAGTGACAGATATAAAGAAGCTATTAGAAAGTTCAAGGATGGAAATACTGACCCGAACCTATTTAGCTTTATGGCTCAGCACCAAAACGGATATAATCTCAAACCTGGAAAATACAAGCTCGCTAAGGGATATGATTTAATAGCATATCATCCAAATGACATGGATGAATTTACTCCGAGATATTTGATGTCAGAGCTAAATGACAATTCAACTTTCGTCATGAAACGCGTAAAAAATAGAGACGGAACGAAAGAACAAAAGCTTATGAATGCGGATGACGTAGATAGGGAAATTGTTGAAAACGGTCTCGGAATATATGAAATGCCAGCAGATGAGGTACAAGAAACTCCACAGGAAGAAGTTCAGATACAACCAGACATGGAAGAAATAGTTCAGCAACAACAGCTAGAAGAGCCTGAAGGAAACGAACAAGTCCTTCCTTTGGAAACTAACTTCACAGAACTAGATGAAGATTTGGAACAGCCGAAAAATCTTGACCCTCAACAAGAGTATGCGGAGAATATGGAATATTTCCAAGAGTCTAAAAAAAATTCGGCTGACATAGTAGAAGAATATCGAAAAATGTTTGCCGACATACAAAAGACTCCAACATCAGATGAAAATATCCAGCATAGAATGGAAGAACTGAAAAAAAATGTACACAAATACAACAACCCTTTTTACTTACGAGCATTTAACGTTCAATCTTCGGATGAACTCGGTGAAAATAAAAGGTTAAATTTCAAGAAAACATATAGAAATGAAACATTGTTTAAAGTTCATTCAGAACCTAACCAAGATGGAAACAAACCTACTTTTGTTTCTGCAGACGATGGAACTACAATGAGATGGGGTCATAAAGCTAATCCGGATAGGTGGTTCATAAACTTACAACCACAATTCCAAGAAGTTGTAGACGCAATGGAAGTCAATGGTGAACCAGATATAGCTGGTATTTTCAGCGCGGCTTTAATGCCATTGAAAGATATGAAAGATGCAGATATTTTGGACCAGTATGAAATGAACATGGCTGATGGAAATATAACACCTGACGTTCTAGAACATTTATCTCAAAGAACTACACAGAACCATAAAGATGGTATATTTGGTGAAGAGTTTAGAAAGAAAGTTAGGGAGAGAGAAGGAAGAGAACCTATTGTACATGACCTTGCAAACGAAAGTTTACAAAATGTCATAAAAACTTACTTTGCAGACGATGAATCGAGAAGGGATGAATATTTAAGAAAACTCAAATGGACAGTACCAAATGAAATGTTAGTATTGAAAAACATGTTCCTTGACAAAATAAAACCAACTACAGAAATAAACGACGCAAGACTGAAAGATTGGGTAAAAGCTTTCCCATTCACAAAAGATATAGTTGGTAACATGGAAAGAAAACCAGAATGGCTACAAAAACATATATTTGGAAACGAGCTTATTCCATATGGACAGGCACTGTTTGAAGCGCTTGAACCGGAAACTCAGGAAAGAGTCATGCAAACAATACGCGAAGACTCAAATACAGACTATGACAAACTCTTTCTAGGATATAGGTTACCTGAGATGGGCGACCAGAGCCAAAAGGCAAAAAGGACATGGGAAATTTGCAACATACTAGATGAACATAATGCAAAGATGCAACAACTTCAAGCAGAGGGCAATGAAGGAAAAAGAAGAGTTAAAAACTCAGTCAGGAAGAAAGTAAAGCTTGGTCGGAGTGGGTTCTATTATGACATATAAATCCAACTATTCTATATTTTTACTCATATGAAATGTACGCCGCTCAGAATATAACGCCAACAGTTTTGGATGCCATGAATGGAAATGTTTCCGAATGGTATAACGAATGCGACAATGCCATTAGAAGGTCAGAAATAGTTCCTGGAACTTACGAATATACAACTGCTGTTTCTTATGGAAACGTAGGTGAGTTTGGAGAAGGTTCTTCAACAACAGTAGATATTGCTTGCGACAGGTTTCATATAATTTCTATTGACAACTCTTTCTTATACGTGGAACAAGACATTGAAATAAAACCTTCTGCCAAGTTGTCTGACAAGAAAGGTTGCAATGGAATTTTCTATGTCGGATACCAATATGCTCCAGAAGTTTTCATGGGATATAAGATATATTCTAACTCTGACTTAGTTCAAACAGTAACATGGGCAAACTATGAATGGTTCGCTTTGAGAAACTCAGTACAACCACAAGCTAGAGAACAAACAGACCAGTATGCCACCATTGAGAAAATAAGAAGACTTGACCCTAACGTTCCAGGAGTTTATGTTGACCTTTCTGGACAAACTGCAGCAGCAGTAACCAAAGTAAAACTGAAACTTAGAGTTCCTTTGTCATCTTTCCTCATCTTCAGGTTTTTAAGATACTTGCCAAACTGGGCAGGAAAAATTTCTATCGAACTTACTCCAAGCAAAAATAACTTAGTCATTGCACCAACACAAGACCCATTCACTCTTACAGAAGTAGTGGGAACAAATAAAATGTCATTCGCCGACTTTTGCAAAAACAAAGTTGACTTAGACTTTGGTTTCTCAAACCTCAACACTGAAGTAAACTATTATTTCAATGCTGCTGGAGATGCTTGGGACCCAGTTAAGTTCACATGCGAAAAGTTTGAATGCAAGAGAATAGAAAGCAGACTTGCAGTCTATATGTTGGACCCAGATATTTCAAATGCTTTAGCTGCCAAATATATTGCAGTTCCACTTATGTTCCCTATACACCAAATATCTGTCAAAGACTTTGCAGGTGAAGTTGGAAACCAAAGTGCTGACCCAGGTGCAAGAACAGATATTGCTTTAACAACTGCAATGAAACATGCAGATACTATGTTTGTACTGTTCAGACGAACTATAAATGACTATTCTTGCTTCTACAACCCTGGTATTAAATACCATATAAACATAGATGGCAAATATTATCCAAGAGAAGAATATTCTACAGTTGAGGATATGAGGTCATACAACTTGACATTAGATGCTATGAACTTTAACAACAACTTCACAACAACCATTAACCCTGAAATGCAAAGTTCTATTATGCCATATGTGAAAGTATGGACTCATACAGGAGGTCAAAAAACTCAATATACAAATGGAGACCGTTCAAACTTTTGGCTTGGCATTCCATTTGCTGACTCAGAAGACTTTATGGGTGGTATTTCAACTGTTGGTACAGTTCAAATACAATATACTGGTGACAGAGACGGTCCAGATGAATTGAGAGCAAAGAAGTTTACAAAACCAATAGCACTTTTCACGGAAGATGCTCTTTTGAAGATTCGTTCGATGAAACCTGCTGGGGCTCCTCAGATTGGCATAACGACAGCTTCCATCGAGCAGATTTTGGCAGCAGGTCAGTAAGTTGTTCTTGAACTGACTTCTCTCCGTCAAATATTGACAGTACGCCAGTTTTGACATAATATTGTAAGATAAACTTTCCTTTAGAAATATCGGTCAGTTTTGTTGTTATATTTTTGTCTGCTTCAAGAACTTTCACCATTTCAGTTATACCAACTTTCTTTGCTTTATGAAAATATTTTGGTTCAGCAAATATTGCTATTCTATAACATTTTCCATTGTTTGTATAAAGAACTATTCTGTCAATGAACTTGTATTGTTTGTGTGTGTAAACTTTGTTCTGCTTCAATTCGAAGAGATACTCAAATACGTCCATCTTTTTATTCTAAGTAAAATGTCATTTCCGAAAAATAGAAGCGTAAGTGTTTCAAAAGGTTTAATGGCGATGGCAGATGTGAAGTTAAATTCACCAACTCAAACAAACAGTCAAAGTGTTGTTGTCAATGTCAAAGAAAGAGATGTTGAAGTGGGGAAACCATACGAAGACGAAGATGGTATAACAATAGTTCCTGTAAAAGAACAACCAACATACCCTGAAGTTAGCAGAGACTTAAGTTCTGTTGCAGATATTCGAAACGACTACCAACAACTTAAAGACAAACTTAAAACTCAGGAGAAGATTTGTCAAGCTTTGGGTATAATGTTAAACTTGGTCGAACACAACCCTGTAAAAGTGAACTCATATGTCATCGCACCTCATGAAGTTTTGAAAGAACTATTGAAACTTTTGACAGAGGCAGACGATATAAACATCAAAGAAATAGAACCCGACATTGCTTGCTGTGGTGTTTCATACAATGTCATTGACAAGATATACGTTATGAAAGGAGGTGAAACGTTGAACTTAAAATATAGTTTCCCAGACGTCATAAAAATATTTGACGACCACAACATTTCATTAAAATTTACTTGCTAAGTAAATGGCAGAAGACATAGTGGTTTATACTATTACGACTAAAAACCCTGAGTCATATAATTCTATAACAACAAACTTACAAAGTCCTCAAGGACGATATTGTAAACTAACCTTAAACACAATGACGACTAAAGCCTGTTTTGCTCTTTTGACACCAGAAGACTTTATTGTTGTGAATGGTAAAAAATACTCCTTTGAAGATACTTACTCAGATATACCACCAACAGGTTTTGTTGACTTATTTAATACTTTACGTACGAGTGTAACATGTGCTGCAACTAGAGCAGGTTTCATTATGTTTGGATGTCCGACTGAGTTTACTATAAACGATATGAGCTATAATACAAAACTTATTTCTGGTTTTTACTACCAACAGTTTCCTATAACAGGAAAAGGTGTCATACAAGGAATGTCTATTCCATTGACATTAAGCACACCAATCTTATATATTGTTTCAAACTTAGGTTCAAAGTGTTATTCGAATGTCGACAGAAACTATTATGACCAAAAGATACTTATGCGTATAAACAATACTTTCTCTGCTGGTTTGCCTATTGTTCATTCGAATGCAGAATTTTCAACCTTAGTGAACTCAAACACTTTGGCAAGTATAACGTTGACATTAGTTGACGCAAACTTTGTTCCTGTAAAACTTTTATGTCCTATGTATTTGTCAATGACGGCAGAAAGTTTCGAATTGGAAGATGCAACTGGTGAAAGTATTGTATTACAAGAACAACTTCAACAACAAATAGCTCAAGAACAACAAATGGAACAACAAAGTCAAGAATAAAAATAATATTTTTTTTATTTTTATAAAAATGTACAGAATAGATGTTTCAGATTTTTATGACTTCCAAGCCTTCAGAAATATGTGTCCATTTAGAGACTATAACAAAGCAGTCGAGAATTTGAAACGTTTAGTCATTTATGTCGACTCTGCCCCAGAATGTTATGTCATGAAAGAATGGGATGTTGTCTTTAACAAACCTAAAGCGACAATAGTTTCAGAACAAGAATGTAGACAGAAACTTAAGAAAATAAAAGTTGTACAAGTTGGAATGAAGATGTTAGATGCTTGGGATATCTTATTGTCAAAGTTAGAAGATTTTTCAGTTCGAGGTATAAAGTTCTATACACCTTCTCCAAACTTCTATTCTATCTTCACTGGATATAAATACGAACAAGTAGAATGGAAAGAAAATATTATAGAAGCTTGGTTAGACCATGTCAAAGAAATTATATGCAATGGAAACGAAAAGGTTTATGAGTATATCTTATGTTGGTTTGCAAACATCTTACAACATCCAAGTGCTAAAAATGAAACTGCTCTCATTATAATTGGAAAACAAGGAACAGGTAAGAATACTTTCTTTACAGATATTTTGTGCAAACTATTAGAAGGTTATTCGAACCCTAATATGACAAACTTAGAAAACATCTGTGGCAAGTTTAACTCCTCAATTGAGAATATGAAACTTATAGTTTGCAATGAACTTCAAAGTATAGATACAACAAAAGTTTTAAACTCAGATGCTTTGAAGAGTCTTATAACAGATAAAGTTGGAGTTGTTGAAAGAAAGTATAAAGACTCAAGAGTTTGTGAGAATGTTGCAAACTTCATTATGGTTTCAAACAATACTGTTCCGATGAAGTTAGAAAGTTCTGACAGAAGATATGTAGTTGTCAGAACGTCAGATTCTCATATGCAAGATACAGAATATTTTGACGACTTAGCAGAAACTTTGACATCTGACTTTTACAACCACTTGTTCTCATATTTCATGACATTAGATATTTCTAAGTTCAATCCAAGACAAATTCCACATACCGAAGAAAGACAAACATTGTTAGAAGCAAACAAGAGTGTATATGAACTGTTTATAGATGAGACTAACTTTGAGTGTTTAGATGAAAGGTCATTGTACGATTCGTATAAACAATATTGTCAAGAATATGGTTATATGGCAGCGTCTAAACGAACATTCTTGGCAAATGTCAAAAGTCTTTTAGATGTTCAGAACGGCGTATATACAAAGAAAAATTTTTATGAGTAAATTTTAAAAAAAATATTTTTTTATCCGATAGAAAAGATGACGAAATATATTTCAGTCAACAAATATATGTCAGGACTTAAAGAAGAACTAGACCCATTCGCTTATTTGAATGTTTACTTCTACCATTTTGAAAAGTCTTCATTCAGCAAAGTTTGGAACATCGAACCAGTTAAGTTTGCTATTGTGACTAAAAATGGTGCGAAATTTGAAGACTTAGACATAGAAGGTTTGTTAGCAGTCAAAGAAAGTTTTGACAGAAGGTTCTCAAACCTTAAAGAAGGCAAAGCATACAAACTTGTTATACCTTATGAACCAAAGAAAGCAGACGACTATGAATATTATGAGTCTAAGATAGTTGAAGTTCAAGGTAAATTGGGTAAAAAGATTTTAGAGTCTAAGCCAGTGTTTACTCCTAAAGAGGAAGAGAACATTGACATTGACCCAGAAATGTTCTAAAAATAAAATTTTATTTTTACATGTCAAATTTCTTTTTCTCTTCTTCTACTTTCTTTTCTTTCTTCTCTTCTACTTTTTTCTCTTTCTTTTCTTTCTTCTTCTTCTTCTTCTCTGGTGGAGTTATGTCAAACTTCTCAGAACCATATTTTTGTAAAAGGTCTTTGTCCTTTAATAGCTCTTCTATTCTGTTTTCTATTTCATCTTCAAGAACAGCGCATGTGTCTTCTTTGCATTCTAAGAACTTTTGTTGGACTTCATCTTTCCAATCGGTGTCATCTCTGTCAACAAGTCTGTCATTGACAAATTTTAAGACTGCTCTGCTTAATTTTTATGGTTCTTGTCATATTCCCAGAAACAGAACTTTAGAACAAATTCACCTTTCTTGTTTACACTATGTAAGATTTTATGGTCGACAGATGTTTTGCTGTCAAAAAGCTTGTCTCGAATATAGATAGCGAAATCGCTAGACATTTTCTAAAAGATAAAAATTTTAATTTTTCTAAAAATATGTTAGAAAAAAAGTTTGCTGACATTGACAAGAAATTTGAGAATGTTTTAAACAAGAACAAGAGGAAGTTAGAAAATGCTCAGATAAAGCCTATACATGACAAGTTCTTATTTGCTCAGAATGGTATAACAGGTCTAATTGCACCACCTGGGTCGGGTAAGACTTTCACTTATCTTAAAATGGCTGCACAACAACAAGAACTAGATGAGAAGAACCCATTCTATGAGTTAGTTGTTATTTGTTCGACTTCTGGTCAATTTGACCAAACCGTCAATTCGTTCAAAGATATTATAAAGAAGTCTAAGTTAGTATGTATAAAGGATACTGAGTTGTTAGATTGGATAAAGAAGTACCAAAGAAGAGTTTTGAAGTATAATGCTATAAATGAGTATATAAATTCGAAGTTTAAAGACCCAAATGAGGAAATGCAGAGAATATTAGAGAAGAAACACTTCAGAAACAAACAGAAAGAGATAGAATACATTTCGAAGAAATTGCAATCTTACGATTGGAAAACGTACCCTCATAGATGTCTTCTTATCTTAGATGACTTTGCTTCTCATCCTTTGTTAAAGAACAGAGAACAAGATATGTGTCGAATTCTTAAGAAGCTCAGACACTTTAACATCTCAGTCGTAATATGTGTACAGACAGCAAAGAGTTTAAGTAAGGATGTTAAAAGAATACTTACTGACATTATACTTTTCCCCGATTGTCCGAAGACGATTTCATGGAACTTATGAAAGAGTCCATGGCAGGTAAGTTTGACAGACATGAACTATGGGAGAAGTACAAAGTCATACAAGACCCTCATACTTCTTTCAGAATTCATATCTACGCAAACAAAGTTCAAATTGTAAAAAGTCAAGCTTGAAAAATAAATGGTTCATTTACTCTGCTTGTTTGAAGTTGTCAAAATACTCTGTTATTTTTCACGATTTTCATAGAGTTTTAGGCTAGACCGATAAAATCCGGTCTAGAGAAATTTCACGATTTTCATACGGAATCTCTTCTCTCGGTTCTCCGAGGGAAGCAAGCATATGAGGAAATTCATGAAATTTCATACGGAATTCAGCAAAAATAATGTTTATGTTAGAATGTTAGATCTAACATGTTTTCTAACATGTTTTCTAACATGGTCTAAAACATACAAAATTCATGAAATTTCATACGGAATTCAATAAAAATAATGTTTATGTTAGAATGTTAGATCTAACATGTTTTCTAACATGTTTTCTAACATAACTATTTACAAGCGTTTTACATGGTATATGTTGCGATGGTTCATGACTCTAAACAATTTCGTAGCTTCTATTTCTTCTGTCAGTATGTCAAAAGTTTTAACGATACCGAAAGTTTCTTTATACTTCTTCTTGACGTCAGATAGAAGGAAATCGTCAGCAGTTGGATAGTTTTTGTTCAGAAATTCTAACATGTTCATTTTATCTTCTGCTGGTTTTTCTGCTTCTTTCTTTAAATCTGCATAGTCGTTTCGCATACGTTCTATCTCTTTGACGGAGTAGTTATATTTCCTCATTGCTGCTTTACATTTTGAACATTGCGGGTTCATTTTTGCGTTATATTCTGAAACCTTACCTGCTAAAACAACCAAGGCGTCAATGGTTTTCTTCATCTCGAACATAGCGGGTCTTATTTGTTCGTTCCATACCTTACCCCTACTATCTTTATCTCTTATTTCCCAAACACATTTTGCAACTAATGAAACAAAGTTGTCGTAGGTCTTAAATTCTTCGGATTTGTAAAGGTCAGAGATGTTCTTATATACCATGTCGCAATCTTTGTCCATAACCTTATGGTTGCAATGAAAACCAAGGAATTCATAATTTACCTTTCGTATGAACTTCTTTATTTCTACTGAGTCAGTTGCTTTGACTTCTATTTCGTCAAATTCGGGAATGGTTAGTTTTTGTTGTTGGATTTCAGGCAATTTGGGTAAATGGTCAATAATGTCCTGCATTTCATAAAGATACTGTTCATTTGTTTCATCTTTCGCACTACAGTCTAAATTACTTGTTAAAAGTTCTTGCTTTATCTTCTGGATTTTTGTTTCGAAAGTATATGAAGAAGGAATGAAGTTTTTCATCTCTACTAACATAGATGTTGGATTCATAACTAGCGAGTTTGGTGCTGTAGTTGTTTGAATTGTTGTTGTGCCGATTGTTGAAATCATGTCTTTTATAAAAAAAAAAAAAAAAAAAAAAAAAAAAAAAAACAAATTTTTTTTTTTTTTTCGGGAAAATTCATGAAAATTCAAGAGTTTTAGACCATGTTAGAAAACGTGTTAGAAAACATGTTAGATCTAACATTCTAACATAAATTATATTTTTGGTGTAAATTTCATGAAAATTCAAGAGTTTTAGACCATGTTAGAAAACGTGTTAGAAAACATGTTAGATCTAACATTCTAACATAAACATTATTTTTGCTGAATTCAGCAACAAAATTCAAATTGTAAAAAGTCAAGCTTGAAAAATGTAAGTGTTTAGTCTTAGTAAGATGGTAGCTTCTTAAAGCAAATACCATTGCTGAGTTTTATGTACGTGAAGAGAAGTACAATGAATTCAATTACGAGTACAATTGCAATGACAACTAAGGCAACTATTTTTGTCTTTTGCCAGCAAGGGTACTTCTTCTCTTCCAATGGTTCGGCAGAACTATACTCACTCATGAGAAATGCCAAAACGGTTTAATAGAAAAAGTGTTATTTTTTCATGTCCGAAGACTCGAAGGTGCAACACTTCCAAAATACCGACGAACTCAGAAGAGCAGCATGGCAGTATGTTCTTGACAACTTCTTTGAGTTCTCCAGGCACACCTTGGAAAATGCTGAAGAACTCCGACACAGAGAATTTGGAGAAATTGCACTCCAATACTACATTGACAAACAAAGGGTAAACAAAGGGTAAACAAAGGGTAAAATAAGACTAAAAACTTAAGGTTTAAAAAAGTGACATTTTTATGAGCTCCGAGTCACCGAGAAAACTTGGTCAGATGTTAGCAGCTTACTTCCCTGAGGAGGATGGAAGCGTTACATACGTAAGGTTCAAAAACAACGAACCTGGAATTGCGTACCAAATTCGCAATTACATGACCATGGAAGAGTACGAAAGGTTCCTACAAGAGAAACCAGCTCTAAACAACTCAGAAAAGAAAGAATAAAAAGTTTAACTCGTAATTGTTTATTTTTTTACTTGTATGGGCAAGCTGCAAGAATGAAGTCGACTATCTCAGTCTTTGTCTTGACCAGTTGGACTGCTCTTGCGAGTACGTCTGTTTTGCGGTCTCCAGCTGGTGTCTGACCTTCGTAATTGCGCATGTTCTTGAGAGCTCCAGTTGTAAATGATTGTAGGATGAAGAGTCTCTCAGACTGCTTGAGGTAGTCTTCACGGTCACGAACCGAATCTGTGGTACGAGTCGAATCGGTCGATTTGAGGGAAGAGACTGAAAGCCTGTCGTCTTCCATAGGGGCTGTGGCATAATCTTTGCGTAAGCGGTTCAGACCTTCTTCGAACTCTTGGTCTCTCTTGGACTGAGATTGGAATTGCTGGGGTGGAGCTTGCTGGAACATCCAAGGGTTGGGGAAGTAAGGCATAGGCTGAGGAGGGTAGTTCGGGAAGCCTTGTAGTGGAAATTGGTAGTAACCTTGAGGTGGAAATTGGTAGTAATTTGGTGGAGGGACTTGCTGGAACTGAGGTGCAGGGGCTGGTGCTTTAGGTTCCTCTGGTTTGGGAATGGACTCGGTTGGTGGGACGTCGGACATTCGTCTGTGGCTTAACCGTCGGACCACAACGATAAAAATCTCTGCTCCTAGCAGTACTGCTACTGACAGTAGCAGTACTTTTACTGACAGTAGCAGTACTTTTTCTGACAGTAGCAGTACTTTTTCTGACAGTAGCAGTACTTTTACTGACAGTAGCAGTACTTTATCGTCGAAAACCCTCTCAAATTTTCCTTTTTACTGCTCCTAGCAGTACTTTTACTGCTCCTAGCAGTACTGCTACTGACAGTAGCAGTACTTTTTCTGACAGTAGCAGTACTTTTTCTGACAGTAGCAGTACTTTTACTGACAGTAGCAGTACTTTTACTGACAGTAGCAGTACTTTTTCTGACAGTAGCAATGGTCGAGGTCGAACCGACCGACGAGGCAATTTACCTAATTGAAATTAACGAGCTTGTTAAAGACTTCCTCAGGCAGAATGTAAAAGGCAAGCTTGTTAACTGTTGGATAACGGGAAGGGCTGCCTTGAATCTCGAGACTTCGACTGGAATTCCAATTCAAATACCAGACGGGACAGCCTACGACGACATAAAGCAAGCAAAGAAAGAAGCTCTTCTCAAGTTCTTTGCCAAGCGTCCTTGGATACTACTTCCAAACAGAGAGAACCCTTTCCCAAGAATGAGCCAAATTCTCAAGGGTCTCCTTCACTTCTCGGGTCAGCCGTTCTACATAACCTGTGAAGGCGACATCCAACCAGTTCAGTAAACATCTCATTTTCACTTCACTTTTTTTATGTTTTTACTCACACTCGTACTCAACAGGTTTGTGTACAACTATTTCAACTGTGAACCTTGTATTGACCGGTCTTCCTGTAAATGCAAGTTTGGTCAATACACAGTTTATGGTGGCAAGAAGGACAGTGGGGAATGTTATTCTGACATCTGTTGTTGCGCTCGAGAGAGATTTGAAATTTCAGAGCCACCTCCCCCAAGAACTCCAACACCAACACTCAAGTTACCAGAGTCTCATGTGAAGAAGAAGCCTTCTGGTAAGTTTCTTATAGCCATATACATGGCACGCTTTGAGTAAAAACATTTTTTTCATTTTTTGAATGAAGCAAGTTAAATTCGTCCCACACCAAACTCAATGGACCGATGAAGAGTTTCAAGCCATGCTTGAAGACGTTGAGAACGACATAGACGGCGAACTTGAAGGAGCTCAAACCACAATTGCAACCAAAATTGCACAAGTCAAGGAACAGATAGCTCCACTTAAAGCTACCAAAGCTACTCTTGACCTCATGGATACTTACCGTTTAGAAGTAAAGAGTGGAATAAGACAATTAAAATTAAAACTTCTAAACTACGAAGCTATACTCCAAAAGTTAGCAGAAATGAGAAGACTTTACCAGAGCTACTTACATGTAAGGGACTTACCTTCAAGCAGTCCGACCAAAGATGAATTTTCTGACATTGTCCCAATTTTGTCCGAAAGTCAGCTCAGATGTTTCGAACTGCTCCCAACATATCCAGAATATGAACGTTTGCCTGAACTCTTCCGCAATCTCAAAAAACGTTTTTTGGTTCTCATGTTCGAAACTTTTATCGGAAGAGACAACAAACGTTCAGAAGAAGAACAAGATATTATTTTAAACTTGTTGTATGACTTAACCGTCATAACAAGCTTTTTGAAGTAAAACCGTCATTCTCAAACCACTTCATTTTTTCGATGTCCGAACAAGCACCGAAGCCGAACACAATAGCAGATGTCCTTTCAAGGTTGCCAGACAAGCGCCCAGTTCAAATTCAAATTATGCATTTGAAAGCTCATCTGACAAACACCGTTAAGACTCTCCAAAGTAGTCTTATGGAAGAGATGAAGGGACTTAAAGGTGAGTTCCTCATGAACCAAGCTTCCAATGAGAAATGCCTGAATGATTTGACGGAAACCTTGCGCATTTACGCGAGAGAGAACCGAGACCTTGCCAGACTCATCTACCGTTTCTTCGAAGAGATAGACGCCATCTGGAAGGTACTCGGAAAGGACAGAACATGCAACACCGTAATTCGTGAACACAGAATTGAAGAAGGAATTGTCGAGGAAGAAGAGAAACACGAAGAAGAGAAACACGAAGAAGAGGAAGAAGAGAAACACGAAGAAGAGGAAGTTTGGGCAACCCTTGTTGCCGATGACACTTACGAAATTTCCCAACCCTACCCATACCAAATCCGCAACAGGGAGACCGGCAAGGTTCTTACCCCAGTCCTCAACAACTTGGGACACTTGAACCTTAACCTTCGGAATCGCGGTTCAATTTCCATGGGCAAGCTTGTCGCAATTCAATGGGTTCCAAATCCAGGCAAGAAGACGAAGGTCAGACACATTGACGGTGACAAGCTCAACAACCGTAAGGAGAACCTCGAGTGGTTCTAAGAGTAAAAAAATTTTATTTTAGGGGGAAACCCCAAGTAAATTTAGGTGTTTATTTGGATAAGTATGTGAAATTAAGGTCAATTTGCAAAATTAGTTCCCGACCTTTGAATTGGACTCTTTCGTCATCCCAGTTGCGTAGGAGGTCGTCCCAGAGGAGTTGGTAGATTTGCCAATCCAAGGACGATTTGTCCTCCCAGGCATTGAGGATGTACTGCTCGTAGAGTCTCATGACCTCTCCCTTGCACCAGACACCCTCTTCCTTGGAACGTAAGGCTTCTTCGAAGTGCTCGAATGCGATTGGCTGCTTGACCATCCGAAATGACACTTTTTGTACGTTTGGTCAATGTTCGTGTCTCGTGCCATAGTCGACGAAAATACAGACAAACAGGTTATATATGAGTTTGAGACCAAGAATGGTGTAACTCGACCTGTCCGATTCAAAGACTCCGAGGGCGACCATGAAATTAAACGGAAATTACCTAGGAAGGAATATAAAATGGACTGGTTGCCACCACCTCCACCTCCACCACCTTTACCTGTTCCTCAAGTAAATAAGCCTTTCCCGTTCCCAAGAATTCCCACATTTTAATTCAAATTCGAATAAAAATTTTTTATTTCATGCAATGTTTTATTTCTGTGCCGTCTTCAAGTATGCCCCAGTACTTACGCTTGGAGAGGACATGAACTTCGGTGAAAATTTTGTCCAATTTGAATTGACCCATCTTCTCACCGACCATACCCATTTCAATGAGTTTGTTGTATCCTTCTTCGTTCGTCATGAGTGCGTCAATGTTCTCATAGTAAACCTTCACTTTGGATTTGACTTCCGAGAAGAATTTGTTGTAGTTGTCAAGGACTGCTTTTGCGAACTGAGGGTAAGACCAATGTTCGACAATAGGTTTTAATGTGGTTACTAAGCCACTTTGACCTTGAGTGAATTCGTACTTCAAAACAAAAGGAGAAAACCTTTCAACAAAGTTGTCGACCTTCTCATAATGTTTACTCTTCATCTCTTGAGGTTTTTTAATGGAATATCCCCATGTCGAATTCATAAGCAATTTGAGTGTCATTGCAAGTTTGGGGTTTGAAGCTTTCCTAATATCATACAGTTGTTGTATGACTTTTCCAACTGTATAGTTCCTTCCCGGGAACTCACCATCTTCGTTTGGAATTCCAGTCGGAATATATTGGACAAACCTCATGTACGCAGCGTTAAGGTCGACATAGTATATCTTTTCGTTTGAGTCGAACTTGTCGCAACCAATTGGTCCAGTTTGTGGAAATTCAAGTGAGTCTCTTATCTTCTGAGAAACTTCTCCTGTTATCTCATAAACATCGTCGAAGCAACCTGTTTCATATAAAACCTTCTGACCTAACTCAGATGCTCTCCAATACAATTTGACGTCAATTGGATGTCTCAATGGAAGTTTATTTATAGCATCTTGAAGTTCTTGCAACCTCATTGGAAGTTCTTCTGGTTCAGGTTGGTATCCGAACAATCCAACTCCTTGTGGAATTGTGTACTTCTTTTGTACTAGAACTTTGTCTGGAACAACTTTTGGTCTTGCTAACAGTGAAAAGTTTGTTTCGTCTTTTGGTACAAAAGTTTCTGTAAGCTTGTCATCTGGAATTGGTTCCAACAAACCTTTCTCGAAAAGAATGTTTACAGCTCTGACAATGTTGCACTTGCCTTTTCCGAACAATGGGTTTGTAAGACTTTCGTTCAACATGAAGTGGTTGTGGACAATTACAATCTTCAACCATGGTAAGTCTTTGTCAACAACATAGTCGTCATGTGAAGAACCTTTAGCTGTAGGTATGTTGACTCGGATATTGACATTTGCCAACGGTGCAATTTTTGCCAATTGACCTCTGAGCATGTACCTCGTCTTCACACATGACTCAAGATACTTCATCTTCTCATCTGTAACAAGACCAGAGTTCCTGAGACATGTAAGAATACAAGGTTCATTGACAATTGTTTCAATTGAATTGTAAATTCCATACCTTGTCAAGTCAATGTCAGACTTATTTATGAAGGGGAAGTATCCAGCATGTTGTCTGACTGCTTGAGGGTTAGGTTCATGCCATTCGAACTTGACACTTGCAATTCCTTCAATTGCATTCAAAATGTCTGAGTCTGAGTCAACCATTTGTTCTCTCTTTGTAGTCTTGAAAGCGTCAAGAAGTTTTGCGGCTGTTTGTTCATTGCCATGTGCATAGTAAATGTGACCATCCAAATCTGTTATGGTCAATCTGAGATTGTGTCCTTTCTTATTTCCGTCTTGAATTGCAGCAAGTACTCCCATGAAGCCTTCTTTGTTCTTTCCTTCGTCAAAGTTTACTGTAAAGGTTCGACCAGATGTAATTTGACTTCTAACTTCACGATACTTCTCATATGCATATCTTGTTCTTTCCATGGGAGCATGACCATCCTCTGCACTACCTTTTTTCCTTCTCAAAGGATGCAATTGTTCGTCATGTTTCCAGTAGAATCTGGCAAAGCCGTCGTGTCCTTCAACTTGAGGTTCACTAACATCGAAAGGCATGTCCATAAGACGTTCTTCTTCTAACCTCTCTAGTCTGTTTGGATAATTGGCACGTGCTGTTTCCAAATCCATTTCGTAGCGAAGACCAGCCAGTTTGTCATAGACTTTTATGGGTCTTCCCTTCCTATATTTAAAATTCTTCGAAACTCTCCAACCATATCTTTGCAACTCTGCTTTTATTCTAGCAGACTTTCTATCCATTCTATATGGGGGCATTTTTATAAAAATAAAAAAATATTTTTTTTCTTTACTTTACATAACCACCTGCTGCCATAAGTCTTTGACGCCAACCCATACCAGCTAATGAAGGTTGACTTGGTTTAGTTTGGAAACTAAACTTTGGTTTTGGTTTATCTTCAGTTTTTGGTTTTTCTTCTTCTATCGGTTTTTCGTCACTTTTCGGTTCCTCTGACTTTACCCCACCTGCAGGAACAGTTGTGTCGTCAACATCTTCATAAATATCATATGCCATTTGTTTTTGTTTTCCTTTCAACTTTTTGTGTTTGTTGTAAAGTTTAGAATATTTCGACTCTAAGTCAATGAGATGTTCTATAATGAACTGTTGGTCAGTGAAGTAAACTTTTCCATCTGTTGTCTCGAAAGCTCCTTCAGACTTCAATATTTTATTTGTGAGAGTCTGTTTCTTTTTTGAGATACTAGCCGTTCCATTTCTATGAAAAGTGACTTTGTAGTTAGGGTTTGTATTTCCAGACCTGGCACTTTCTATTATTGAATTTTTCTCTTCATCTGTAAGTTCTTTGACAGGTTTTGACAATGGTTCTGAACTTTTTGTTTGTGGTGTCAAATCTACCGTTTCAACTTCTTCGGTCATTTCATCTCAGTAAAAAATTTTAGTTTGGTTTGTTTTCAACTGGTTGTTTAGGTTTTTTAAGTCGGTCTAAAACTTCCTGAGGTATAGGAAGAACTTGACAAACACGTGGTGTAACTGCTGGAAGTCGACAAATCCATCTTGAACCCATTTGTCTCAATGCTGTATTGTTCATTTCATCTCGGTAAAAAATTTTACATTCCCCACGTTTGAGGCGGTTGAGGTTGGTTATTGTTTACCCACTGTTGTGCATGGTTATATCCTCTGTTAAAGAATCTTTCACCTTGGTCCATATAGTGTCCTGCTTGGTTATAGTAGTCATTTGCTTTGTTATAATAGTTTCCTGCTTGTCTTCCTACATTGTCCATCCATCCTTGAACTTTTCCTCTTGTTTCAGGATTTGGAATAAGATTTGCTGCATCTCGTGCTACATCCCAACCTTTCTGTACAGTTTGTATAATAGGTTGTGCTTTCTCTTTCAGTATACCTAATGTACTCAAAATCTTCCTTCCAATTCCAAATGCACCTCTGGCTATTGTTCCCACTGCGGGTAAAAATCTGGATGCAACTCCTGCTAATGCGCCAAATAAACCCATTTCTTATAGGGTAAAAAATGACGAATCCGAACAAGGACCCCTATGTTTCTAAAGCGACAAAAAAAGCACTCATGATAAAAATCTTTAGTTCAACACCAAATGCTTGGTTTATGGATATCTTGGAAAACATTCCGAGGTATAGAGAAGATGGACCACCATACTGGCTAATATTTATCGGTCAAAACACAAGATACTGTGAAGCCATACCATTACAGTCCAAAAATATTTTAGATATCTTAGCAGCTTTGACAATATTCGTTGACAAATACCATCCAACAAAACTGACATCTGACTGTGAAAGTTCTTTCAAATCAGATGATGTAAAAAACTATCTGCGTTCAAAAAATGTAAACCAATATTTCATTGTCGACCAAAACCATTCTGCTCTTGGTGTCATTGACGGTTGTATAAAAATGTTAAGAGACTTAAACCAACCACAAGGTGGTGAAGCAAATGAAATGTCATATGACGACAAATATAGACACTTCTCCATGGCAAAGATGAGACAAGTTTTAAATATTTACAATAGCCGTAAACAAAAAGGTTTGGGAAACCACTCCCCCGAAGAAATGAAAAACAACCCTGACTTAGAGAAAGACTATATATTTAACAATTTAGTCAAAAGAGACAAACAAGAAAGAATGCCGGGCTTCAAACTTCAGAAAGGTGACAAAGTAAAAATAGAAATACCTAAACGCGACCCATATGAAAATACTATTGACTATGACAACAATGGGAACTCGACAGGTACTCGCATTCGTGTTCGTAAAAATAGAAGAAAGTATACAAGAGAATATTATGAAGTTTTAGGCAAACATGGCAAAATGTACAGACTGCAAGCAGAAGATAAAACGACTATTGTCAGACCTCGTTTCAAACTTGTCAAAGTTCAAGGTGGTATACTTTCAAAGACAGTTCCTAACAAATATAAGACAACTCCTGACGAATATGCTAAAGAAGTTGAAAATGACGACTAAGCATTTCTATACCATGCGTAAACTGTCATGTAAGGTGGCATGTAGTCTTTACTTTGTCCCGTTGTTTGCGTATATCCCGAAACGCGATGTGTATGGTTTCCATCTCCCTGAGTGTCACCCCAGAAACAATTTATAGCAAACTGAACGTCGTCTTTAACATCATATCCTTTACCTTTTTTCATTGCTGACCAATCCCAAAATTTATGCTTATGCCAACCTGCTTGAGATGTACTTAAATCTATGTAGTGACTGTGCGCAGGTAAATTTTCACCTGAAATCGTTTTACTTCCTCCTGTTTCCTTTGAAGAGTTTGCACAATACAAAAACCTGTCAACTATTTGAGTCCAAGTTCCAAAACCCAGAACTGTTTCTGGTCTGGTAGAGTTCATTGACGTATAAATAGAGCCTATAGGATATAATGTTTGAAGCATTTCTGTCTTTAACGTTTGAAGCTCTGTTTTGTCAGCTTTTTTATCTAACTCATCGTTAACATATGTTTTGTCAGCTTTTTTATCTAACTCATCGTTAACATATGTTTTGTCAGCTTTGTTGTCATATAAATCTTGAGCAGTGAATTTAACTTTGTTTTCATCCTCCATGACATAGACATTTCTACATCTAGTGTATTTCATCGTCGTTATGTCATCCTCCGATGTTAAACCTTGTGGAAAGTTAGGAGGTTTCCAATACAATGCATCCCCACCAGTTCCATCAGGTTCTTCAACCGTTCCTGCAATATTTTCTATACCAACAGTTGCGAAGAAATCGTGTGTATGAGTCTTTTTAGAATATTCTTTGTCAGCTCTTGTCACTTCACTTGACATTTTATTGTCAACATATGTTTTATCCGCTTTGTCATCTAACATTGCTGGTAGTTCATCTACGTCATAGATGTTATGTGTATGGTGTTTTTGTGGGTATGTTCTATCTGTCCATGCGAGAATATAGTCTCTTGTTGCATCTACATACTCTTTGTCAGCTTTGTTGTCAATATCTGCCTTCAAAAGAAGTTCATCTATAGGTTTCTCGTTTAAAGTTCCTTTTGTTGGATTTATACAGACAGTATGGTTCTTATTGTCTTGAAACAGAAACTCATCTGTCATTGGGTTTAATGTCAGTTTTAAGTTTCCTTCTTTCAATGACTCAGATATCTTAGAATAGTTTGAAAAGTTTGTTGTGTTCTTATTTAGAGCTTGCACAATGAGTTGTCGGTTGTGTTGTATTTCTCTCATGGAAGCAATATCTTTCGACATTTTTATTGTAGATAAAATATGCTTCCAATAGAAAAAGAAAATTCAAGAGTTGCTACAACTAAACCATTAGATGAACTTTTTACTAATGTCGGTCAAAAGTTTGAGACAGAGACCGTAAAGCATGAAGGCTATCGTTTTGACTACCCATTAAGATGGTTAAGAGACCCATCTGTCACAAAAGCTATTGGCTTTCGTAGAATGAAGTTTGTGTCTGTAGAAGATAAAAGTTTTCCATTTATTGTAAGGTTTCATATAGATTATATATCTGAAGGGAAACGAAAAATGTGGGAAGAAATTGAGCTAATACAAGTTGACCTTTCATCTTCTCTACAGACTGCGTTAAAAAATATAGAAGATAAAATAAATTCATGTTATGCAAAATATGCTGATGAATATGCAAATACCGAGAGCACACTTTATGTGAGAATTGTATATGACAAACAAAATTCACAAGTGTCATTTCAAATCTACGAAGACAATCCAAAGAAAGACGAACAAATATATACAGAATTCACTGCAATGTCATGGTATTATTTGCAAAGAATGTTAAATCAGAAAGTCGAACTTCCTTTAGCAAATATTTACAGTCGATATGCAAGAGATGAACCATATTTATTTAAAGATGTTTTCGACCCAGCTGCTATTATTGTTCATGCTTCATTTTCTGGCGCCCAAAACTCTTTCTTATGCTTGGCAAATGACTTTTACGAAAAACCTACAAAGTTATACGAACCACCAAGTGGAAGTATTTCAGACTTTCAAGTATGGTTTACTACAGATGGAAGAAAAAGAATAATTCCATTATACCATGCGTTTTACTTAGAACTTAGTTTCATATACAACTACTATCGAACGGTAAAAATATAATTTTTTAATACGGTTGAGGTGTTGGATTTGGTTGCCAACTAGACTGTGGTGCAGGTTCAGGCTGTTGTATAACAGGAGCTTGCTCTTCTGGTTCAGGGTCTTTAGGTATAATACCAACAAACTGACCTACTCTTTTACCAATATTTTTGACTCCGTTCCAAATTCCTCTTCCGACAGATTTTATTCCATTCCATATACCTCTTCCAACTCTTCTGAAGAAGTTTCCAATACTACTGAAGAAACCCATTTTACTATATGTAAAAATCTAATGTCCGCCTAGTCTCTTACGTTTCCTGTTGAGTTCCATAGCATTCTTTAACTGGAGCTCATACATTCTGTTTCTCCTCTGGTAGAAAACATATTCTGGGTCAACTCCTGTGTTCGCGTCATCTGCATAAAGTTGTTTATATCCCACTTCAGGGTTTGTATAAAACTCTTTCCATCTCATATTTGCATACCATGGTGGCAAACCTAACGCAGCGTCATTTGACATGGCAGTTTGCATTTGTACATCTGTTGGCACTTGACCATAGTTTGCCATTGCAGTTTGTATTCTAACTTCATTTGGAATATTCTCTGGGTTTGGTTGTCCAGGTTGCTGTGCATTCGCTAAGTTCTGTGCGTCCATTTAATATTAGATAAAAATATCTCTTACGAGTACATATGCTGAACATTTGCAGGCATTGGTTCATCTTCATATTCTCTGTACTTTTCTGCCACGTCAAATAAATAAATGACACAATGGAAAAAACCTAAAACAAGTAGTCCTATTTCAAACCACATTTACTTACTAATAAAATTTCTTTGTTATGACACTTTCTCCAGTTTATAGGACCTCTCTCATATTCTATCTTGTCATATATAAACTCATAGTCATGTATGTCCTCTAACCATCTCATAACGGTTTCCAAACCACTTTTATCGGATGTAAAGTAAAAGCATGGATGGTTATGTAAAACGTCTAAAGTTTCTAAAGAGTCTCTCAAAGTCCAGTCTACTTGGTATTGAAAATCCCATGTGTTATAGAACGGCGGGTCCACTATAAAGAAAACATTTTCCTTGTCTTTATATTTTTCATACAAATCTGTCCAATGACATCTCACAAACTCTATACCCTCAATATATTTTTCTATGTCCTCTTTGAAAACATTTGTATAGTTAAGATATAAAACTTTTGACATAAGTGTTTCAATGTCATGAACTCTTATAGCACCACTATATAATAGTCTAGCAGATATACTATCCCAGTCTATATATTCTGCTTTTTTCAAAACCTCTCTCACAATATTTTTCTTATCTAATGGTATACGTTCCATCTTACCTATAGGTATCTTTTCTTTTAACTCTTTCAATATATTGTTTGTGTCTGGTATATGTTTGAGACGGTCCATATAGTTGTCGAAGTCATTGCATATAATCTTTGAGTCAGGAAATATTGTATGGCACAAATGGGATATATAGAAACTTCCACCGAACAAATCTACAAATGTTAGACCATTCGGTAGTTTCTTAAGTTCTCTCAATATAATATCTTTACATTTACTCTTATTTCCAAAGAACGGTAACGGTGGTTTTGTAAAATTCATTTATATATATATAAAAATGTTTTTTCCCTGAAAAGTGACAGAAAAGTGACAAAACATGAAAACATATATAATTTGTGAAAAGCGACACATTATATAATGTTTTCGACCCAGAAGAAGGCTTCTTCCCAGAAGCAATGGAGGAAGAAGAAGAGTCCTCTGAATTCACACCAGAAGACTAACAATTTTCCGAATAAAAACTTCATTTATACTAAACATCTTCGGGGCTAGAGGGCACGAAGTGCCTGGAAGCCCCACTACCTTTTTTTTTTTTTTTTTTTTTTTATATTCATTCAGCTTGTCTTGATATGTCATATTTTCGCAATTTTTTGTGAGAATTCAAAATAAATATGTATAGCGAGGTTAATGAAATTAAGGCTGTGATTACAACCCATTCATTATGTGCTGCTTCTTCTAAACTATATATTATACTGCTGATTATTCCCCAAGTAGCATTTGATTTTAATTTTTATGCGAATTTCAAAATTTGATGTTTTAACATCAGTAATTGAACACCTTGAATTCTAAAAATCATATTGTAATTCAAATTTTATTAATTGATCTTTCAATTGCGCGTTTAGAAAAAGGATGATATAATATTTTAAAAATATTATGTATGTATAATATGAATTTGAATAAAACTGTTCTTAGTATTAATGACCTTTGGTTCGCATTGTAAAATACGAAAAAAAATAAGTTATTTTTATTTGTTTACATATTGTGCCAATTTTCATTATCATACATGCTGTCTAAGCACTCATAGTAATTAAAGTAGTTGGATATGATGTTGACATATAATTGTAATTTATAAATTTATTTGATATGCAGCCTTAGTTAAAATTTTAATAAAATACAACTGAAACAAGCTACAAAATAACCAATGATATGCATATTTTAGCACGTCTAAAAAAAGTCAAATGTGAATTGATATATTCGATTTCTTTTGCAAAAATTTTAGTAAAATATTAATCTTTGATATATTTTCTGACAAAATGTAAACCTCTCAATTTTATCGTCGGGGGAAGTAACTCAATTCCTTCAAAATTATTCTTTAAATATTGAATTTAAAGTTATTTAATTTGGATTATAAATAAATAGGCTAATACAATATTTAAAAATGAGAAAAAATAACTTTTCAAAGAACTTTTCATAATCTCAAAGAAAATTTTTTATTCAATAATTATATAAATTAATTAACATTCATAATGAAATTGGATTTTTTTTATAAAAAATTGGTCCTACTTAACTTTTTGAGAGAATTTGGCTTTCTCGTAAACGAAAAAGGGATTTGACGGAGTCAAATCCCCGCTCACAAAAAGTGGACTTTACATGTCAAATTTTATATGCATGTAATGTCCACTTTTATGAGTTTTAGGAAGGAATTGGAAGCCATGAGTTACTGACATTGCATCAGTATCTCATAGCCTCCAATTCCTTCAAAAAATGGGAGAAACTTTGTCCGAATAGTTTAACATTCGGACAAAGTTTCTCCCATTTTAAGAAGGAATTGGAGGGTAAGAGATATACCATATGAATGTATATCTCTTACCCTCCAATTCCTTCTAGAAAGTGTCCAAACTTTGGGTTAATTGCAAAGTATTAACCCAAAGTTTGGACACTTTCAAGTGGAGATGGAAGGCTTTGGGTATATATTAATACAATATACCTCAAAGCCTTCCATCTCCACTACAAATGTGAGAAACTTTGTCCGAATAGTTTAACATTCGGACAAAGTTTCTCCCATCTTTCAATGTAATTGCTACCTGTGAGTACTGACTTGAAGTCAGTGCTTCACAGGTAGCAATATCCAAAAATTTAAAAACATTTTATCAGTTCGTTAGAGAACTAGAGCCTCCTAGGTACTGAACCAGAATCAGTGCCTAGGGGACTCTAGTGATCTATATAAATCTGAGAAACTTTGAGGAAATTGTTCGACATTTCCTCAAAGTTTCTCAGCAATTTAGCGAGGAATGTTCGTTATCGTGTAGATATTTATAATATATACATGATAACAAACATTCCCCGCTAAAAGATGTAAAATCTTATAAGAAATAATTGCAAAAGAATAACAAATTGCAACAAATTTTATATGAAACTGAACCTTATGAGGTAGTGATTCAAGATCACCGCCTCATAAGATTCAGTTTCAATCTCAAGTATCTCAAAAGTAAGGCTCTATTTTTTGCCATGTAAAGTGTCACTTTTCTGTCCAAATGATAAGTTATTCAGAGAAAGTTTCCCAGCTATCAAGAGGGAATTGTTCCTTATGAGGTATATATACTGTATACCTCATAAGGAACAATTCCCTCCTTAAAACGAGAAACTTGTTCGAAATTGTTTATCATTTCGAACAAGTTTTCTCGTTTTTAATAAGAAACTAAAGGCTATGAGGCACTGATTATATATTAGTGCCTCACAGCCTTTAGTTTCTAATAGATAGCTGGGAAACTTTCTCCAAATGATAAGTTATTCAGAGAAAGTTTCCCAGCTATCAAGAGGGAATTGTTCCTTATGAGGTATATAGTTATAATGTATACCTCATAAGGAACAATTCCCTCATTAAAATCGTAGATATTTTTACTTATTACTCATGCTTTCAAAATCACAATCCTCTGAAAAGTTTTTTTATTAAGAATTTAGAATTTTGATAAATACCTTTTTTCAATTTGATATAATACTTATATATTTTCAAAAAGACATTTTGAAAAGATATCTCAAAAGTTCTCTGAAAACCTATTTTTGATTAATTTTGAGAAATATCCGTATTAAATTAATCACTAAATTCATTCAACACTACTTTAATTTTTAAATTCAAAAAATTATATGTGCTTCTTAAAATGTCTCACAAAAATTTTATTATAAAATTATATACAATATTAAAAATCCCACAACATTTTTTACTTTACATAATCGTACTTCCTCGACGATTAATTTCCCCTCAATTCCTATCGTTGACCGAACTTAGCATGCAACAAAATATTAATCTTTGATATATTTTCTGGATGTGTCAAAAAATTCTGATAACTCCTTTTGAACGATATCCTAGTTGAGTTAGAAGGGAAGTGAAAATTGAATGCATCATCTCACCTCAGAGACCCTAGTCAAATATTTGAATCCAGTCAGGTGATGTGATATCGATCCAACCAAAAAAATCTAGTGTATGTCAAATCTAGGTCCTCATAGGGAAGGATTTCGTGGATTACCAAATGCAGATAATGTGTATGCATATACAACAACAGGCGATCAAAGCAAACTTTTCGAACCATCTGTAATTTCATTTAATAAAGTTTCTGGCAATAATCCAACAGTTGTCATCAATCCTGATTCAAAGTTCCAAACGATCGATGGATTTGGAGCTGCTATTACAGGTTCCACAGCATATAACTTAAAACAAATGACTCAAGAAGCAAGAGACAAGTTCCTTAAAGATACATTCGATCCAGACACAGGTATGGGCTATTCTTTCATTCGTATTTCTATCGGTGCTCAGACTTTTCTCTCAAAGATTTCACAGAATGTGATAAAGAAGGAATTGACAATTTCGCTCTTGATTCCGAAGATACAGACATTATCATCCCAATTATACAGCAAATTCTCAAGATTAACCCTTCTGTTAAAATTATTGCAACTCCTTGGACTCCTCCTATTTGGATGAAGGTTTCAGACCTGTCCACCCTTAGAAGACATAATTCCTTCATTTCTGGTTACCTTGATCCAAGACTTTACCAAGAATATGCTACTTATTTTGTCAAATACGTCCAAGCAATGGCCAAATACAATTTTCACATCTACGCCATCACATTACAAAATGAGCCACTTAATAAAGGCAACTCCGCTTCTTGTTTCATGGGCTACGAGCAACAAAGAGATTTTATTAAGACAGCTCTTGGTCCACAGTTCGCTGCAAACAACATTTCGACAAAGATCATTATTTACGACCATAATTATAACTACGATAACATTGTTACTCAAGAACATTATCCAGTTCACATTTACGATGACGCCGAGGCTAATAAATACATTGATGGTGCTGCTTATCATGCTTATGGTGGTTCCAACACAGAAATGGACTATGTTACTAGCAAATATCCTAATAAGAATTTATATTTCACAGAAATAGCAATTGGCGAATGAATTACAATTTCCAGGGCGACTTGATGTGGAATACACGTGAAATCGGTATTGGAACCCTTAATAAAGGCAGCAAATGCGCAATCATGTGGAATTTGCTTCTTGATACAAACCATGGACCATATCGTCCAAATGGATGCTCCAATTCCTATGGAGCAGTTGATGTTAAAGTTCCTGGTTACTCAGAGCTCATTTACAGGTCTCATTACTATGATATGGCACATCTTTCCAAAGTTATTAAGCCAGACTCCATCAGACTTGGAACAACAGTCTCAGGAAGCTCAAATGTCTATGCTACATCAGCTATTAACACAAACGGATTCATTGGCGCTGTTTTACTTAATGATCAGGACCAAGACGTCACTGTTTCAGTCCACTGTGGCTCCCATGCATTTGATGTCCCGATGTCAAAGAGATCTGTTGTTTCCGTCATTTGGAAACAATAAATGAAAAAAAATTAATTTTAAATTTTAATAAATAGTTTCAAATATATATTGAATTTCCTCATATTTCTTCTGAACATAATTATCTAACACAATATATTATGATTTGAAACATTATACACAATCAGAATTTTGATTTTCTCTTTTTTTAATCTATAACCTTGTACAATGAAAAAAAAAAAAAAAAAAAAAGGTAGTGGGGCTTCCAGGGGCTGCGCCCCTTCTAGCCCCTAAGAAATTTTGCCCAAGACCCAAGAGGAGGACCGAACCCCAGCCGACCAGCCGGTGACTTTTTTGTAGAGCACTCAAAATAGTATAACTTTGTCCGGACAAGTAAGGGTCTATCGTCGCTACAGGAAAAGTTACAGGCGTTCCAAGGAAGTATACTTTGAGAAGACTTTCCCCCTTATAGAATGAGATAGGACGGTTATTTTACAAAACTGACAACACTTTGACCGAGTAGTTTTTTGTGCTGAACAAAAAGTGTCATATAAACATATGTCAAAAACCGTTTTTTACTTCACTTAAAATGCCACGTAAGCTACGTAAGAATATACGTAAGAGGAAGAGAGCATTGAAACATCCAATAGTAAAACTGACACCACAACAACAGTTGCAACAACAAATGATGAATGACCCCACTATGTTGCAACAAATGTCAAGCAACCCTATGCTTTTAAACCGAGTTATTGGTGCACAGAGTGGAGGTTTAAGAGCGGCACTTTTAGCGAAAATGGCAGGCTATGGTGGAGCTGCAGACGGAACAGCTTATAACCCTCAAAGTCAAATGAATTTGAGTTCACTCAAAAATCAAATAACAGATGTCAAAAAGTCAAACATAGACATACAGAAACAAATAAGTGAAAACGAAAAGAAACTAGAATATGACAGACACACAAAGAAACTCAATGAGTTAAACGTAGAGAAAAAGAAGAAAGAAGAACAACTGAAAGAACTAAGTACAGAGGAATATGCGAAAAAAGTGTCAGAAAAAGCAGCAGAAGTAGCAAAAATGGAACAAGATGTCATAAATTTGAAAAACCATACTACTCAATATAAAATACTGAAAGATGAAGAGATAAAACAAAAAGCCCTGAAGACATATATGGATAGCGATGAGTATAAAAAAGAAGTTGAAGCAAATGTAAAGGCAGAAAAACTTTTACAGTTGCAAAACCAAACCGTACAGTATGAAAACTTAGCACAAGAAAGTAAAAATAACGACGCGGCTATGCAAAAGGCAATGAAAAGCGCAGAATATATAAAAGCTAACAATGACTGGTTAGATGCCCAAGCCAACGCTAAAGCAGCCCAACTCATAGGGTCAATAAGGACAAAAATACAAGCGGATGAAGATAGTTCAAATGAAGCTTTAACAAATGCTGACTTTAAGAACGCTTTCGAAGCTCTTCATAGTAAGGTGAAACAAGTGAACGACTTCTCATCTGGAAAGAAACTGAAGTCTGAAGGTTTCGACAAAGAGTTAAAAGAAGTAGCACAAAATATGACGAAAATAACAGATGCAGCAACGAGACAGGCAGTTCAAAGTGCCTATGACGCCGTTAGAGCAACTGTTGTGAAAAGTCAAGAAAAAGAGTTACAACAGACCAAAACAGACCTAGTAAATGCTTTCTTAAAAACGAAAAGTCAGGTAGGACATTACGCTGCAGATGGAACATATGTGCCAGCTGGTGGAACTTATATACCACCAAACCCTCCAAGAGAAGCACCTGCACCAGGACTACCTAGAACATTTACATCGTCACATGGACACAGACACAGGCATGCACAACAACCAGCACAACAACCACCTCCACAACCAGCACAACAACCAACACAACAACCAGCACAGCAACCAACAGTTCAAAACCCTGCACAACAACAACCAACAAACAGAGCAAGGACATAAAAGAAGTAGAGAACAAGGAAACCAAGAATTCTTAAAAATGCTTAAAGAAGAGTGTGGTTTCCCAGATACTGTTGACTTTAGTGACAGATATAAAGAAGCTATTAGAAAGTTCAAGGATGGAAATACTGACCCGAACCTATTTAGCTTTATGGCTCAGCACCAAAACGGATATAATCTCAAACCTGGAAAATACAAGCTCGCTAAGGGATATGATTTAATAGCATATCATCCAAATGACATGGATGAATTTACTCCGAGATATTTGATGTCAGAGCTAAATGACAATTCAACTTTCGTCATGAAACGCGTAAAAAATAGAGACGGAACGAAAGAACAAAAGCTTATGAATGCGGATGACGTAGATAGGGAAATTGTTGAAAACGGTCTCGGAATATATGAAATGCCAGCAGATGAGGTACAAGAAACTCCACAGGAAGAAGTTCAGATACAACCAGACATGGAAGAAATAGTTCCGCAACAACAGCTAGAAGAGCCTGAAGGAAACGAACAAGTCCTTCCTTTGGAAACTAACTTCACAGAACTAGATGAAGATTTGGAACAGCCGAAAAATCTTGACCCTCAACAAGAGTATGCGGAGAATATGGAATATTTCCAAGAGTCTAAAAAAAATTCGGCTGACATAGTAGAAGAATATCGAAAAATGTTTGCCGACATACAAAAGACTCCAACATCAGATGAAAATATCCAGCATAGAATGGAAGAACTGAAAAAAAATGTACACAAATACAACAACCCTTTTTACTTACGAGCATTTAACGTTCAATCTTCGGATGAACTCGGTGAAAATAAAAGGTTAAATTTCAAGAAAACATATAGAAATGAAACATTGTTTAAAGTTCATTCAGAACCTAACCAAGATGGAAACAAACCTACTTTTGTTTCTGCAGACGATGGAACTACAATGAGATGGGGTCATAAAGCTAATCCGGATAGGTGGTTCATAAACTTACAACCACAATTCCAAGAAGTTGTAGACGCAATGGAAGTCAATGGTGAACCAGATATAGCTGGTATTTTCAGCGCGGCTTTAATGCCATTGAAAGATATGAAAGATGCAGATATTTTGGACCAGTATGAAATGAACATGGCTGATGGAAATATAACACCTGACGTTCTAGAACATTTATCTCAAAGAACTACACAGAACCATAAAGATGGTATATTTGGTGAAGAGTTTAGAAAGAAAGTTAGGGAGAGAGAAGGAAGAGAACCTATTGTACATGACCTTGCAAACGAAAGTTTACAAAATGTCATAAAAACTTACTTTGCAGACGATGAATCGAGAAGGGATGAATATTTAAGAAAACTCAAATGGACAGTACCAAATGAAATGTTAGTATTGAAAAACATGTTCCTTGACAAAATAAAACCAACTACAGAAATAAACGACGCAAGACTGAAAGATTGGGTAAAAGCTTTCCCATTCACAAAAGATATAGTTGGTAACATGGAAAGAAAACCAGAATGGCTACAAAAACATATATTTGGAAACGAGCTTATTCCATATGGACAGGCACTGTTTGAAGCGCTTGAACCGGAAACTCAGGAAAGAGTCATGCAAACAATACGCGAAGACTCAAATACAGACTATGACAAACTCTTTCTAGGATATAGGTTACCTGAGATGGGCGACCAGAGCCAAAAGGCAAAAAGGACATGGGAAATTTGCAACATACTAGATGAACATAATGCAAAGATGCAACAACTTCAAGCAGAGGGCAATGAAGGAAAAAGAAGAGTTAAAAACTCAGTCAGGAAGAAAGTAAAGCTTGGTCGGAGTGGGTTCTATTATGACATATAAATCCAACTATTCTATATTTTTACTCATATGAAATGTACGCCGCTCAGAATATAACGCCAACAGTTTTGGATGCCATGAATGGAAATGTTTCCGAATGGTATAACGAATGCGACAATGCCATTAGAAGGTCAGAAATAGTTCCTGGAACTTACGAATATACAACTGCTGTTTCTTATGGAAACGTAGGTGAGTTTGGAGAAGGTTCTTCAACAACAGTAGATATTGCTTGCGACAGGTTTCATATAATTTCTATTGACAACTCTTTCTTATACGTGGAACAAGACATTGAAATAAAACCTTCTGCCAAGTTGTCTGACAAGAAAGGTTGCAATGGAATTTTCTATGTCGGATACCAATATGCTCCAGAAGTTTTCATGGGATATAAGATATATTCTAACTCTGACTTAGTTCAAACAGTAACATGGGCAAACTATGAATGGTTCGCTTTGAGAAACTCAGTACAACCACAAGCTAGAGAACAAACAGACCAGTATGCCACCATTGAGAAAATAAGAAGACTTGACCCTAACGTTCCAGGAGTTTATGTTGACCTTTCTGGACAAACTGCAGCAGCAGTAACCAAAGTAAAACTGAAACTTAGAGTTCCTTTGTCATCTTTCCTCATCTTCAGGTTTTTAAGATACTTGCCAAACTGGGCAGGAAAAATTTCTATTAGGGTTGTTAAAAATATCAAAAATTAGCGTTTTGAAGACACCATGGTGTCTTATAATTTTCCCTTCCTTATTGGCGTGTAGAAATAAATGCGCCAATAGATTGAAGAAGAAGAATTGTTTTTCTCTTAATGAACTTTAATCCTTTTGATATAAGAATATTAAAAACATTAATATAATTTCGATTTCGGAAATTAAATTTCCAAATTTTTTGTCGCTTTCGGAAATAACAGGATCCCGCATCCAACACGCAACAACAAAACACAAAACACACTTTTTGGTTCTTTCATCGTTTTAATCGTAATTTATGTAATACATGATTTGGATAAATTTTACAAAAATAGAACCTATATTATATTCTTTTCAAAGATTAAAAAAAAAAAAAAAAAAAAAAAAAAAAAAAAAAAAAAAAAAAAAAAGGGAGTGGGGCTTCCAGGCACTTCGTGCCTTCTAGCCCTAAGAATTTTTCCCAAGACCCAAGAGGAGGACCGAACCCCAGCCGACCAGCCGTTGATTTTTTTGTCAAGACTTCTTCGTATATGTTTTGTCAAGACTTCTTCGTAAATGTTTTGTCAAGACTTCTTCGTAAATGTTTTGTCAAGACTTCTTCGTAATGAGCGTAAATGACCCAAAAATAATGTTTATGTTAGAATGTTAGATCTAACACGTTTTCTAACATGTTTCTAACATCGTAGAAAACTCATGAATTTCTTCGTAAATGTTTTGTCAAGACTTCTTCATCGTAAATGTTTTTTACTTCACTTAAAATGCCACGTAAGCTACGTAAGAATATACGTAAGAGGAAGAGAGCATTGAAACATCCAATAGTAAGACTAACACCACAACAACAGTTGCAACAACAAATGCTGAATGACCCCACTATGTTGCAACAAATGTCAAGCAATCCTATGCTTTTAAACCGAGTTGTTGGTGCACAGAGTGGAGGTTTAAGAGCGGCACTTTTAGCGAAAATGGCAGGCTATGGTGGAGCTGCAGACGGAACAGCATATAACCCTCAAAGTCAAATGAATTTGAGTTCACTCAAAAATCAAATAGCAGATGTCAAAAAGTCAAACATAGACATACAGAAGCAAATAGGTGAAAACGAAAAAGAAACTAGAATATGACAGACACACAAAGAAACTCAATGAGTTAAACGTAGAGAAAAAGAAGAAAGAAGAACAACTGAAAGAACTAAGTACAGAGGAATATGCGAAAAAAGTGTCAGAAAAAGCAGCAGAAGTAGCAAAAATGGAACAAGATGTCATAAATTTGAAAAACCATACTACTCGATATAAAGTACTGAAAGATGAAGAGATAAAACAAAAAGCCCTGAAGACATATATGGATAGCGATGAGTATAAAAAAGAAGTTGAAGCAACTGTAAAGGCAGAAAAACTTTTACAGTTGCAAAACCAAACCGTACAGTATGAAAACTTAGCACAAGAAAGTAAAAATAACGACGCGGCTATGCAAAAGGCAATGAAAAGCGCAGAATATATAAAAGCTAACAATGACTGGTTAGATGCCCAAGCCAACGCTAAAGCAGCCCAACTCATAGGGTCAATAAGGACAAAAATACAAGCGGATGAAGATAGTTCAAATGAAGCTTTAACAAATGCTGACTTTAAGAACGCCTTCGAAGCTCTTCATAGTAAGGTGAAACAAGTGAACGACTTCTCATCTGGAAAGAAACTGAAGTCTGAAGGTTTCGACAAAGAGTTAAAAGAAGTAGCACAAAATATGACGAAAATAACAGATGCAGCAACGAGACAGGCAGTTCAAAGTGCCTATGACGCCGTTAGAGCAACTGTTGTGAAAAGTCAAGAAAAAGAGTTACAACAGACCAAAACAGACCTAGTAAATGCTTTCTTAAGAACGAAAAGTCAGGTAGGACATTACGCTGCAGATGGAACATATGTGCCAGCTGGTGGAATTTATATACCACCAAACCCTCCAAGAGAAGCACCTGCACCAGGACTACCTAGAACATTTACATCGTCACATGGACACAGACACAGGCATGCACCAAAACCAACACAACAACCAACAGTTCAAAAACCAGCACAGCAACCAACAGTTCAAAATCCAGCACAACAACCAACAGTTCAAAATCCAGCACAACAACAACCACAAACAGAGCAAGGACATAAAAGAAGTAGAGAACAAGGAAACCAAGAATTCTTAAAAATGCTTAAAGAAGAGTGTGGTTTCCCAGATAGTATTGACTTTAGTGACAGATATAAAGAAGCTATTGGAAAGTTCAAGGATGGAAATACTGACCCGAACCTATTTAGCTTTATGGCTCAGCACCAAAACGGATATAATCTCAAACCTGGAAAATACAAGCTCGCTAAGGGATATGATTTAATAGCATATCATCCAAATGACATGGATGAATTTACTCCGAGATATTTGATGTCAGAGCTAAATGACAATTCAACTTTCGTCATGAAACGCGTAAAAAATAGAGACGGAACGAAAGAACAAAAGCTTATGAATGCGGATGACGTAGATAGGGAAATTGTTGAAAACGGTCTCGGAATATATGAAATGCCAGCAGATGAGGTACAAGAAACTCCACAGGAAGAAGTTCAGATACAACCAGACATGGAAGAAATAGTTCAGCAACAACAGCTAGAAGAGCCTGAAGGAAACGAACAAGTCCTTCCTTTGGAAACTAACTTCACAGAACTAGATGAAGATTTGGAACAGCCGAAAAATCTTGACCCTCAACAAGAGTATGCGGAGAATATGGAATATTTCCAAGAGTCTAAAAAAAATTCGGCTGACATAGTAGAAGAATATCGAAAAATGTTTGCCGACATACAAAAGACTCCAACACCAGATGAAAATATTCAGCATAGAATGGAAGCACTGAAAGAAAATGTACACAAATACAACAACCCTTTTTACTTACGAGCATTTAACGTTCAATCTTCGGATGAACTCGGTGAAAATAAAAGGTTAAATTTCAAGAAAACATATAGAAATGAAACATTGTTTAAAGTTCATTCAGAACCTAACCAAGATGGAAACAAACCTACTTTTGTTTCTGCAGACGATGGAACTACAATGAGATGGGGTCATAAAGCTAATCCGGATAGGTGGTTCATAAACTTACAACCACAATTCCAAGAAGTTGTAGACGCAATGGAAGTCAATGGTGAACCAGATATAGCTGGTATTTTCAGCGCGGCTTTAATGCCATTGAAAGATATGAAAGATGCAGATATTTTGGACCAGTATGAAATGAACATGGCTGATGGAAATATAACACCTGACGTTCTAGAACATTTATCTCAAAGAACTACACAGAACCATAAAGATGGTATATTTGGTGAAGAGTTTAGAAAGAAAGTTAGGGAGAGAGAAGGAAGAGAACCTATTGTACATGACCTTGCAAACGAAAGTTTACAAAATGTCATAAAAACTTACTTTGCAGACGATGAATCGAGAAGGGATGAATATTTAAGAAAACTCAAATGGACAGTACCAAATGAAATGTTAGTATTGAAAAACATGTTCCTTGACAAAATAAAACCAACTACAGAAATAAACGACGCAAGACTGAAAGATTGGGTAAAAGCTTTCCCATTCACAAAAGATATAGTTGGTAACATGGAAAGAAAACCAGAATGGCTACAAAAACATATATTTGGAAACGAGCTTATTCCATATGGACAGGCACTGTTTGAAGCGCTTGAACCGGAAACTCAGGAAAGAGTCATGCAAACAATACGCGAAGACTCAAATACAGACTATGACAAACTCTTTCTAGGATATAGGTTACCTGAGATGGGCGACCAGAGCCAAAAGGCAAAAAGGACATGGGAAATTTGCAACATACTAGATGAACATAATGCAAAGATGCAACAACTTCAAGCAGAGGGCAATGAAGGAAAAAGAAGAGTTAAAAACTCAGTCAGGAAGAAAGTAAAGCTTGGTCGGAGTGGGTTCTATTATGACATATAAACCAACTATTCTATATTTTTACCCATATGAAATGTACGCCGCTCAGAATATAACGCCAACAGTTTTGGATGCTATGAATGGAAATGTTTCCGAATGGTATAACGAATGCGACAATGCCATTAGAAGGTCAGAAATAGTTCCTGGAACTTACGAATATACAACTGCTGTTTCTTATGGAAACGTAGGTGAGTTTGGAGAAGGTTCTTCAACAACAGTAGATATTGCTTGCGACAGGTTTCATATAATTTCTATTGACAACTCTTTCTTATACGTGGAACAAGACATTGAAAAAAACCTTCTGCCAAGTTGTCTGACAAAAAGGTTGCAATGGAATTTTCTATGTCGGATACCAATATGCTCCAGAAGTTTTCATGGGATATAAGATATATTCTAACTCTGACTTAGTTCAAACAGTAACATGGGCAAACTATGAATGGTTCGCTTTGAGAAACTCAGTACAACCACAAGCTAGAGAACAAACAGACCAGTATGCAACTATTGAGAAAATAAGAAGACTTGACCCTAACGTTCCAGGAGTTTATGTTAACCTTTCTGGACAAACTGCAGCAGCAGTAACCAAAGTAAAATTGAAACTTAGAGTTCCTTTGTCATCTTTCCTCATCTTCAGGTTTTTAAGATACTTGCCAAACTGGGCAGGAAAAATTTCTATCGAACTTACTCCAAGCAAAAATAACTTAGTCATTGCACCAACACAAGACCCATTCACTCTTACAGAAGTAGTGGGAACAAATAAAATGTCATTCGCCGACTTTTGCAAAAACAAAGTTGACTTAGACTTTGGTTTCTCAAACCTCAACACTGAAGTAAAACTATTATTTCAATGCTGCTGGAGATGCTTGGGACCCAGTTAAGTTCACATGCGAAAAATTTGAATGCAAGAGAATAGAAAGCAGACTTGCAGTCTATATGTTGGACCCAGATATTTCAAATGCTTTAGCTGCCAAATATATTGCAGTTCCACTTATGTTCCCTATACACAAATATCTGTCAAAGACTTTGCAGGTGAAGTTGGAAACCAAAGTGCTGACCCAGGTGCAAGAACAGATATTGCCTTAACAACTGCAATGAAACATGCAGATACTCTGTTTGTACTGTTCAGACGAAACTATAAATGACTATTCTTGTTTCTACAACCCCGGTATTAAATATCATATAAACATAGATGGCAAATACTATCCAAGAGAAGAATATTCTACAGTTGAGGATATGAGGTCATACAACTTGACATTAGATGCTATGAACTTTAACAACAACTTCACAACAACCATTAACCCTGAAATGCAAAGTTCTATTATGCCATATGTGAAAGTATGGACCCATACAGGAGCTCAAAAAACTCAATATACAAATGGAGACCGTTCAAACTTTTGGCTTGGCATTCCATTTGCTGACTCAGAAGACTTTATGGGTGGTATTTCAACTGTTGGTACTGTACAAATACAATATACTGGTGACAGAGACGGTCCAGATGAACTGAGAGCAAAGAAGTTTACAAAACCAATAGCACTTTTCACGGAAGATGCTCTTTTGAAAATTCGTTCGATGAAACCTGCTGGGCTCCTCAGATTGGTATAACGACAGCTTCCATCGAGCAGATTTTGGCAGCAGGTCAGTAAGTTGTTCTTGAACTGACTTCTCTCCGTCAAATATTGACAGTACGCCAGTTTTGACATAAAATTGTATTATAAACTTACCTTTAGAAATATCGGTCAGTTTTGTTGTTATATTTTTGTCTGCTTCAAGAACTTTCACCATCTCGGTTATACCAACTTTCTTTGCTTTATGAAAATATTTTGGTTCAGCAAAGACTGCTATTCTATAACATTTTCCATTGTTTGTGTAAAGAACTATTCTATCAATGAAACTTGTATTGTTTGTGTGTGTAAACTTTGTTTTGCTTCAATTCGAAGAGATACTCAAATACGTCCATCTTTTTATTCTAAGTAAAATGTCATTTCCGAAAAATAGAAGCGTAAGTGTTTCAAAAGGTTTAATGGCGATGGCAGATGTGAAGTTAAATTCACCAACTCAAACAAACAGTCAAAGTGTTGTTGTCAATGTCAAAGAAAGAGATGTTGAAGTGGGGAAACCATACGAAGACGAAGATGGTATAACAATAGTTCCTGTAAAAAGAACCAACATACCCTGAAGTTAGCAGAGACTTAAGTTCTGTTGCAGATATTCGAAATGACTACAAGCAACTTAAAGACAAACTTAAAACTCAGGAGAAGATTTGTCAAGCTTTGGGTATAATGTTAAACTTGGTTGAGCACAACCCTGTAAAAGTGAACTCATATGTCATCGCACCTCATGAAATTTTGAAAGAACTATTGAAACTTTTGACAGAGGCAGACGATATAAACATCAAAGAAATAGAACCCGACATTGCTTGCTGTGGTGTTTCATACAATGTCATTGACAAGATATACGTTATGAAAGGAGGCGAAACGTTGAACTTAAAATATAGTTTCCCAGACGTCATAAAAATATTTGACGACCACAACATTTCATTAAAAATTTGCTAAGTAAATGGCAGAAGACATAGTGGTTTATACTATTACGACTAAAAACCCTGAGTCATATAATTCTATAACAAACAAAACTTACAAAGTCCTCAAGGACGGTATTTGTAAACTAACCTTAAACACAATGACGACTAAAGCCTGTTTTGCTCTTTTGACACCAGAAGACTTTATTGTTGTGAATGGTAAAAAATACTTCTTTGAAGATACTTACTCAGATATACCACCAACAGGTTTTGTTGACTTATTTAATACTTTAAGGACGAGTGTAACATGTGCTTGCAACTAGAGCAGGTTTCATTATGTTTGGATGTCCGACTGAGTTTACTATAAACAATATGAGCTATAATACAAAACTTATTTCTGGTTTTACACAACAGTTTCCTATAACAGGAAAAGGTGTCATACAAGGAATGTCTGTTCCATTGACTTTAAGTACACCTATTTTATATATTGTTTCAAAACTTAGGTTCAAAGTGCTATTCGAATGTTGACAGAAACTACTATGACCAAAAGATACTCATGCGTATAAACAACACTTTCTCTGCTGGTTGCCTATTGTTCATTCGAATGCAGAGTTTTCAGCTTTATTAAACTCAAACACTTTAGCAACATAAACTTAACCTTAGTTGACGCAAACTTTGTTCCTGTAAAACTTTATGTCCTATGTATTTTCAATGACGGCAGAAAGTTTCGAATTGGAAGATGCAACTGGTGAAAGTATTGTATTACAAGAACAACTTCAACAACAAATAGCTCAAGAACAACAAATGCAACAAATAGCTCAAGAACAACAAAGTCAAGAATAAAAAAATATTTTTTTTTTATTTTTATAAAAATGTACAGAATAGATGTTTCAGATTTTTATGACTTCCAAGCATTCAGAAATATGTGTCCATTTAGAGACTATAACAAAGCAGTCGAGAATTTGAAACGTTTAGTCATTTATGTCGACTCTGCCCCAGAATGTTATGTTATGAAAGAATGGATGTAGTCTTTAACAAACCAAGAGCAACAATAGTTTCAGAACAAGAATGTAGACAGAAACTTTAAGAAAATAAAAGTTGTACAAGTTGGCATGAAGATGTTAGATGCTTGGGATATCTTATTGTCAAAGTTAGAAGATTTTTCAGTTCGTGGTATAAAGTTTATACACCTTCTCCAAACTTCTATTCTATCTTCACTGGATATAAATATGAACAAGTAGAATGGAAAGAAAATGTTATAGAAGCTTGGTTAGACCATGTCAAAGAAATTATATGCAATGGAAACGAAAGAGTCTATGAGTATATCTTATGTTGGTTTGCAAACATCTTACAACATCCAAGTGCTAAAAATGAAACTGCTCTCATTATAATTGGAAAACAAGGAACTGGTAAGAACACATTCTTTACAGATATCTTATGCAAACTGTTAGAGGGCTATTCGAACCCGAATATGACAAACATAGAAAACATCTGCGGTAAATTTAACTCTTCAATAGAGAATATGAAACTTATAGTATGTAACGAACTTCAAAGTATAGATACAACAAAAGTTTTAAACTCAGATGCTTTGAAGAGTCTTATAACAGACAAAGTTGGAGTTGTTGAAAGAAAATATAAAGACCAAAGAGTTTGTGAAAATGTTGCAAACTTCGTCATGGTTTCAAACAATGCCGTTCCGATGAAGTTAGAAAGTTCTGACAGAAGATATGTAGTTGTCAGAACGTCAGATTCTCATATGCAAGATACAGAATATTTTGACGACTTAGCAGAAACTTTGACATCTGACTTTTACAACCACTTGTTCTCATATTTCATGACATTAGATATTTCTAAGTTCAATCCAAGACAAATTCCACATACCGAAGAAAGACAAACATTGTTAGAAGCAAACAAGAGTGTTTATGAACTGTTTATAGATGAGACTAACTTTGAGTGTTTAGATGAAAGGTCAGTGTACGATGAATATAAACAATATTGCCAAGAGTATGGTTATATGACAGCGTCTAAACGAACATTCTTGGCAAATGTCAAAAATCTTTTAGATGTTCAGAACGGCGTATATACAAAGAAAAATTTTTCTGAGTAAATTTTAAAAAAATATTTTTTTATCCGATAGAAAAGATGGCAAAATTCATCTCAGTAAACAAGTACATGACAGAAGTCAAAGAAGAACTAGACCCATTCGCTTATTTGAATGTTTACTTCTACCATTTTGAAAAGTCTTCATTCAGCAAAGTTTGGAACATCGAACCAGTTAAGTTTGCTATTGTGACTAAAAATGGTGCGAAATTTGAAGACTTAGACATTGACGGTATGTTGACAGTCAAAGAAAATTTTGACAGAAAGTTCTCAAAACTCGAAGAAGGCAAAGCATACAAACTTGTTATACCTTATGAACCAAAGAAAGCAGACGACTATGAATATTATGAGTCTAAGATAGTTGAAGTTCAAGGTAAATTGGGTAAAAAGATTTTAGAGTCTAAGCCAGTGTTTGCTCCTAAAGAGGAAGAGAACATTGACATTGACCCAGAAATGTTCTAAAAATAAAATTTTATTTTTACATGTCAAATTTCTTTTTCTCTGGTTCAGGTTCTTTCTTCTCTTCTTCTACTTTCTTTTCTTTCTTCTCTCTCTTCTTCTTCTTCTCTGGTGGAGTTATGTCAAACTTCTCAGAACCATATTTTTGTAAAAGGTCTTTGTCCTTTAATAGCTCTTCTATTCTGTTTTCTATTTCATCTTCAAGAACAGCGCATGTGTCTTCTTTGCATTCTAAGAACTTTTGTTGGACTTCAGCTTTCCAATCGGCGTCATCTCTGTCAACAAGTCTGTCATTGACAAATTTTAAGACTTCTCTGCTTAATGTTTTATGGTTCTTGTCATATTCCCAGAAACAGAACTTTAGAACAAATTCACCTTTCTTGTTTACACTATGTAAGATTTTATGGTCTACAGATGTTTTGCTGTCGAAAAGCTTGTCTCGAATATAGATAGCGAAATCGCTAGACATTTCCTAAAAGATAAAATTTTTAATTTTTCTAAAAATATGTTAGAAAAAAAGTTTGCTGACATTGACAAGAAATTTGAGAATGTTTTAAACAAGAACAAGAGGAAGTTAGAAAATGCTCAGATAAAGCCTATACATGACAAGTTCTTATTTGCTCAGAATGGTATAACAGGTCTAATTGCACCACCTGGGTCGGGTAAGACTTTCACTTATCTTAAAATGGCTGCACAACAACAAGAACTAGATGAGAAGAACCCATTCTATGAGTTAGTTGTTATTTGTAGTACTTCTGGTCAATTTGACCAAACCGTCAATTCGTTCAAAGATATTATAAAAAAGTCTAAGTTAGTATGTATAAAAGACTCTGAGTTGTTAGATTGGATAAAGAAGTACCAAAGAAGAGTTTTGAAGTACAATGCTATAAATGAGTATATAAATTCTAAGTTTAAAGACCCAAATGAGGAAATGCAGAGAATATTAGAGAAGAAACACTTCAGAAACAAACAGAAAGAGATAGAATACATTTCGAAGAAATTGCAATCTTACGATTGGAAGACTTACCCTCATAGATGTCTTCTTATCTTAGATGACTTTGCTTCTCATCCTTTGTTAAAGAATAGAGAACAAGACATGTGTCGAATTCTTAAGAAGCTCAGACACTTTAACATCTCAGTTGTCATTTGTGTACAGACAGCCAAGAGTTTAAGTAAGGATGTAAAGAGAATACTTACTGACATTGTACTTTTCCCCGGATTGTCCGAAGACGATTTCATGGAACTTATGAAAGAGTCCATGGCAGGTAAGTTTGACAGACATGAACTATGGGAGAAGTACAAAGTCATACAAGACCCTCATACTTCTTTCAGAATTCATATCTACGCGAACAAAGTTCAAATTGTAAAAAGTCAAGCTTGAAAAATGTAAGTGTTAGTCTTAGTCTGCTTGTGGTGCTGGGGCTGTCGGTTCTTCTGGCTTTGGAATGGACTCGGTTGGTGGTACGTCGGACATTGTCTTGAAACAATAAAAGACTTGTCTTGAAACAATAAAAGACTTGTCTTGAAACAATAAAAGACTTGTCTTGAAAAAGTAAAAGACTTGTCTTGAAAAAGTAAAAGACTTGTCTTGAAAAAGTAAAAGACTTGTCTTGAAAAAGTAAAAGACTTGTCTTGAAAAAGTAAAAGACTTGTCTTGAAAAAGTACGGGTATCGTCTTCAATCAAGACCACTGTTCTCAAATTTGAGAACTTTACACCAAAAAATTTCTTGAAAAATAACGGGTCTTGTCTTGAAAAAGTAAAAGACTTGTCTTGAAAAAGTAAAAGACTTGTCTTGAAAAAGTAAAAGACTTGTCTTGAAAAAGTAAAAGACTTGTCTTGAAAAAGTAAAAGACTTGTCTTGAAAAAGTAAAAGACTTGTCTTGAAACAATGACCGACATAGACCCAGCAGATGAGGCAATTTACCTTATAGAGCTACCTGAGCCATCTTTGGTGTCAAGCTTGAAAAATAAATGGTTCATTTACTCTTCCTCTTTGAAGTTGTCAAAATACTCTGTTATCTTTTCCTTCAGTAGCGGTAAGTCTTCTTTGAAGGTAAGAATTGTACAACCTTTAATATCATAGTGTGTTTGAGGTAACGTATCTTGAACTATTTGTTTCACATCTTCATTTGGTGTCATTGAAATCGGTAAGTTTTCGCGATAGAACCAATTTCTGTCAGATTTGTAAATCTTAGCTAAGTCGTAAAAGCTTTTGTTGTTTCTTCTGACTAAATGCAACATAACCATATCTCTGTCTTCTTCATTTTCCATCTCTTCAGTGTAAATCATATACTTATAGTTCTTTTCCTTTCCTTTTGGTACCGAACGTGGTATTCTTTTCTGTATGTTTTTGTCTTTTGCTTCAAGCTTGTTCTCTAGCTCTTCACGTTCTTGTCTATGAAGTTCATCTAACATCATGAAAATATAACAAGCATAGCGAGGCGAAGCCCACATTGCAACAGCATTTACAAGAAGTCTATGTACATACCAACCTCTCAAACCATTTGGCAAATTTTGACGATTTTCGTACGGAATCTCGACCCGCGGTTTTCCGCGGGTCGCAAACATATGAGGAAATTCTTCTAAAAGTTCTTTTGTCTGTTGGTTTTCAAACCAATGATGTGCTTGCTTTGTAGAACGAAGAGCATTGAAAATACTTTGCATTTGGTACATGTCATCTTTGACCGAACGAATGAGACGGAGTTGTTTGTTATACTGTATGTACTCGTATTCTTCACTTATGGCTTCATGAACGATAGCAGTTGTTGTGTTCTCTGTTGTTGACATTTCTGTTCTTACATACAAAATAAAAAAATAAAAAAAAATAAAATTAGCGTTATTTTCTATCTTGTATAAAAGACCAAAAATAAACGCTTTACATGTATTTTTCAGCAACTTCGTCAAATACTTTTATAGCTTTGTCGATCTCATCTACTTCAAACGTTTCTTTACCTCTCGTGGGAGCACCATACATTTTCTCAAACTTTTCAAGTAGTTCTGTTTCAGCAGCTCTCATATCGTTAACAAACGCAACCTTGACTCTATTGACTATACTGTCATATCTTTGAGTTATATTAAATGTTCTTCCTATCTTATATCTCTTTGTATTGAAGTCCTTCGGTTTCTGAACGATGTAAAGTAAGCCTTCACTGCAACGTTCCGTATCGAATGAACCATATGTTATGAAATTATATCCAACAACTGGGTCAATCCAGAACAAAACTACTGGTATAAGACTTTTGTCGATGAGATATGCTCTTGTTCCATAGAATCTTACCGATATCATCAGCTCAGGATTTTTTGTCAAAATTTTCTGAGTTGAAGCATTTTTAACCCAGTCGTGTGCTTTCTTTCCTTCAGATAGTGTTAAAATGTCTGACAAAGAATATTTTTTGTATTTCTTTGAGTATCTTACGTTTAAATCACCAATTCTAACTATTTTGGTCTCATTGTCTATCTTTCTAACTGTTTCAAACTCAGTGCTTGTCATTTCCTGTTCTTACATACAAAATAAAAAAATAAAAAAAATAAAAACTAACTTTATTTTTTCTATCTTAAGGAAATTCATGATTTTTGGTCATTTTTCAGCAAAAATATATTTTAGGTGAAGAGGTGAAGCCCACATTGCTACAGCATTTACAAGAAGTCTATGTACATAATATCCTCTCAAACCGTTTGGCAAATTTTTACGATTTTCATAGAGTTTTGGCGACCAGGGTTTTTTCCCTACTCGCTGTTCTTCGCTGTTCTTCACTGTTCTTCACTGTTTTCATGTGTTTTAGGCATCTACGGTTTTTCCCGTAGATGCTGTTCTTCACTGTTTTCATAGAGTTTTGGCGACCCCGTAAAAAACCGGGCTCGCTGTTCTTCACGATTTTCATAGAGTTTTGGCGACTACGGTTTTTTACTTACTCGCTGTTCTTCGCTGTTCTTCACTGTTTTCATAGAGTTTTGGCGACTACGGTTTTTTACTTACTCGCTGTTCTTCGCTGTTCTTCACTGTTCTTCACTGTTTTCATGTGTTTTAGGCATCTACGGTTTTTCCCGTAGATGCTGTTCTTCACTGTTTTCATAGAGTTTTGGCGACCCCGTAAAAAACCGGGCTCGCTGTTCTTCACGATTTTCATAGAGTTTTGGCGACTACGGTTTTTTACTTACTCGCTGTTCTTCGCTGTTCTTCACTGTTTTCATAGAGTTTTGGCGACTACGGTTTTTTACTTACTCGCTGTTCTTCGCTGTTCTTCACGATTTTCATGTGTTTTATGCAAGACCGTTTTTTTCCCTACTCGCTGTTCTTCACGATTTTCATAGAGTTTTGGCGACCAGGGTTTTTTCCCTACTCGCTGTTCTTCGCTGTTTTCATAGAGTTTTGGCGACTACGGTTTTTTCCGTAGATGCTGTTCTTCACTGTTTTCATGAGTTTTATGCAAGACCGAAAAAAGTCGGTCTAGAGAAATTTCACTCAAAAGTTCTTGTGTGCTTTGGTTTTTTCCTTACTCGCTGTTCTTCACGATTTTCATAGAGTTTTGGCGACCAGGGTTTTTCCCGTAGATGCTGTTCTTCACGATTTTCATGTGTTTTATGCAAGACCGTTTTTTTCCCTACTCGCTGTTCTTCACTGTTTTCATAGAGTTTTGGCGACTACGGTTTTTTCCTTACTCGCTGTTCTTCACTGTTCTTCACTGTTTTCATACGGAATCCCTTCTCTCGTTTTTCCGAGGGAAGCAAGCATATGCCATTTTACTCAGAATTTTGTTGCTGAATTCAGCAAAAATAATGTTTATGTTAGAATGTTAGATCTAACATGTTTTCTAACATGTTTTCTAACATGGTCTAAAACATACAAAACTCATGAAATTTCATACGGAATTCAGCAAAAATAATGTTTATGTTAGAATGTTAGATCTAACATGTTTTCTAACATGTTTTCTAACATAACTATTTACAAGCGTTTTACATGGTATATGTTGCGATGGTTCATGACTTTAAACAGTTTTGTAGCCTCTATTTCTTCTTTTAGTACATCGAATGTTTTAACTATGCCGAAGGTTTCTTTATATTTCTTCTTGACATCAGATAGAAGGAAATCTTCTGCGGTTGGATAGTTTTTGTTCAGAAATGCTAACATGTCCATTTTATCTTCTGCTGGCTTTTCTGCTTCTTTCTTTAAGTCTGCATAGTCGTTTCTCATACGTTCTATCTCTTTGACGGAGTAGTTATATTTCCTCATTGCTGCTTTACATTTAGAACATTGCGGGTTCATTTTTGCGTTATATTCTGAAACCTTACCTGCTAAAACAACTAAGGCGTCAATGGTTTTCTTTAAATCTGAAGCAGTTGGTTTTATCTGTTCATTCCATACCTTACCTCTTCTGTCTTTATCTCTTATCTGCCATACACATTTTGCAGCTAATGAAACAAAGTTGTCGTAGGTCTTAAATTCTTCAGATTTATATATGTCAGAAACATTCTTATATACCATATCGCAATCTTTGTCCATAACTTTATGGTTGCAATGAAAACCAAGGAATTCATAGTTTACCTTTCGTATGAACTTCTTTATTTCTACCGAGTCGGTTGGTCTGACTTCTATTTCATCGAATTCAGGAATAGTGAGCTTTTGTTGTTGGATTTCAGGCAATTTGGGTAAATGGTCAATAATATCCTGCATTTCATAAAGATATTCTTCATTTGTTTCATCTTTTGCACTACAGTCTAAAACTCCTTGGAGAAGTTCTTGCTTTATCTTCTGGATTTCTGTTTCGAAAGTATATGAAGAAGGAATGAAGTTTTTCATTTCTACTAACATAGATGTTGGATTCATAACTAACGAGTTTGGTGCTGTAGTTGTTTGAATTGTTGTTGTGCCGATTGTTGAAATCATATCTTTTATACAAAATAAAAAAAATAAAAAAAAATAAAGTTAGTTTTATTTTTTATTTCGGGAAAATTCATGAAAATTCAAGTTTTAGAATTTCACGAATTCACAATGTTTACCATGTAAAACGCTTATAAAATAACTGGGGTAGAAATGAGGTTAGAAAACAGGTTAGATCTAACCTTCTACCCTAAAATATATTTTTATTGAATTCCGTATGAAATTTCATGAGTTTTGTATGTTTTAGACCATGTTAGAAAACATGTTAGAAAACATGTTTTCTAACATTCTAACATAAACTTTATTTTTGGTGTAAATTTCATGAAAATTCAAGAGTTTTAGACCATGTTAGAAAACATGTTAGAAAACATGTTAGATCTAACATTCTAACATAAACTTTATTTTTGGTGTAAATTTCATGAAAATTCAAGAGTTTTAGACCATGTTAGAAAACATGTTAGAAAACATGTTAGATCTAACATTCTAACATAAACTTTATTTTTGGTGTAAATTTCATGAAAATTCAAGAGGTTAGAAAACATGTTAGAAAACATGTTAGATCTAACATTCTAACATAAACATTATTTTTGGGTCCGGGAACAACTTTCTCTCAATAGGGGCTGTAGCGTACTCTTTGCGTAAGCGGTTCAGACCTTCTTCGAACTCTTGGGCTCTCTTCGATTTGTATTGGAATTGGAATTGCTGGGGTGGAGCTTGCTGGAACATCCAAGGGTTGGGGAAGTAAGGCATAGGCTGAGGAGGGTAGTTCGGGAAGCCTTGTGGTGGGTAGTAACCTTGAGGTGGAAATTGGTAGTAAATCGGAGGTACTTGCTGGAACTGAGGTTGCTGAGGAGACTGTTGTGGTTCTTTAGGTTCCTCTGGCTTGGGAATGGGCTCGGTTGGTGGGACGTCGGACATTCGTTTGTGGCTTAACCGTCGGACCACAACGATAAAAATCTCTGCTACTAGCAGTACTGCTACTGACAGTAGCAGTACTTTTACTGACAGTAGCAGTACTTTTTCTGACAGTAGCAGTACTTTTTCTGACAGTAGCAGTACTTTTACTGACAGTAGCAGTACTTTTTCTGACAGTAGCAGTACTTTTTCTGACAGTAGCAGTACTTTTTCTGACAGTAGCAGTACTTTATCGTCGAAAACCCTCTCAAATTTTCCTTTTTACTGCAACTAGCAGTACTTTTACTGCTCGTAGCAGTACTTTTACTGACAGTAGCAGTACTTTTACTGACAGTAGCAGTACTTTTTCTGACAGTAGCAGTACTTTTTCTGACAGTAGCAGTACTGCTACTGACAGTAGCAATGGTCGAGGTCGAACCTACCGACGAGGCAATTTACCTAATTGAAATTAACGAGCTTGTTAAAGACTTCCTCAGGCAGAATGTAAAAGGCAAGCTTGTTAACTGTTGGATAACGGGAAGGGCTGCCTTGAATCTCGAGACTTCGACTGGAATTCCAATTCAAATACCAGACGGGACAGCCTACGACGACATAAAGCAAGCAAAGAAAGAAGCTCTTCTCAAGTTCTTTGCCAAGCGTCCTTGGATACAACTTCCAAACAGAGAGAACCCTTTCCCAAGAATGAGCCAAATTCTCAAGGGTCTCCTTCACTTCTCGGGTCAGCCGTTCTACATAACCTGTGAAGGCGACATCCAACCAGTTCAGTAAACATCTCATTTTAACTCACTTTTTTCTATCTTAAGGAAATTCATGAAAATTCACCTGTTGAATTTTGTATAAAAAGCAACCCGCTGTTTTCCGGCGGTTGGTATATTCTTCACAAAATGCTTGTTTTGAGGTCGAGCCACTTTTGGCTCCACCTCTTTTTTCACCTAAAATATATTTTTCAATACTTTTTCAGCACTTTTCCGTAGTTGTATATGAAAGACAATTCGAGATAAAAGTCATAGTACAATGGTATAATATGCTGCACACCGTTTGTTGTGAACCAAACTTGAAAGTCAGAGAAACTGTTACTAGGTGGTTCGTAGAATTTAGAAGCAAAGTCATAAAAGTCCTTACCAATACAAAGAAAACTGTTGTTGCTTGAACTGAAACTTGCATGACACATGACATTTTGAGGGTCGAACACGTTTCTATAAACTGTCAAATCTGTTGGTGGGCGTATAAATTTAAACGGACCGTCAGGTGGTAATGGTTCGTTCTGGTTTAGTAACCGAAGAAATTGTGCCCAAGAACGTTTGTCTACTTCCCAAAATAAAAACTGTGTATCTCTTGGAGGGTTATTTTCAATCCTTTGAAATGAAACGGTGGAATTCATCTTGTTGTATTCTAGTTTTAGATAGTATGTTCCATTTAGTAAAGAGTCGTATTTTTCTTGAAATTCCCAGTAGTATTTGTTTATTTGAGTTTGAAAGTCATTTAGAGTTTTCTCAAGACTTTCGTCTGAACGAATTGTAAAGATTCTCATTTCGTCAAATTTGTCTATTAGACCATCAGAACCTTTATATTGCCCATGAAAATATACTGCGAACATAAATGCGTTAGTTCTTTTTGAAAACAAAACTCTTCTAAATCCTATTGCCTTTGCATCTGAAGGACTTTGAAGCCAACGAATTGGATAGTCAAACCTGTAAGTACGGGATGAAATTTCTTCATCTGATATAGTCCTACCGGCGTTTGTAAAGATATAGTCTAACGGTTTTGTATCTGCTACTTTTGTTCTTTGTTTTTCAACCTGAAACATTTAATATATGTAAAAATATACTGTTTTAAAATTGTATGCCATATAGCTTCTTGAATTTGTTGAGAAATATATGAACGTGTTTTCCATCTGTATCTCTAGTGTTTACATAAGCACAGCCTGCCTTAGTAAAACATACTTGTAATTTTCTATAGTTTACGCCGGTATAAAGGTAGAAAGAGTCCTGTTCTTCGCTATAGTAGTAAAACTCAAACGTATGCTTACCATAGTCTGTAATTTCAATTGCTTCATCTTCTAGTTCGTCGACAAATTCGAATACAATATCTCTAAATTTGCCTATGTTCTTACTGTTTTCAGAACAAGTGACCCAACGTAAGTTTTCAAGTCTATTGTCGTTTCTTATATGGTTTATGTGGTCTACAAAAGGTAGATTGTTAGGGTTTGGTATAAAATGAGTTGCAATGACAACATGTTTAAAATAGTGTTTTCCACCAATCCTCATCCTAGCATATCCGTCATTTTGCTCCCATTCGCTTAAAACTCTTTTTGTCTTTTTGTTTCTGACTTCAAAAGGCTCAGAACAGTGAATTTCATATTTCTCATCTAACAAACAAGTTTCCCAACGGTCTTCTTCAACAAACTCAACGTACATTTCAAATAAAATAAAAAAATATATTTTTTAAAAAAATGTTTTTATTTCATGCAATGTTTTTCTTTTACTTTACATAACCACCTGCTGCCATAAGCCTTTGACGCCAACCCATACCAGCTAATGAAGGTTGGCTTGTTTTAGTAGTTTCCAAACTAAACTTTGGTTTTGGTTTATCTTCAGTTTTTGGCTCACCTTCTTCTATTGGTTTTTCGTCACTTTTTGGTTCCTCTGACTTTACCTCACTTGCAGGTATGGTTGTGTCGTTAGTATCTTCGTAAATATCATATGCCATTTGTTTTTGTTTTCCTTTCAACTTTTTGTGTTTGTTGTAAAGTTTAGAATATTTCGACTCTAAGTCAATGAGATGTTCTATAATGAACTGTTTGTCAGTGAAGTAAACTTTTCCATCTGTTGTCTCGAAAGCTCCTTCAGACTTCAATATTTTATTTGTGAGAGTCTGTTTCTTTTTTGAGATACTAGCCGTTCCATTTCTATGAAAAGTGACTTTATAGTTAGGGTTTGTATTTCCAGACCTGGCACTTTCTATTATTGAATTTTTCTCTTCATCTGTAAGTTCTTTGACAGGTTTTGACAATGGTTCTGAACTTTTTGTTTGTGGTGTCAAATCTACCGTTTCAACTTCTTCGGTCATTTCATCTCAGTAAAAAATTTTAGTTTGGTTTGTTTTCAACTGGTTGTTGTTGTTTTTTAAGTCGGTCTAAAACTTCCTGAGGTATAGGAAGAACTTGACAAACACGTGGTGGTGTAACTGCTGGAAGCCGACAAATCCATCTTGAACCCATTTGTCTCAATGCTGTATTGTTCATTTCATCTCAGTAAAAAACTTTACATTCCCCAAGTTTGAGGCGGTTGCGGTTGGTTGTTGTTTACCCACTGTTGTGCATGGTTATATCCTCTGTTAAAGAATCTTTCACCTTGGTCCATGTAGTGTCCTGCTTGGTTATAGTAGTCATTTGCTTTGTTATAGTAGTTTCCTGCTTGTCTTCCTACATTGTCCATCCATCCTTGAACTTTTCCTCTTGTTTCAGGATTTGGAATAAGATTTGCTGCATCTCGTGCTACATCCCAACCTTTCTGTACAGTTTGTATAATAGGTTGTGCTTTCTCTTTAAGTATACCTAATGTACTCAAAATCTTCCTTCCAACTCCAAATACACCTCTGGCTATTGTTCCCACTGCGGGCAAAAATCTGGATGCAACTCCTGCTAATGCGCCAAATAAACCCATTTCTTATGGGTTAAAAAATGACGAATCCAAACAAGGACCCCTATGTTTCTAAGGCAACAAAGAAAGCACTCATGGTAAAAATCTTTAGTTCAACACCAAATGCTTGGTTTATGGATATCTTGGAAAACATTCCGAGAGTTAGAACAGATGGACCTCCATACTGGCTAATATTTGTCGGTCAAAACACAAGATACTGTGAAGCCATACCATTACAGTCCAAAAATATTTTAGATGTGAAAACTGCTTTGACAATATTCGTTGACAAATACCATCCAACAAAACTGACATCTGACTGTGAAAGTTCTTTCAAATCAGACGATATTAAAAACTATCTGCGTTCAAAAAATGTAAACCAATATTTCATTGTCGACCAAAACCATTCTGCTCTTGGTGTCATTGACAGTTGTATAAAAATCTTAAGAGACTTAAACCAACCACAAGGTGGTGAAGCAAATGAAATGTCATATGACGACAAGTACAGACACTTCTCCATGGCAAAGATGAGACAAGTTTTAAATATTTACAATACCCGTAAACAAAAAGGTTTGGGAAACCACTCCCCCGAAGAAATGAAAAACAACCCTGACTTAGAGAAAGACTATATATTTAATAGTTTAGTCAAAAGAGACAAACAAGAAAGAATGCCAGGCTTCAAACTTCAGAAAGGTGACAAAGTAAAAATAGAAATACCTAAACGCGACCCATATGAAAATACTATTGACTATGACAACAATGGGAACTCGACAGGTACTCGCATTCGTGTTCGTAAAAATAGAAGAAAGTATACAAGAGAATATTATGAAGTTTTAGGCAAACATGGCAAAATGTACAGACTGCAAGCAGAAGATAAAACTACTATTGTCAGACCTCGTTTCAAACTTGTCAAAGTTCAAGGTGGTATACTTTCAAAGACAGTTCCTAACAAATATAAGACAACTCCTGACGAATATGCTAAAGAAGTTGAAAATGACGACTAAGCAATTCTATACCATGCGTAAACTGTCATGTAAGGTGGCATGTAGTCTTTACTTTGTCCCGTTGTTTGTGTATACCCTGAAACGCGATGTGTATGGTTTCCTTCTCCCTGTGTGCTACCCCAGAAACAATTTATAGCAAACTGAACGTTGTCTTTAACATCATATCCTTTACCTTTTTTCATTGCTGACCAATCCCAAAATCTATGCTTATGCCAACCTGCTTGAGATGTACTTAAATCTATGTAGTGACTGTGTGCAGGTAAGTTTTCACCTGAAATCGTTTTACTTCCACCTGTTTCCTTTGAAGAGTTTGCACAATACAAAAACCTGTCGACTATTTGAGTCCAAGTTCCGAGACCAAGTACTACTTCTGGTCTGGTAGAGTTCATTGACGTGTAAATAGAACCTATAGGATATAGTGTTTGAAGTATTTCTGTCTTTAACGTTTGAAGCTCTGTTTTGTCAGCTTTGTTGTCATATAAATCTTGAGCAGTGAATTTAACATTGTTTTCATCCTTCATGACATAGACATTTCTACATCTAATGTATTTCATCGTCGTTATGTCATCCTCCGATGTTAAACCTTGTGGAAAGTTAGGAGGTTTCCAATTTAATACATCCCCACCAGTTTCTTCAACCGTTCCTTCAATATTTTCTATACCAACAGTTGCGAAGAAATCGTGTGTATGTCCAACGTCACTTTTCTTGTTTAAGGTTTCTTGTAAGTTTGTAATATTTGCAATGGTATGTGTATGAGTCTTTTTAGAATATTCTTTGTCAGCTCTTGTCACTTCACTTGACATTTTATTGTCAACATATGTTTTATCCGCCTTGTCATCTAACTTTTCTTGAAGTTCATCTACGTCATAGATGTTATGTGTATGGTGTTTTTGTGGGTATGCTCTATCTGTCCATGCGAAAATATAGTCTTTTGTTGCATCTACATACTCTTTGTCAGCTTTCTTTTCAAGGCTAACGTTTAAGTCTGTTATTTCAGATATAGTATGTGTATGTCCAACGTCACTTTTCCTGTTTAAGGTTTCTTGTAAGTTTGTAATATTTGCAATGGTATGTGTATGAGTCTTTTTAGAATATTCGTTTTCAGCTCTTGTCACTTCACTTGACATTTTATTGTCAACATATGTTTTGTCTGCTAGTTCAGGATGAGTATGTTCTTTTGTTGCATATGTTGCATCTGCTCTGTCATGTTCTTCTTGAACTTTTTCAATGACATACTCTTTGTCAGCTTTGTTGTCAACATCTGCTTTCAAAAGAAGTTCATCTATAGGTTTCTCGTTTAAAGTTCTTTTTGTTGGATTTATACAAACAGTATGGTTCTTACTGTCTTGAAACAGAAACTCGTCTGTCAATGGGTTTATCGTCAGTTTTAAGTTTCCTTCTTTCAATGACTCAGATATCTTAGAATAGTTTGAAAAGTTTGTTGTGTTCTTATTTAGAGCTTGCAAAATGAGTTGTCGGTTGTGTTGTATTTCTCTCATAGACGCTGTTTCTTTCGACATTTTTATTCTAGATAAAATATGCTTTCAATAAAAAGAAAATTCTAGAGTTGCTACAACTAAACCATTAGATGAACTTTTTACCAATGTCGGTCAAAAGTTTGAGACAGAGACCGTAAAGCATGAAGGCTATCGTTTTGACTACCCGTTAAGATGGCTAAGAGACCCATCCGTCACAAAAGCTATTGGCTTTCGTAGAATGAAGTTCATTTCAGAAGCCATACATGGTTTCCCATTTACGGTCGCTTTTGAAATTCGATACTATAACAAAGAGAAACGTACGTATGAGAAATTTGAACAGGGAAAACTTTTACAAGTGAATTTGCTTGTAAACTTAGAAACAACTCTTCAAGCTTTTCAAGAAAAAAAATAAACGATATCTATCTCGAATATGCAAAACAGTACAACATTGACGAAGGAGAGTACCATCTCGATATTTATATGACAGGAAAAATGCAACTGTTAAAATCAATAGAATAAAGACCTTGGAGAAGACGTTTATATTTCTACAAAATATAACAACTTGGCATGGTATAGGTTTCTGAGGATGTTAAATCAGCCTGCAGAATATCCAGTACACCCGGACTTTTATGAAGTCGAAAACCCTAATGGAACATATGAAAATGTTTTCGACTCAGATGCTATTATAGTTCATGCTTCATTTTCTGGCGCCCAAAACTCTTTTTTATGCTTGGCAAATGACTTTTACGAAAAACCTACAAAGCTATATGAACCACCGAGTGGAAGTATTTCAGACTTTCAAGTATGGTTTACAACAGATGGAAGAAAGAGAATAGTTCCATTATACCATGTGTTTTACTTAGAACTTAGTTTCATATACAACTACTATCGAACGGTAAAAATATAATTTTTTAATACGGTTGAGGTGTTGGATTTGGTTGCCAACTAGACTGTGGTGCAGGTTCAGGCTGTTGTATAACAGGAGCTTGTTCTTCTGGTTCAGGGTCTTTAGGTATAATACCAACAACTGACCTACTCTTTTACCAATATTTTTGACTCCGTTCCAAATTCCTCTTCCGACAGGTTTTATTCCATTCCATATACCTCTTCCAACATTTCGAAAGAAGTTTCCTATTCTGAAAGAAACCCATTTACTATATGTAAAAATCTAATGTCCACCTAGTCTCTTACGTTTCCTTCTGAGTTCCATTGCATTCTTTAACTGGAGCTCATACATTCTATTTCTCCTCTGGTAGAAAACATACTCTGGGTCAACTCCTGTGTTCGCGTCATCTGCATAGAGTTGTTTATATCCCACTTCAGGGTTTGTATAAAACTCTTTCCATCTCATATTTGCATACCATGGTGGCAAACCTAACGCAGCGTCATTTGACATGGCAGTTTGCATTTGTACATCTGTTGGCACTTGACCATAGTTTGCCATTGCAGTTTGTATTCTAACTTCATTTGGAATATTCTCTGGGTTTGGTTGTCCAGGTTGCTGTGCATTCGCTAAGTTCTGTGCGTCCATTTAATATTAGATAAAAATATCTCTTACGAGTACATATACTGGACATTTGCAGGCATTGGTTCATCTTCATATTCTCTATATCTTTCTGCCACGTCAAATAAGTAAATGACACAATGGAAAAAACCTAAAACAAGTAGTCCTATTTCAAACCACATTTACTTACCAATAAAATTTCTTTGTTATGACACTTTCTCCGGTTTATAGGACCTCTCTCATATTCTATCTTATCGTATCTAAACTCATAGTCATGTATGTCCTCTAACCATCTCATGACACTTTCCAAACCACTTTTATCGGATGTAAAGTAAAAGCATGGATGGTTATGTACAACGTCTAAAGTTTCTAAAGAGTCTCTCAAAGTCCAGTCTACTTGGTATTGAAAATCATATGTGTTATAGAACGGCGGGTCTACTATAAAGAAAACATTTTCCTTGTCTTTATATTTTTCATACAACTCTGTCCAACGACATCTCACAAACTCTATACCCTCAGTATATTTTTCTATGTCCTCTTTGAAAACATTTGTATAGTTAAGATATAAAACTTTTGACATAAGTGTTTCAATGTCATGAACTCTTATAGAACCACTATACAATAGTCTAGAAGATATACTATCCCAGTCAATATACTCTGCTTTTTTCAAAACCTCTCTGACAGTATTTTTCTTATCTAATGGTATACGTTCCATCTTACCTATAGGTATCTTTTCTTTTAACTCTTTCAATATTTTGTTTGTGTCTGGTATATGTTTGAGACGGTTCATATAGTTGTCGAAGTCATTGCATATAATCTTTGAGTCAGGAAATACAGTATGGCACAAATGAGATATATAGAAACTTCCACCGAACAAATCTACAAATGTTAGACCATTCGGTAGTTTCTTAAGTTCTCTCAATAGAATATCTTTACATCTACTCTTATTTCCAAAGAAGGGTAACGGTGGTTTTGTAAAATTCATTTTATATATATATAATAAAAATGTTTTTACCTGAAAAGTGACAGAAAAGTGACAAAACATGAAAACATATATAATTTGTGAAAAGCTCCTGGAAGACCCGTATATAAGAACTTCATTTATACTAAACATCTTCAGGGGCTAGAGGGGCGCAGCCCTGGAAGCCCCACTACCTTTTTTTTTTTTTTTTTTTTTTTTTTTTTTTTTTAGATTCTTGCAAATCATCAAAAATAATTGTATTTTAAAAAACGATCAAATTATCCTTTCATTATTTTAAACTTAAATTAGTTTTTATGATTGACTAAAGCAATCATATTTATTCATCATTAAATAAACAAAAAAATAATATTTGAGAGTTATTTCAAAAAAAACACATTGAATTTATTCATTTGTCTCAATTTCAGTATTATAAATTTTTATAATTTCAATATTTTGAAATACACTTTTTAATATTTCAATATTTATGATATTTCAATGTATTAAGTGGTCTCAAATTGAGCTTCTCAAATATAAGTTGGCCTATTCAAATAATAAAATTAAATAATATTTAAAATAATAAATAAAAGTGATTGAGGTCATAGCAAAACGGCTGTTTCAGTCATTAATTCTTAAAAATAAAAAGGGTAAAAACTAAATAAAATGGGTAAAATTCAATAGTGTCTGTGCTATCGTTCAATTTGAAGGTGTCTTTTGAAACCGCAAGACACATTGAATTTTTGAATAGTGTATTATGGTTTGACAGACACCAATGAAAAAAATAAAATGATATTTATTTTAAATATATAAGATCCTTATATAAAATATAAATATTTTATCGTTTCATTTTCTTGTTTTAGAAATGTTTTTTATTGAAAAATCAATAAAACTAACTCCAAAATAAAATTTTTGATTTAAAGACACTATGATGACACCAGGCAAATCTTCCAAGACACCTATCGTCGGGAATCTAACAACCCTAATTTCTATCGAACTTACTCCAAGCAAAAATAACTTAGTCATTGCACCAACACAAGACCCATTCACTCTTACAGAAGTAGTGGGAACAAATAAAATGTCATTCGCCGACTTTTGCAAAAACAAAGTTGACTTAGACTTTGGTTTCTCAAACCTCAACACTGAAGTAAACTATTATTTCAATGCTGCTGGAGATGCTTGGGACCCAGTTAAGTTCACATGCGAAAAGTTTGAATGCAAGAGAATAGAAAGCAGACTTGCAGTCTATATGTTGGACCCAGATATTTCAAATGCTTTAGCTGCCAAATATATTGCAGTTCCACTTATGTTCCCTATACACCAAATATCTGTCAAAGACTTTGCAGGTGAAGTTGGAAACCAAAGTGCTGACCCAGGTGCAAGAACAGATATTGCTTTAACAACTGCAATGAAACATGCAGATACTATGTTTGTACTGTTCAGACGAACTATAAATGACTATTCTTGCTTCTACAACCCTGGTATTAAATACCATATAAACATAGATGGCAAATATTATCCAAGAGAAGAATATTCTACAGTTGAGGATATGAGGTCATACAACTTGACATTAGATGCTATGAACTTTAACAACAACTTCACAACAACCATTAACCCTGAAATGCAAAGTTCTATTATGCCATATGTGAAAGTATGGACTCATACAGGAGGTCAAAAAACTCAATATACAAATGGAGACCGTTCAAACTTTTGGCTTGGCATTCCATTTGCTGACTCAGAAGACTTTATGGGTGGTATTTCAACTGTTGGTACAGTTCAAATACAATATACTGGTGACAGAGACGGTCCAGATGAATTGAGAGCAAAGAAGTTTACAAAACCAATAGCACTTTTCACGGAAGATGCTCTTTTGAAGATTCGTTCGATGAAACCTGCTGGGGCTCCTCAGATTGGCATAACGACAGCTTCCATCGAGCAGATTTTGGCAGCAGGTCAGTAAGTTGTTCTTGAACTGACTTCTCTCCGTCAAATATTGACAGTACGCCAGTTTTGACATAATATTGTAAGATAAACTTTCCTTTAGAAATATCGGTCAGTTTTGTTGTTATATTTTTGTCTGCTTCAAGAACTTTCACCATTTCAGTTATACCAACTTTCTTTGCTTATGAAAATATTTTGGTTCAGCAAATATTGCTATTCTATAACATTTTCCATTGTTTGTATAAAGAACTATTCTGTCAATGAACTTGTATTGTTTGTGTGTGTAAACTTTGTTCTGCTTCAATTCGAAGAGATACTCAAATACGTCCATCTTTTTATTCTAAGTAAAATGTCATTTCCGAAAAATAGAAGCGTAAGTGTTTCAAAAGGTTTAATGGCGATGGCAGATGTGAAGTTAAATTCACCAACTCAAACAAACAGTCAAAGTGTTGTTGTCAATGTCAAAGAAAGAGATGTTGAAGTGGGGAAACCATACGAAGACGAAGATGGTATAACAATAGTTCCTGTAAAAGAACAACCAACATACCCTGAAGTTAGCAGAGACTTAAGTTCTGTTGCAGATATTCGAAAACGACTACAAGACAAACTTAAAACAAACTTAAAACTCAGGAGAAGATTTGTCAAGCTTTGGGTATAATGTTAAACTTGGTCGAACACAACCCTGTAAAAGTGAACTCATATGTCATCGCACCTCATGAAGTTTTGAAAGAACTATTGAAACTTTTGACAGAGGCAGACGATATAAACATCAAAGAAATAGAACCCGACATTGCTTGCTGTGGTGTTTCATACAATGTCATTGACAAGATATACGTTATGAAAGGAGGTGAAACGTTGAACTTAAAATATAGTTTCCCAGACGTCATAAAAATATTTGACGACCACAACATTTCATTAAAATTTACTTGCTAAGTAAATGGCAGAAGACATAGTGGTTTATACTATTACGACTAAAAACCCTGAGTCATATAATTCTATAACAACAAACTTACAAAGTCCTCAAGGACGATATTGTAAACTAACCTTAAACACAATGACGACTAAAGCCTGTTTTGCTCTTTTGACACCAGAAGACTTTATTGTTGTGAATGGTAAAAAATACTCCTTTGAAGATACTTACTCAGATATACCACCAACAGGTTTTGTTGACTTATTTAATACTTTACGTACGAGTGTAACATGTGCTGCAACTAGAGCAGGTTTCATTATGTTTGGATGTCCGACTGAGTTTACTATAAAGATATGAGCTATAATACAAAACTTATTTCTGGTTTTTACTACCAACAGTTTCCTATAACAGGAAAAGGTGTCATACAAGGAATGTCTATTCCATTGACATTAAGCACACCAAATCTTATATATTGTTTCAAACTTAGGTTCAAAGTGTTATTCGAATGTCGACAGAAACTATTATGACCAAAAGATACTTATGCGTATAAACAATACTTTCTCTGCTGGTTTGCCTATTGTTCATTCGAATGCAGAATTTTCAACCTTAGTGAACTCAAACACTTTGGCAAGTATAACGTTGACATTAGTTGACGCAAACTTTGTTCCTGTAAAACTTTTATGTCCTATGTATTTGTCAATGACGGCAGAAAGTTTCGAATTGGAAGATGCAACTGGTGAAAGTATTGTATTACAAGAACAACTTCAACAACAAAATAGCTCAAGAACAACAAATGGAACAACAAAGTCAAGAATAAAAATAATATTTTTTTTATTTTTATAAAAATGTACAGAATAGATGTTTCAGATTTTTATGACTTCCAAGCCTTCAGAAATATGTGTCCATTTAGAGACTATAACAAAGCAGTCGAGAATTTGAAACGTTTAGTCATTTATGTCGACTCTGCCCCAGAATGTTATGTCATGAAAGAATGGGATGTTGTCTTTAACAAACCTAAAGCGACAATAGTTTCAGAACAAGAATGTAGACAGAAACTTAAGAAAATAAAAGTTGTACAAGTTGGAATGAAGATGTTAGATGCTTGGGATATCTTATTGTCAAAGTTAGAAGATTTTTCAGTTCGAGGTATAAAGTTCTATACACCTTCTCCAAACTTCTATTCTATCTTCACTGGATATAAATACGAACAAGTAGAATGGAAAGAAAATATTATAGAAGCTTGGTTAGACCATGTCAAAGAAATTATATGCAATGGAAACGAAAAGGTTTATGAGTATATCTTATGTTGGTTTGCAAACATCTTACAACATCCAAGTGCTAAAAATGAAACTGCTCTCATTATAATTGGAAAACAAGGAACAGGTAAGAATACTTTCTTTACAGATATTTTGTGCAAACTATTAGAAGGTTATTCGAACCCTAATATGACAAACTTAGAAAACATCTGTGGCAAGTTTAACTCCTCAATTGAGAATATGAAACTTATAGTTTGCAATGAACTTCAAAGTATAGATACAACAAAAGTTTTAAACTCAGATGCTTTGAAGAGTCTTATAACAGATAAAGTTGGAGTTGTTGAAAGAAAGTATAAAGACTCAAGAGTTTGTGAGAATGTTGCAAACTTCATTATGGTTTCAAACAATACTGTTCCGATGAAGTTAGAAAGTTCTGACAGAAGATATGTAGTTGTCAGAACGTCAGATTCTCATATGCAAGATACAGAATATTTTGACGACTTAGCAGAAACTTTGACATCTGACTTTTACAACCACTTGTTCTCATATTTCATGACATTAGATATTTCTAAGTTCAATCCAAGACAAATTCCACATACCGAAGAAAGACAACATTGTTAGAAGCAAACAAGAGTGTATATGAACTGTTTATAGATGAGACTAACTTTGAGTGTTTAGATGAAAGGTCATTGTACGATTCGTATAAACAATATTGTCAAGAATATGGTTATATGGCAGCGTCTAAACGAACATTCTTGGCAAATGTCAAAAGTCTTTTAGATGTTCAGAACGGCGTATATACAAAGAAAAATTTTTATGAGTAAATTTTAAAAAAAATATTTTTTTATCCGATAGAAAAGATGACGAAATATATTTCAGTCAACAAATATATGTCAGGACTTAAAGAAGAACTAGACCCATTCGCTTATTTGAATGTTTACTTCTACCATTTTGAAAAGTCTTCATTCAGCAAAGTTTGGAACATCGAACCAGTTAAGTTTGCTATTGTGACTAAAAATGGTGCGAAATTTGAAGACTTAGACATAGAAGGTTTGTTAGCAGTCAAAGAAAGTTTTGACAGAAGGTTCTCAAAACCTTAAAGAAGGCAAAGCATACAAACTTGTTATACCTTATGAACCAAAGAAAGCAGACGACTATGAATATTATGAGTCTAAGATAGTTGAAGTTCAAGGTAAATTGGGTAAAAAGATTTTAGAGTCTAAGCCAGTGTTTTACTCCTAAAGAGGAAGAGAACATTGACATTGACCCAGAAATGTTCTAAAAATAAAATTTTATTTTTACATGTCAAATTTTTTTTCTCTGGAACTGGTTCAGGTTCTTTTTTTCTTCTTCTACTTCTTTTCTTTCTTCTCTTCTACTTTTTTCTCTTTCTTTTCTTCTTCTTCTTCTTCTTCTCTGGTGGAGTTATGTCAAACTTCTCAGAACCATATTTTTGTAAAAGGTCTTTGTCCTTTAATAGCTCTTCTATTCTGTTTTCTATTTCATCTTCAAGAACAGCGCATGTGTCTTTTTGCATTCTAAGAACTTTTGTTGGACTTCATCTTTCAATCGGTGTCATCTCTGTCAACAAGTCTGTCATTGACAAATTTTAAGACTGCTCTGCTTAATGTTTTATGGTTCTTGTCATATTCCCAGAAACAGAACTTTAGAACAAATTCACCTTTCTTGTTTACACTATGTAAGATTTTATGGTCGACAGATGTTTTGCTGTCAAAAAGCTTGTCTCGAATATAGATAGCGAAATCGCTAGACATTTTCTAAAAGATAAAAATTTAATTTTTCTAAAAATATGTTAGAAAAAAATTTGCTGACATTGACAAGAAATTTGAGAATGTTTTAAACAAGAACAAGAGGAAGTTAGAAAATGCTCAGATAAAGCCTATACATGACAAGTTCTTATTTGCTCAGAATGGTATAACAGGTCTAATTGCACCACCTGGGTCGGGGTAACTTTCACTTATCTTAAAATGGCTGCACAACAACAAGAACTAGATGAGAAGAACCCATTCTATGAGTTAGTTGTTATTTGTTCGACTTCTGGTCAATTTGACCAAACCGTCAATTCGTTCAAAGATATTATAAAGAAGTCTAAGTTAGTATGTATAAAGGATACTGAGTTGTTAGATTGGATAAAGAAGTACCAAAGAAGAGTTTTGAAGTATAATGCTATAAATGAGTATAAAACGAAGTTTAAAGACCCAAATGAGGAAATGCAGAGAATATTAGAGAAGAAACACTTCAGAAACAAACAGAAAGAGATAGAATACATTTCGAAGAAATTGCAATCTTACGATTGGAAAACGTACCTCATAGATGTCTTCTTATCTTAGATGACTTTGCTTCTCATCCTTTGTTAAAGAACAGAGAACAAGATATGTGTCGAATTCTTAAGAAGCTCAGACACTTTAACATCTCAGTCGTAATATGTGTACAGACAGCAAAGAGTTTAAGTAAGGATGTTAAAAGAATACTTACTGACATTATACTTTTCCCCGGATTGTCCGAAGACGATTTCATGGAACTTATGAAAGAGTCCATGGCAGGTAAGTTTGACAGACATGAACTATGGAGAAGTACAAAGTCATACAAGACCCTCATACTTCTTTCAGAATTCATATCTACGCAAACAAAGTTCAAATTGTAAAAAGTCAAGCTTGAAAAATAAATGGTTCATTTACTCTGCTTGTTTGAAGTTGTCAAAATACTCTGTTATTTTTTTCACGATTTTCATAGAGTTTTAGGCTAGACCGATAAAATCCGGTCTAGAGAAATTTCACGATTTTCATACGGAATCTCTTCTCTCGGTTCTCCGAGGGAAGCAAGCATATGAGGAAATTCATGAAATTTCATACGGAATTCAGCAAAAATAATGTTTATGTTAGAATGTTAGATCTAACATGTTTTCTAACATGTTTTCTAACATGGTCTAAAACATACAAAATTCATGAAATTTCATACGGAATTCAATAAAAATAATGTTTATGTTAGAATGTTAGATCTAACATGTTTTCTAACATGTTTTCTAACATAACTATTTACAAGCGTTTTACATGGTATATGTTGCGATGGTTCATGACTCTAAACAATTTTCGTAGCTTCTATTTCTTCTGTCAGTATGTCAAAAGTTTTAACGATACCGAAAGTTTCTTTATACTTCTTCTTGACGTCAGATAGAAGGAAATCGTCAGCAGTTGGATAGTTTTTGTTCAGAAATTCTAACATGTTCATTTTATCTTCTGCTGGTTTTTCTGCTTCTTTTTTAAATCTGCATAGTCGTTTCGCATACGTTCTATCTCTTTGACGGAGTAGTTATATTTCCTCATTGCTGCTTTACATTTTGAACATTGCGGGTTCATTTTTGCGTTATATTCTGAAACCTTACCTGCTAAACAACCAAGGCGTCAATGGTTTTCTTCATCTCGAACATAGCGGGTCTTATTTGTTCGTTCCATACCTTACCCCTACTATCTTTATCTCTTATTTCCCAAACACATTTTGCAACTAATGAAACAAAGTTGTCGTAGGTCTTAAATTCTTCGGATTTGTAAAGGTCAGAGATGTTCTTATATACCATGTCGCAATCTTTGTCCATAACCTTATGGTTGCAATGAAAACCAAGGAATTCATAATTTACCTTTCGTATGAACTTCTTTATTTCTACTGAGTCAGTTGCTTTGACTTCTATTTCGTCAAATTCGGGAATGGTTAGTTTTTGTTGTTGGATTTCAGGCAATTTGGTAAATGGTCAATAATGTCCTGCATTTCATAAAGATACTGTTCATTTGTTTCATCTTTCGCACTACAGTCTAAATTACTTGTTAAAAGTTCTTGCTTTATCTTCTGGATTTTTGTTTCGAAAGTATATGAAGAAGGAATGAAGTTTTTCATCTCTACTAACATAGATGTTGGATTCATAACTAGCGAGTTTGGTGCTGTAGTTGTTTGAATTGTTGTTGTGCCGATTGTTGAAATCATGTCTTTTATACAAAATAAAAAAAATAAATAAAATAAAATAAAACTAATTTTATTTTTTATTTCGGGAAAATTCATGAAAATTCAAGAGTTTTAGACCATGTTAGAAAACGTGTTAGAAAACATGTTAGATCTAACATTCTAACATAAATTATATTTTTGGTGTAAATTTCATGAAAATTCAAGAGTTTTAGACCATGTTAGAAAACGTGTTAGAAAACATGTTAGATCTAACATTCTAACATAAACATTATTTTTGCTGAATTCAGCAACAAAATTCAAATTGTAAAAAGTCAAGCTTGAAAAATGTAAGTGTTTAGTCTTAGTAAGATGGTAGCTTCTTAAAGCAAATACCATTGCTGAGTTTTATGTACGTGAAGAGAAGTACAATGAATTCAATTACGAGTACAATTGCAATGACAACTAAGGCAACTATTTTTGTCTTTTGCCAGCAAGGGTACTTCTTCTCTTCCAATGGTTCGGCAGAACTATACTCACTCATGAGAAATGCCAAAACGGTTTAATAGAAAAAGTGTTATTTTTTCATGTCCGAAGACTCGAAGGTGCAACACTTCCAAAATACCGACGAACTCAGAAGAGCAGCATGGCAGTATGTTCTTGACAACTTCTTTGAGTTCTCCAGGCACACCTTGGAAAATGCTGAAGAACTCCGACACAGAGAATTTGGAGAAATTGCACTCCAATACTACATTGACAAACAAAGGGTAAACAAAGGGTAAACAAAGGGTAAAATAAGACTAAAAACTTAAGGTTTAAAAAAGTGACATTTTTATGAGCTCCGAGTCACCGAGAAAACTTGGTCAGATGTTAGCAGCTTACTTCCCTGAGGAGGATGGAAGCGTTACATACGTAAGGTTCAAAAACAACGAACCTGGAATTGCGTACCAAATTCGCAATTACATGACCATGGAAGAGTACGAAAGGTTCCTACAAGAGAAACCAGCTCTAAACAACTCAGAAAAGAAAGAATAAAAAGTTTAACTCGTAATTGTTTATTTTTTTACTTGTATGGGCAAGCTGCAAGAATGAAGTCGACTATCTCAGTCTTTGTCTTGACCAGTTGGACTGCTCTTGCGAGTACGTCTGTTTTGCGGTCTCCAGCTGGTGTCTGACCTTCGTAATTGCGCATGTTCTTGAGAGCTCCAGTTGTAAATGATTGTAGGATGAAGAGTCTCTCAGACTGCTTGAGGTAGTCTTCACGGTCACGAACCGAATCTGTGGTACGAGTCGAATCGGTCGATTTGAGGGAAGAGACTGAAAGCCTGTCGTCTTCCATAGGGGCTGTGGCATAATCTTTGCGTAAGCGGTTCAGACCTTCTTCGAACTCTTGGTCTCTCTTGGACTGAGATTGGAATTGCTGGGGTGGAGCTTGCTGGAACATCCAAGGGTTGGGGAAGTAAGGCATAGGCTGAGGAGGGTAGTTCGGGAAGCCTTGTAGTGGAAATTGGTAGTAACCTTGAGGTGGAAATTGGTAGTAATTTGGTGGAGGGACTTGCTGGAACTGAGGTGCAGGGGCTGGTGCTTTAGGTTCCTCTGGTTTGGGAATGGACTCGGTTGGTGGGACGTCGGACATTCGTCTGTGGCTTAACCGTCGGACCACAACGATAAAAATCTCTGCTCCTAGCAGTACTGCTACTGACAGTAGCAGTACTTTTACTGACAGTAGCAGTACTTTTTCTGACAGTAGCAGTACTTTTTCTGACAGTAGCAGTACTTTTACTGACAGTAGCAGTACTTTATCGTCGAAAACCCTCTCAAATTTTCCTTTTTACTGCTCCTAGCAGTACTTTTACTGCTCCTAGCAGTACTGCTACTGACAGTAGCAGTACTTTTTCTGACAGTAGCAGTACTTTTTCTGACAGTAGCAGTACTTTTACTGACAGTAGCAGTACTTTTACTGACAGTAGCAGTACTTTTTCTGACAGTAGCAATGGTCGAGGTCGAACCGACCGACGAGGCAATTTACCTAATTGAAATTAACGAGCTTGTTAAAGACTTCCTCAGGCAGAATGTAAAAGGCAAGCTTGTTAACTGTTGGATAACGGGAAGGGCTGCCTTGAATCTCGAGACTTCGACTGGAATTCCAATTCAAATACCAGACGGGACAGCCTACGACGACATAAAGCAAGCAAAGAAAGAAGCTCTTCTCAAGTTCTTTGCCAAGCGTCCTTGGATACTACTTCCAAACAGAGAGAACCCTTTCCCAAGAATGAGCCAAATTCTCAAGGGTCTCCTTCACTTCTCGGGTCAGCCGTTCTACATAACCTGTGAAGGCGACATCCAACCAGTTCAGTAAACATCTCATTTTCACTTCACTTTTTTTATGTTTTTACTCACACTCGTACTCAACAGGTTTGTGTACAACTATTTCAACTGTGAACCTTGTATTGACCGGTCTTCCTGTAAATGCAAGTTTGGTCAATACACAGTTTATGGTGGCAAGAAGGACAGTGGGGAATGTTATTCTGACATCTGTTGTTGCGCTCGAGAGAGATTTGAAATTTCAGAGCCACCTCCCCCAAGAACTCCAACACCAACACTCAAGTTACCAGAGTCTCATGTGAAGAAGAAGCCTTCTGGTAAGTTTCTTATAGCCATATACATGGCACGCTTTGAGTAAAAACATTTTTTTCATTTTTTGAATGAAGCAAGTTAAATTCGTCCCACACCAAACTCAATGGACCGATGAAGAGTTTCAAGCCATGCTTGAAGACGTTGAGAACGACATAGACGGCGAACTTGAAGGAGCTCAAACCACAATTGCAACCAAAATTGCACAAGTCAAGGAACAGATAGCTCCACTTAAAGCTACCAAAGCTACTCTTGACCTCATGGATACTTACCGTTTAGAAGTAAAGAGTGGAATAAGACAATTAAAATTAAAACTTCTAAACTACGAAGCTATACTCCAAAAGTTAGCAGAAATGAGAAGACTTTACCAGAGCTACTTACATGTAAGGGACTTACCTTCAAGCAGTCCGACCAAAGATGAATTTTCTGACATTGTCCCAATTTTGTCCGAAAGTCAGCTCAGATGTTTCGAACTGCTCCCAACATATCCAGAATATGAACGTTTGCCTGAACTCTTCCGCAATCTCAAAAAACGTTTTTTGGTTCTCATGTTCGAAACTTTTATCGGAAGAGACAACAAACGTTCAGAAGAAGAACAAGATATTATTTTAAACTTGTTGTATGACTTAACCGTCATAACAAGCTTTTTGAAGTAAAACCGTCATTCTCAAACCACTTCATTTTTTCGATGTCCGAACAAGCACCGAAGCCGAACACAATAGCAGATGTCCTTTCAAGGTTGCCAGACAAGCGCCCAGTTCAAATTCAAATTATGCATTTGAAAGCTCATCTGACAAACACCGTTAAGACTCTCCAAAGTAGTCTTATGGAAGAGATGAAGGGACTTAAAGGTGAGTTCCTCATGAACCAAGCTTCCAATGAGAAATGCCTGAATGATTTGACGGAAACCTTGCGCATTTACGCGAGAGAGAACCGAGACCTTGCCAGACTCATCTACCGTTTCTTCGAAGAGATAGACGCCATCTGGAAGGTACTCGGAAAGGACAGAACATGCAACACCGTAATTCGTGAACACAGAATTGAAGAAGGAATTGTCGAGGAAGAAGAGAAACACGAAGAAGAGAAACACGAAGAAGAGGAAGAAGAGAAACACGAAGAAGAGGAAGTTTGGGCAACCCTTGTTGCCGATGACACTTACGAAATTTCCCAACCCTACCCATACCAAATCCGCAACAGGGAGACCGGCAAGGTTCTTACCCCAGTCCTCAACAACTTGGGACACTTGAACCTTAACCTTCGGAATCGCGGTTCAATTTCCATGGGCAAGCTTGTCGCAATTCAATGGGTTCCAAATCCAGGCAAGAAGACGAAGGTCAGACACATTGACGGTGACAAGCTCAACAACCGTAAGGAGAACCTCGAGTGGTTCTAAGAGTAAAAAAATTTTATTTTAGGGGGAAACCCCAAGTAAATTTAGGTGTTTATTTGGATAAGTATGTGAAATTAAGGTCAATTTGCAAAATTAGTTCCCGACCTTTGAATTGGACTCTTTCGTCATCCCAGTTGCGTAGGAGGTCGTCCCAGAGGAGTTGGTAGATTTGCCAATCCAAGGACGATTTGTCCTCCCAGGCATTGAGGATGTACTGCTCGTAGAGTCTCATGACCTCTCCCTTGCACCAGACACCCTCTTCCTTGGAACGTAAGGCTTCTTCGAAGTGCTCGAATGCGATTGGCTGCTTGACCATCCGAAATGACACTTTTTGTACGTTTGGTCAATGTTCGTGTCTCGTGCCATAGTCGACGAAAATACAGACAAACAGGTTATATATGAGTTTGAGACCAAGAATGGTGTAACTCGACCTGTCCGATTCAAAGACTCCGAGGGCGACCATGAAATTAAACGGAAATTACCTAGGAAGGAATATAAAATGGACTGGTTGCCACCACCTCCACCTCCACCACCTTTACCTGTTCCTCAAGTAAATAAGCCTTTCCCGTTCCCAAGAATTCCCACATTTTAATTCAAATTCGAATAAAAATTTTTTATTTCATGCAATGTTTTATTTCTGTGCCGTCTTCAAGTATGCCCCAGTACTTACGCTTGGAGAGGACATGAACTTCGGTGAAAATTTTGTCCAATTTGAATTGACCCATCTTCTCACCGACCATACCCATTTCAATGAGTTTGTTGTATCCTTCTTCGTTCGTCATGAGTGCGTCAATGTTCTCATAGTAAACCTTCACTTTGGATTTGACTTCCGAGAAGAATTTGTTGTAGTTGTCAAGGACTGCTTTTGCGAACTGAGGGTAAGACCAATGTTCGACAATAGGTTTTAATGTGGTTACTAAGCCACTTTGACCTTGAGTGAATTCGTACTTCAAAACAAAAGGAGAAAACCTTTCAACAAAGTTGTCGACCTTCTCATAATGTTTACTCTTCATCTCTTGAGGTTTTTTAATGGAATATCCCATGTCGAATTCATAAGCAATTTGAGTGTCATTGCAAGTTTGGGGTTTGAAGCTTTCCTAATATCATACAGTTGTTGTATGACTTTTCCAACTGTATAGTTCCTTCCGGGAACTCACCATCTTCGTTTGGAATTCCAGTCGGAATATATTGGACAAACCTCATGTACGCAGCGTTAAGGTCGACATAGTATATCTTTTCGTTTGAGTCGAACTTGTCGCAACCAATTGGTCCAGTTTGTGGAAATTCAAGTGAGTCTCTTATCTTCTGAGAAACTTCTCCTGTTATCTCATAAACATCGTCGAAGCAACCTGTTTCATATAAAACCTTCTGACCTAACTCAGATGCTCTCCAATACAATTTGACGTCAATTGGATGTCTCAATGGAAGTTTATTTATAGCATCTTGAAGTTCTTGCAACCTCATTGGAAGTTCTTCTGGTTCAGGTTGGTATCCGAACAATCCAACTCCTTGTGGAATTGTGTACTTCTTTTGTACTAGAACTTTGTCTGGAACAACTTTTGGTCTTGCTAACAGTGAAAAGTTTGTTTCGTCTTTTGGTACAAAAGTTTCTGTAAGCTTGTCATCTGGAATTGGTTCCAACAAACCTTTCTCGAAAAGAATGTTTACAGCTCTGACAATGTTGCACTTGCCTTTTCCGAACAATGGGTTTGTAAGACTTTCGTTCAACATGAAGTGGTTGTGGACAATTACAATCTTCAACCATGGTAAGTCTTTGTCAACACAATAGTCGTCATGTGAAGAACCTTTAGCTGTAGGTATGTTGACTCGGATATTGACATTTGCCAACGGTGCAATTTTTGCCAATTGACCTCTGAGCATGTACCTCGTCTTCACACATGACTCAAGATACTTCATCTTCTCATCTGTAACAAGACCAGAGTTCCTGAGACATGTAAGAATACAAGGTTCATTGACAATTGTTTCAATTGAATTGTAAATTCCATACCTTGTCAAGTCAATGTCAGACTTATTTATGAAGGGGAAGTATCCAGCATGTTGTCTGACTGCTTGAGGGTTAGGTTCATGCCATTCGAACTTGACACTTGCAATTCCTTCAATTGCATTCAAAATGTCTGAGTCTGAGTCAACCATTTGTTCTCTCTTTGTAGTCTTGAAAGCGTCAAGAAGTTTTGCGGCTGTTTGTTCATTGCCATGTGCATAGTAAATGTGACCATCCAAATCTGTTATGGTCAATCTGAGATTGTGTCCTTTCTTATTTCCGTCTTGAATTGCAGCAAGTACTCCCATGAAGCCTTCTTTGTTCTTTCCTTCGTCAAAGTTTACTGTAAAGGTTCGACCAGATGTAATTTGACTTCTAACTTCACGATACTTCTCATATGCATATCTTGTTCTTTCCATGGGAGCATGACCATCCTCTGCACTACCTTTTTTCCTTCTCAAAGGATGCAATTGTTCGTCATGTTTCCAGTAGAATCTGGCAAAGCCGTCGTGTCCTTCAACTTGAGGTTCACTAACATCGAAAGGCATGTCCATAAGACGTTCTTCTTCTAACCTCTCTAGTCTGTTTGGATAATTGGCACGTGCTGTTTCCAAATCCATTTCGTAGCGAAGACCAGCCAGTTTGTCATAGACTTTTATGGGTCTTCCCTTCCTATATTTAAAATTCTTCGAAACTCTCCAACCATATCTTTGCAACTCTGCTTTTATTCTAGCAGACTTTCTATCCATTCTATATGGGGGCATTTTTATAAAAATAAAAAAATATTTTTTTTCTTTACTTTACATAACCACCTGCTGCCATAAGTCTTTGACGCCAACCCATACCAGCTAATGAAGGTTGACTTGGTTTAGTTTGGAAACTAAACTTTGGTTTTGGTTTATCTTCAGTTTTTGGTTTTTCTTCTTCTATCGGTTTTTCGTCACTTTTCGGTTCCTCTGACTTTACCCCACCTGCAGGAACAGTTGTGTCGTCAACATCTTCATAAATATCATATGCCATTTGTTTTTGTTTTCCTTTCAACTTTTTGTGTTTGTTGTAAAGTTTAGAATATTTCGACTCTAAGTCAATGAGATGTTCTATAATGAACTGTTGGTCAGTGAAGTAAACTTTTCCATCTGTTGTCTCGAAAGCTCCTTCAGACTTCAATATTTTATTTGTGAGAGTCTGTTTCTTTTTTGAGATACTAGCCGTTCCATTTCTATGAAAAGTGACTTTGTAGTTAGGGTTTGTATTTCCAGACCTGGCACTTTCTATTATTGAATTTTTCTCTTCATCTGTAAGTTCTTTGACAGGTTTTGACAATGGTTCTGAACTTTTTGTTTGTGGTGTCAAATCTACCGTTTCAACTTCTTCGGTCATTTCATCTCAGTAAAAAATTTTAGTTTGGTTTGTTTTCAACTGGTTGTTTAGGTTTTTTAAGTCGGTCTAAAACTTCCTGAGGTATAGGAAGAACTTGACAAACACGTGGTGTAACTGCTGGAAGTCGACAAATCCATCTTGAACCCATTTGTCTCAATGCTGTATTGTTCATTTCATCTCGGTAAAAAATTTTACATTCCCCACGTTTGAGGCGGTTGAGGTTGGTTATTGTTTACCCACTGTTGTGCATGGTTATATCCTCTGTTAAAGAATCTTTCACCTTGGTCCATATAGTGTCCTGCTTGGTTATAGTAGTCATTTGCTTTGTTATAATAGTTTCCTGCTTGTCTTCCTACATTGTCCATCCATCCTTGAACTTTTCCTCTTGTTTCAGGATTTGGAATAAGATTTGCTGCATCTCGTGCTACATCCCAACCTTTCTGTACAGTTTGTATAATAGGTTGTGCTTTCTCTTTCAGTATACCTAATGTACTCAAAATCTTCCTTCCAATTCCAAATGCACCTCTGGCTATTGTTCCCACTGCGGGTAAAAATCTGGATGCAACTCCTGCTAATGCGCCAAATAAACCCATTTCTTATAGGGTAAAAAATGACGAATCCGAACAAGGACCCCTATGTTTCTAAAGCGACAAAAAAAGCACTCATGATAAAAATCTTTAGTTCAACACCAAATGCTTGGTTTATGGATATCTTGGAAAACATTCCGAGGTATAGAGAAGATGGACCACCATACTGGCTAATATTTATCGGTCAAAACACAAGATACTGTGAAGCCATACCATTACAGTCCAAAAATATTTTAGATATCTTAGCAGCTTTGACAATATTCGTTGACAAATACCATCCAACAAAACTGACATCTGACTGTGAAAGTTCTTTCAAATCAGATGATGTAAAAAACTATCTGCGTTCAAAAAATGTAAACCAATATTTCATTGTCGACCAAAACCATTCTGCTCTTGGTGTCATTGACGGTTGTATAAAAATGTTAAGAGACTTAAACCAACCACAAGGTGGTGAAGCAAATGAAATGTCATATGACGACAAATATAGACACTTCTCCATGGCAAAGATGAGACAAGTTTTAAATATTTACAATAGCCGTAAACAAAAAGGTTTGGGAAACCACTCCCCCGAAGAAATGAAAAACAACCCTGACTTAGAGAAAGACTATATATTTAACAATTTAGTCAAAAGAGACAAACAAGAAAGAATGCCGGGCTTCAAACTTCAGAAAGGTGACAAAGTAAAAATAGAAATACCTAAACGCGACCCATATGAAAATACTATTGACTATGACAACAATGGGAACTCGACAGGTACTCGCATTCGTGTTCGTAAAAATAGAAGAAAGTATACAAGAGAATATTATGAAGTTTTAGGCAAACATGGCAAAATGTACAGACTGCAAGCAGAAGATAAAACGACTATTGTCAGACCTCGTTTCAAACTTGTCAAAGTTCAAGGTGGTATACTTTCAAAGACAGTTCCTAACAAATATAAGACAACTCCTGACGAATATGCTAAAGAAGTTGAAAATGACGACTAAGCATTTCTATACCATGCGTAAACTGTCATGTAAGGTGGCATGTAGTCTTTACTTTGTCCCGTTGTTTGCGTATATCCCGAAACGCGATGTGTATGGTTTCCATCTCCCTGAGTGTCACCCCAGAAACAATTTATAGCAAACTGAACGTCGTCTTTAACATCATATCCTTTACCTTTTTTCATTGCTGACCAATCCCAAAATTTATGCTTATGCCAACCTGCTTGAGATGTACTTAAATCTATGTAGTGACTGTGCGCAGGTAAATTTTCACCTGAAATCGTTTTACTTCCTCCTGTTTCCTTTGAAGAGTTTGCACAATACAAAAACCTGTCAACTATTTGAGTCCAAGTTCCAAAACCCAGAACTGTTTCTGGTCTGGTAGAGTTCATTGACGTATAAATAGAGCCTATAGGATATAATGTTTGAAGCATTTCTGTCTTTAACGTTTGAAGCTCTGTTTTGTCAGCTTTTTTATCTAACTCATCGTTAACATATGTTTTGTCAGCTTTTTTATCTAACTCATCGTTAACATATGTTTTGTCAGCTTTGTTGTCATATAAATCTTGAGCAGTGAATTTAACTTTGTTTTCATCCTCCATGACATAGACATTTCTACATCTAGTGTATTTCATCGTCGTTATGTCATCCTCCGATGTTAAACCTTGTGGAAAGTTAGGAGGTTTCCAATACAATGCATCCCCACCAGTTCCATCAGGTTCTTCAACCGTTCCTGCAATATTTTCTATACCAACAGTTGCGAAGAAATCGTGTGTATGAGTCTTTTTAGAATATTCTTTGTCAGCTCTTGTCACTTCACTTGACATTTTATTGTCAACATATGTTTTATCCGCTTTGTCATCTAACATTGCTGGTAGTTCATCTACGTCATAGATGTTATGTGTATGGTGTTTTTGTGGGTATGTTCTATCTGTCCATGCGAGAATATAGTCTCTTGTTGCATCTACATACTCTTTGTCAGCTTTGTTGTCAATATCTGCCTTCAAAAGAAGTTCATCTATAGGTTTCTCGTTTAAAGTTCCTTTTGTTGGATTTATACAGACAGTATGGTTCTTATTGTCTTGAAACAGAAACTCATCTGTCATTGGGTTTAATGTCAGTTTTAAGTTTCCTTCTTTCAATGACTCAGATATCTTAGAATAGTTTGAAAAGTTTGTTGTGTTCTTATTTAGAGCTTGCACAATGAGTTGTCGGTTGTGTTGTATTTCTCTCATGGAAGCAATATCTTTCGACATTTTTATTGTAGATAAAATATGCTTCCAATAGAAAAAGAAAATTCAAGAGTTGCTACAACTAAACCATTAGATGAACTTTTTACTAATGTCGGTCAAAAGTTTGAGACAGAGACCGTAAAGCATGAAGGCTATCGTTTTGACTACCCATTAAGATGGTTAAGAGACCCATCTGTCACAAAAGCTATTGGCTTTCGTAGAATGAAGTTTGTGTCTGTAGAAGATAAAAGTTTTCCATTTATTGTAAGGTTTCATATAGATTATATATCTGAAGGGAAACGAAAAATGTGGGAAGAAATTGAGCTAATACAAGTTGACCTTTCATCTTCTCTACAGACTGCGTTAAAAAATATAGAAGATAAAATAAATTCATGTTATGCAAAATATGCTGATGAATATGCAAATACCGAGAGCACACTTTATGTGAGAATTGTATATGACAAACAAAATTCACAAGTGTCATTTCAAATCTACGAAGACAATCCAAAGAAAGACGAACAAATATATACAGAATTCACTGCAATGTCATGGTATTATTTGCAAAGAATGTTAAATCAGAAAGTCGAACTTCCTTTAGCAAATATTTACAGTCGATATGCAAGAGATGAACCATATTTATTTAAAGATGTTTTCGACCCAGCTGCTATTATTGTTCATGCTTCATTTTCTGGCGCCCAAAACTCTTTCTTATGCTTGGCAAATGACTTTTACGAAAAACCTACAAAGTTATACGAACCACCAAGTGGAAGTATTTCAGACTTTCAAGTATGGTTTACTACAGATGGAAGAAAAAGAATAATTCCATTATACCATGCGTTTTACTTAGAACTTAGTTTCATATACAACTACTATCGAACGGTAAAAATATAATTTTTTAATACGGTTGAGGTGTTGGATTTGGTTGCCAACTAGACTGTGGTGCAGGTTCAGGCTGTTGTATAACAGGAGCTTGCTCTTCTGGTTCAGGGTCTTTAGGTATAATACCAACAAACTGACCTACTCTTTTACCAATATTTTTGACTCCGTTCCAAATTCCTCTTCCGACAGATTTTATTCCATTCCATATACCTCTTCCAACTCTTCTGAAGAAGTTTCCAATACTACTGAAGAAACCCATTTTACTATATGTAAAAATCTAATGTCCGCCTAGTCTCTTACGTTTCCTGTTGAGTTCCATAGCATTCTTTAACTGGAGCTCATACATTCTGTTTCTCCTCTGGTAGAAAACATATTCTGGGTCAACTCCTGTGTTCGCGTCATCTGCATAAAGTTGTTTATATCCCACTTCAGGGTTTGTATAAAACTCTTTCCATCTCATATTTGCATACCATGGTGGCAAACCTAACGCAGCGTCATTTGACATGGCAGTTTGCATTTGTACATCTGTTGGCACTTGACCATAGTTTGCCATTGCAGTTTGTATTCTAACTTCATTTGGAATATTCTCTGGGTTTGGTTGTCCAGGTTGCTGTGCATTCGCTAAGTTCTGTGCGTCCATTTAATATTAGATAAAAATATCTCTTACGAGTACATATGCTGAACATTTGCAGGCATTGGTTCATCTTCATATTCTCTGTACTTTTCTGCCACGTCAAATAAATAAATGACACAATGGAAAAAACCTAAAACAAGTAGTCCTATTTCAAACCACATTTACTTACTAATAAAATTTCTTTGTTATGACACTTTCTCCAGTTTATAGGACCTCTCTCATATTCTATCTTGTCATATATAAACTCATAGTCATGTATGTCCTCTAACCATCTCATAACGGTTTCCAAACCACTTTTATCGGATGTAAAGTAAAAGCATGGATGGTTATGTAAAACGTCTAAAGTTTCTAAAGAGTCTCTCAAAGTCCAGTCTACTTGGTATTGAAAATCCCATGTGTTATAGAACGGCGGGTCCACTATAAAGAAAACATTTTCCTTGTCTTTATATTTTTCATACAAATCTGTCCAATGACATCTCACAAACTCTATACCCTCAATATATTTTTCTATGTCCTCTTTGAAAACATTTGTATAGTTAAGATATAAAACTTTTGACATAAGTGTTTCAATGTCATGAACTCTTATAGCACCACTATATAATAGTCTAGCAGATATACTATCCCAGTCTATATATTCTGCTTTTTTCAAAACCTCTCTCACAATATTTTTCTTATCTAATGGTATACGTTCCATCTTACCTATAGGTATCTTTTCTTTTAACTCTTTCAATATATTGTTTGTGTCTGGTATATGTTTGAGACGGTCCATATAGTTGTCGAAGTCATTGCATATAATCTTTGAGTCAGGAAATATTGTATGGCACAAATGGGATATATAGAAACTTCCACCGAACAAATCTACAAATGTTAGACCATTCGGTAGTTTCTTAAGTTCTCTCAATATAATATCTTTACATTTACTCTTATTTCCAAAGAACGGTAACGGTGGTTTTGTAAAATTCATTTATATATATATAAAAATGTTTTTTCCCTGAAAAGTGACAGAAAAGTGACAAAACATGAAAACATATATAATTTGTGAAAAGCGACACATTATATAATGTTTTCGACCCAGAAGAAGGCTTCTTCCCAGAAGCAATGGAGGAAGAAGAAGAGTCCTCTGAATTCACACCAGAAGACTAACAATTTTCCGAATAAAAACTTCATTTATACTAAACATCTTCGGGGCTAGAGGGCACGAAGTGCCTGGAAGCCCCACTACCTTTTTTTTTTTTTTTTTTTTTTTTTATATTCATTCAGCTTGTCTTGATATGTCATATTTTCGCAATTTTTTGTGAGAATTCAAAATAAATATGTATAGCGAGGTTAATGAAATTAAGGCTGTGATTACAACCCATTCATTATGTGCTGCTTCTTCTAAACTATATATTATACTGCTGATTATTCCCCAAGTAGCATTTGATTTTAATTTTTATGCGAATTTCAAAATTTGATGTTTTAACATCAGTAATTGAACACCTTGAATTCTAAAAATCATATTGTAATTCAAATTTTATTAATTGATCTTTCAATTGCGCGTTTAGAAAAAGGATGATATAATATTTTAAAAATATTATGTATGTATAATATGAATTTGAATAAAACTGTTCTTAGTATTAATGACCTTTGGTTCGCATTGTAAAATACGAAAAAAAATAAGTTATTTTTATTTGTTTACATATTGTGCCAATTTTCATTATCATACATGCTGTCTAAGCACTCATAGTAATTAAAGTAGTTGGATATGATGTTGACATATAATTGTAATTTATAAATTTATTTGATATGCAGCCTTAGTTAAAATTTTAATAAAATACAACTGAAACAAGCTACAAAATAACCAATGATATGCATATTTTAGCACGTCTAAAAAAAGTCAAATGTGAATTGATATATTCGATTTCTTTTGCAAAAATTTTAGTAAAATATTAATCTTTGATATATTTTCTGGATGTGTCAAAAAATTCTGATAACTCCTTTTGAACGATATCCTAGTTGAGTTAGAAGGGAAGTGAAAAATTGAATGCATCATCTCACCTCAGAGACCCTAGTCAAATATTTGAATCCAGTCAGGTGATGTGATATCGATCCAACCAAAAAATCTAGTGTATGTCAAATCTAGGTCCTCATAGGGAAGGATTTCGTGGATTACCAAATGCAGATAATGTGTATGCATATACAACAACAGGCGATCAAAGCAAACTTTTCGAACCATCTGTAATTTCATTTAATAAAGTTTCTGGCAATAATCCAACAGTTGTCATCAATCCTGATTCAAAGTTCCAAACGATCGATGGATTTGGAGCTGCTATTACAGGTTCCACAGCATATAACTTAAAACAAATGACTCAAGAAGCAAGAGACAAGTTCCTTAAAGATACATTCGATCCAGACACAGGTATGGGCTATTCTTTCATTCGTATTTCTATCGGTTGCTCAGACTTTTCTCTCAAAGATTTCACAGAATGTGATAAAGAAGGAATTGACAATTTCGCTCTTGATTCCGAAGATACAGACATTATCATCCCAATTATACAGCAAATTCTCAAGATTAACCCTTCTGTTAAAATTATTGCAACTCCTTGGACTCCTCCTATTTGGATGAAGGTTTCAGACCTGTCCACCCTTAGAAGACATAATTCCTTCATTTCTGGTTACCTTGATCCAAGACTTTACCAAGAATATGCTACTTATTTTGTCAAATACGTCCAAGCAATGGCCAAATACAATTTTCACATCTACGCCATCACATTACAAAATGAGCCACTTAATAAAGGCAACTCCGCTTCTTGTTTCATGGGCTACGAGCAACAAAGAGATTTTATTAAGACAGCTCTTGGTCCACAGTTCGCTGCAAACAACATTTCGACAAAGATCATTATTTACGACCATAATTATAACTACGATAACATTGTTACTCAAGAACATTATCCAGTTCACATTTACGATGACGCCGAGGCTAATAAATACATTGATGGTGCTGCTTATCATGCTTATGGTGGTTCCAACACAGAAATGGACTATGTTACTAGCAAATATCCTAATAAGAATTTATATTTCACAGAAATAGCAATTGGCGAATGGAATTACAATTTCCAGGGCGACTTGATGTGGAATACACGTGAAATCGGTATTGGAACCCTTAATAAAGGCAGCAAATGCGCAATCATGTGGAATTTGCTTCTTGATACAAACCATGGACCATATCGTCCAAATGGATGCTCCAATTCCTATGGAGCAGTTGATGTTAAAGTTCCTGGTTACTCAGAGCTCATTTACAGGTCTCATTACTATGATATGGCACATCTTTCCAAAGTTATTAAGCCAGACTCCATCAGACTTGGAACAACAGTCTCAGGAAGCTCAAATGTCTATGCTACATCAGCTATTAACACAAACGGATTCATTGGCGCTGTTTTACTTAATGATCAGGACCAAGACGTCACTGTTTCAGTCCACTGTGGCTCCCATGCATTTGATGTCCCGATGTCAAAGAGATCTGTTGTTTCCGTCATTTGGAAACAATAAATGAAAAAAAATTAATTTTAAATTTTAATAAATAGTTTCAAATATATATTGAATTTCCTCATATTTCTTCTGAACATAATTATCTAACACAATATATTATGATTTGAAACATTATACACAATCAGAATTTTGATTTTCTCTTTTTTTAATCTATAACCTTGTACAATGAAAAAAAAAAAAAAAAAAATGGTAGTGGGGCTTCCAGGGGCTGCGCCCCTTCTAGCCCTGATGATGTTTAGTATAAATGAAGTTTTTATTCGGAAAATTGTTAGTCTTCTGGTGTGAATTCGGAGGACTCTTCTTCTTCCTCCTCCTCTTCTTCCTCTTCTTCGTCATCGTCGGCGGAGTGGAAGAGGACGTAGTTCATCCAAATTCTGTATGGACGTCCTGATTTGGATTTAAATGAGATGGACATATTTTGTGTGAGTGTTATTTCAGTTTCGATAAAGAGTTGGTGTGCTGGTTTGAATATATGTTCGACGTAGGAGAATTTGTGCAACTCATCTTCTCCCAATTCTGTATTGATACAGACTTCGATGAAGTCACCACTGAGAATGTCTTCACCTGTGGGCATATCCACAACAATTAAATGAACGACACAATAGTTGTGAAATTCATTAGTAGGAAATACTGTTGCAGGCGTATTATATGAGGGGAAAAATGTTTTTTCTTCCCCAAATTCATCTGCTACTTCATCTTCATCGTATCCGTTGTTAAAAGCTTTAAATTCATGTACAATTTGAGCAAATTGTTGACGGAGATTTGGTGGCATACGTAAGCAAGCTTGTAACAATGTCCTACCTTCCACACACTCAGCAAATATGGGAAGGTAGGAACATATAATGTCCGTCAATTGGTCCTGGTTGGGGACCAATTGACAGAGTTTTGTGTATGCCGTTATTGTTTCTTTAACGGTATTTGTGTAGATACGGTTATATGGAGTATTTCCCTGGTTGTTAAGGGAAAAATACTCATCCGATTGTAATTTCAATCTTGACCTCAACTCTTTGTTCGGTATTCTTTGGTCTATTCTTAGAGCTGTATTTGTTCGTGCGGGCTGTGATTTTAAAACATTCGAGTCAAGTTTTAATTGCTTCGAATTGGATGTCGATTTGAATTGGGAGTCTTTTGAGTTCTCCTGAGCTTGGTTCTGTATTAAAGACTGAATAGCAGTGTCAGCTTCTTGTTTTTCGAGATAGTATTCTATTGAATTGGGCTTCACTGTTCGAGACGCGTACATTATGAAAAATGAAATGTTTTTTTTTCGGACTACTCATAGAAAAGTTTAAAATAAACCGTTTTCGTCAACGGAGACCCCCTCTATTTTTTTATTTTATTTAATAGTTACCGTTGGAAAACCGTTCCATCTCAAATATTGAATGAACTATAAACGTTTTTTGTTTTCTATATATACTTTTTTGTCCAACGGTAAAACTTTTTACACAACGGTTTTTGAGAGTCGTCGCCGTTGACTTTTTTTGTAGAGCACTCAAAATAGTATAACTTTGTCCGGACAAGTAAGGGTCTATCGTCGCTACAGGAAAAGTTACAGGCGTTCCAAGGAAGTATGCTTTGAGAAGCCTTTTTCCCTTATAGAATGACATAGGACGGTTATTTTACAAAACTGACAACACTTTGACCGAGTAGTTTTTTGTGCTGAACAAAAAGTGTCATATAAACATATGTCAAAAACCGTTTTTTACTTCACTTAAAATGCCACGTAAGCTACGTAAGAATATACGTAAGAGGAAGAGAGCATTGAAACATCCAATAGTAAAACTGACACCACAACAACAGTTGCAACAACAAATGATGAATGACCCCACTATGTTGCAACAAATGTCAAGCAACCCTATGCTTTTAAACCGAGTTATTGGTGCACAGAGTGGAGGTTTAAGAGCGGCACTTTTAGCGAAAATGGCAGGCTATGGTGGAGCTGCAGACGGAACAGCTTATAACCCTCAAAGTCAAATGAATTTGAGTTCACTCAAAAATCAAATAACAGATGTCAAAAAGTCAAACATAGACATACAGAAACAAATAAGTGAAAACGAAAAGAAACTAGAATATGACAGACACACAAAGAAACTCAATGAGTTAAACGTAGAGAAAAAGAAGAAAGAAGAACAACTGAAAGAACTAAGTACAGAGGAATATGCGAAAAAAGTGTCAGAAAAAGCAGCAGAAGTAGCAAAAATGGAACAAGATGTCATAAATTTGAAAAACCATACTACTCAATATAAAATACTGAAAGATGAAGAGATAAAACAAAAAGCCCTGAAGACATATATGGATAGCGATGAGTATAAAAAAGAAGTTGAAGCAAATGTAAAGGCAGAAAAACTTTTACAGTTGCAAAACCAAACCGTACAGTATGAAAACTTAGCACAAGAAAGTAAAAATAACGACGCGGCTATGCAAAAGGCAATGAAAAGCGCAGAATATATAAAAGCTAACAATGACTGGTTAGATGCCCAAGCCAACGCTAAAGCAGCCCAACTCATAGGGTCAATAAGGACAAAAATACAAGCGGATGAAGATAGTTCAAATGAAGCTTTAACAAATGCTGACTTTAAGAACGCTTTCGAAGCTCTTCATAGTAAGGTGAAACAAGTGAACGACTTCTCATCTGGAAAGAAACTGAAGTCTGAAGGTTTCGACAAAGAGTTAAAAGAAGTAGCACAAAATATGACGAAAATAACAGATGCAGCAACGAGACAGGCAGTTCAAAGTGCCTATGACGCCGTTAGAGCAACTGTTGTGAAAAGTCAAGAAAAAGAGTTACAACAGACCAAAACAGACCTAGTAAATGCTTTCTTAAAAACGAAAAGTCAGGTAGGACATTACGCTGCAGATGGAACATATGTGCCAGCTGGTGGAACTTATATACCACCAAACCCTCCAAGAGAAGCACCTGCACCAGGACTACCTAGAACATTTACATCGTCACATGGACACAGACACAGGCATGCACAACAACCAGCACAACAACCACCTCCACAACCAGCACAACAACCAACACAACAACCAGCACAGCAACCAACAGTTCAAAACCCTGCACAACAACAACCACAAACAGAGCAAGGACATAAAAGAAGTAGAGAACAAGGAAACCAAGAATTCTTAAAAATGCTTAAAGAAGAGTGTGGTTTCCCAGATACTGTTGACTTTAGTGACAGATATAAAGAAGCTATTAGAAAGTTCAAGGATGGAAATACTGACCCGAACCTATTTAGCTTTATGGCTCAGCACCAAAACGGATATAATCTCAAACCTGGAAAATACAAGCTCGCTAAGGGATATGATTTAATAGCATATCATCCAAATGACATGGATGAATTTACTCCGAGATATTTGATGTCAGAGCTAAATGACAATTCAACTTTCGTCATGAAACGCGTAAAAAATAGAGACGGAACGAAAGAACAAAAGCTTATGAATGCGGATGACGTAGATAGGGAAATTGTTGAAAACGGTCTCGGAATATATGAAATGCCAGCAGATGAGGTACAAGAAACTCCACAGGAAGAAGTTCAGATACAACCAGACATGGAAGAAATAGTTCAGCAACAACAGCTAGAAGAGCCTGAAGGAAACGAACAAGTCCTTCCTTTGGAAACTAACTTCACAGAACTAGATGAAGATTTGGAACAGCCGAAAAATCTTGACCCTCAACAAGAGTATGCGGAGAATATGGAATATTTCCAAGAGTCTAAAAAAAATTCGGCTGACATAGTAGAAGAATATCGAAAAATGTTTGCCGACATACAAAAGACTCCAACATCAGATGAAAATATCCAGCATAGAATGGAAGAACTGAAAAAAAATGTACACAAATACAACAACCCTTTTTACTTACGAGCATTTAACGTTCAATCTTCGGATGAACTCGGTGAAAATAAAAGGTTAAATTTCAAGAAAACATATAGAAATGAAACATTGTTTAAAGTTCATTCAGAACCTAACCAAGATGGAAACAAACCTACTTTTGTTTCTGCAGACGATGGAACTACAATGAGATGGGGTCATAAAGCTAATCCGGATAGGTGGTTCATAAACTTACAACCACAATTCCAAGAAGTTGTAGACGCAATGGAAGTCAATGGTGAACCAGATATAGCTGGTATTTTCAGCGCGGCTTTAATGCCATTGAAAGATATGAAAGATGCAGATATTTTGGACCAGTATGAAATGAACATGGCTGATGGAAATATAACACCTGACGTTCTAGAACATTTATCTCAAAGAACTACACAGAACCATAAAGATGGTATATTTGGTGAAGAGTTTAGAAAGAAAGTTAGGGAGAGAGAAGGAAGAGAACCTATTGTACATGACCTTGCAAACGAAAGTTTACAAAATGTCATAAAAACTTACTTTGCAGACGATGAATCGAGAAGGGATGAATATTTAAGAAAACTCAAATGGACAGTACCAAATGAAATGTTAGTATTGAAAAACATGTTCCTTGACAAAATAAAACCAACTACAGAAATAAACGACGCAAGACTGAAAGATTGGGTAAAAGCTTTCCCATTCACAAAAGATATAGTTGGTAACATGGAAAGAAAACCAGAATGGCTACAAAAACATATATTTGGAAACGAGCTTATTCCATATGGACAGGCACTGTTTGAAGCGCTTGAACCGGAAACTCAGGAAAGAGTCATGCAAACAATACGCGAAGACTCAAATACAGACTATGACAAACTCTTTCTAGGATATAGGTTACCTGAGATGGGCGACCAGAGCCAAAAGGCAAAAAGGACATGGGAAATTTGCAACATACTAGATGAACATAATGCAAAGATGCAACAACTTCAAGCAGAGGGCAATGAAGGAAAAAGAAGAGTTAAAAACTCAGTCAGGAAGAAAGTAAAGCTTGGTCGGAGTGGGTTCTATTATGACATATAAATCCAACTATTCTATATTTTTACTCATATGAAATGTACGCCGCTCAGAATATAACGCCAACAGTTTTGGATGCCATGAATGGAAATGTTTCCGAATGGTATAACGAATGCGACAATGCCATTAGAAGGTCAGAAATAGTTCCTGGAACTTACGAATATACAACTGCTGTTTCTTATGGAAACGTAGGTGAGTTTGGAGAAGGTTCTTCAACAACAGTAGATATTGCTTGCGACAGGTTTCATATAATTTCTATTGACAACTCTTTCTTATACGTGGAACAAGACATTGAAATAAAACCTTCTGCCAAGTTGTCTGACAAGAAAGGTTGCAATGGAATTTTCTATGTCGGATACCAATATGCTCCAGAAGTTTTCATGGGATATAAGATATATTCTAACTCTGACTTAGTTCAAACAGTAACATGGGCAAACTATGAATGGTTCGCTTTGAGAAACTCAGTACAACCACAAGCTAGAGAACAAACAGACCAGTATGCCACCATTGAGAAAATAAGAAGACTTGACCCTAACGTTCCAGGAGTTTATGTTGACCTTTCTGGACAAACTGCAGCAGCAGTAACCAAAGTAAAACTGAAACTTAGAGTTCCTTTGTCATCTTTCCTCATCTTCAGGTTTTTAAGATACTTGCCAAACTGGGCAGGAAAAATTTCTATCGAACTTACTCCAAGCAAAAATAACTTAGTCATTGCACCAACACAAGACCCATTCACTCTTACAGAAGTAGTGGGAACAAATAAAATGTCATTCGCCGACTTTTGCAAAAACAAAGTTGACTTAGACTTTGGTTTCTCAAACCTCAACACTGAAGTAAACTATTATTTCAATGCTGCTGGAGATGCTTGGGACCCAGTTAAGTTCACATGCGAAAAGTTTGAATGCAAGAGAATAGAAAGCAGACTTGCAGTCTATATGTTGGACCCAGATATTTCAAATGCTTTAGCTGCCAAATATATTGCAGTTCCACTTATGTTCCCTATACACCAAATATCTGTCAAAGACTTTGCAGGTGAAGTTGGAAACCAAAGTGCTGACCCAGGTGCAAGAACAGATATTGCTTTAACAACTGCAATGAAACATGCAGATACTATGTTTGTACTGTTCAGACGAACTATAAATGACTATTCTTGCTTCTACAACCCTGGTATTAAATACCATATAAACATAGATGGCAAATATTATCCAAGAGAAGAATATTCTACAGTTGAGGATATGAGGTCATACAACTTGACATTAGATGCTATGAACTTTAACAACAACTTCACAACAACCATTAACCCTGAAATGCAAAGTTCTATTATGCCATATGTGAAAGTATGGACTCATACAGGAGGTCAAAAAACTCAATATACAAATGGAGACCGTTCAAACTTTTGGCTTGGCATTCCATTTGCTGACTCAGAAGACTTTATGGGTGGTATTTCAACTGTTGGTACAGTTCAAATACAATATACTGGTGACAGAGACGGTCCAGATGAATTGAGAGCAAAGAAGTTTACAAAACCAATAGCACTTTTCACGGAAGATGCTCTTTTGAAGATTCGTTCGATGAAACCTGCTGGGGCTCCTCAGATTGGCATAACGACAGCTTCCATCGAGCAGATTTTGGCAGCAGGTCAGTAAGTTGTTCTTGAACTGACTTCTCTCCGTCAAATATTGACAGTACGCCAGTTTTGACATAATATTGTAAGATAAACTTTCCTTTAGAAATATCGGTCAGTTTTGTTGTTATATTTTTGTCTGCTTCAAGAACTTTCACCATTTCAGTTATACCAACTTTCTTTGCTTTATGAAAATATTTTGGTTCAGCAAATATTGCTATTCTATAACATTTTCCATTGTTTGTATAAAGAACTATTCTGTCAATGAACTTGTATTGTTTGTGTGTGTAAACTTTGTTCTGCTTCAATTCGAAGAGATACTCAAATACGTCCATCTTTTTATTCTAAGTAAAATGTCATTTCCGAAAAATAGAAGCGTAAGTGTTTCAAAAGGTTTAATGGCGATGGCAGATGTGAAGTTAAATTCACCAACTCAAACAAACAGTCAAAGTGTTGTTGTCAATGTCAAAGAAAGAGATGTTGAAGTGGGGAAACCATACGAAGACGAAGATGGTATAACAATAGTTCCTGTAAAAGAACAACCAACATACCCTGAAGTTAGCAGAGACTTAAGTTCTGTTGCAGATATTCGAAACGACTACCAACAACTTAAAGACAAACTTAAAACTCAGGAGAAGATTTGTCAAGCTTTGGGTATAATGTTAAACTTGGTCGAACACAACCCTGTAAAAGTGAACTCATATGTCATCGCACCTCATGAAGTTTTGAAAGAACTATTGAAACTTTTGACAGAGGCAGACGATATAAACATCAAAGAAATAGAACCCGACATTGCTTGCTGTGGTGTTTCATACAATGTCATTGACAAGATATACGTTATGAAAGGAGGTGAAACGTTGAACTTAAAATATAGTTTCCCAGACGTCATAAAAATATTTGACGACCACAACATTTCATTAAAATTTACTTGCTAAGTAAATGGCAGAAGACATAGTGGTTTATACTATTACGACTAAAAACCCTGAGTCATATAATTCTATAACAACAAACTTACAAAGTCCTCAAGGACGATATTGTAAACTAACCTTAAACACAATGACGACTAAAGCCTGTTTTGCTCTTTTGACACCAGAAGACTTTATTGTTGTGAATGGTAAAAAATACTCCTTTGAAGATACTTACTCAGATATACCACCAACAGGTTTTGTTGACTTATTTAATACTTTACGTACGAGTGTAACATGTGCTGCAACTAGAGCAGGTTTCATTATGTTTGGATGTCCGACTGAGTTTACTATAAACGATATGAGCTATAATACAAAACTTATTTCTGGTTTTTACTACCAACAGTTTCCTATAACAGGAAAAGGTGTCATACAAGGAATGTCTATTCCATTGACATTAAGCACACCAATCTTATATATTGTTTCAAACTTAGGTTCAAAGTGTTATTCGAATGTCGACAGAAACTATTATGACCAAAAGATACTTATGCGTATAAACAATACTTTCTCTGCTGGTTTGCCTATTGTTCATTCGAATGCAGAATTTTCAACCTTAGTGAACTCAAACACTTTGGCAAGTATAACGTTGACATTAGTTGACGCAAACTTTGTTCCTGTAAAACTTTTATGTCCTATGTATTTGTCAATGACGGCAGAAAGTTTCGAATTGGAAGATGCAACTGGTGAAAGTATTGTATTACAAGAACAACTTCAACAACAAATAGCTCAAGAACAACAAATGGAACAACAAAGTCAAGAATAAAAATAATATTTTTTTTATTTTTATAAAAATGTACAGAATAGATGTTTCAGATTTTTATGACTTCCAAGCCTTCAGAAATATGTGTCCATTTAGAGACTATAACAAAGCAGTCGAGAATTTGAAACGTTTAGTCATTTATGTCGACTCTGCCCCAGAATGTTATGTCATGAAAGAATGGGATGTTGTCTTTAACAAACCTAAAGCGACAATAGTTTCAGAACAAGAATGTAGACAGAAACTTAAGAAAATAAAAGTTGTACAAGTTGGAATGAAGATGTTAGATGCTTGGGATATCTTATTGTCAAAGTTAGAAGATTTTTCAGTTCGAGGTATAAAGTTCTATACACCTTCTCCAAACTTCTATTCTATCTTCACTGGATATAAATACGAACAAGTAGAATGGAAAGAAAATATTATAGAAGCTTGGTTAGACCATGTCAAAGAAATTATATGCAATGGAAACGAAAAGGTTTATGAGTATATCTTATGTTGGTTTGCAAACATCTTACAACATCCAAGTGCTAAAAATGAAACTGCTCTCATTATAATTGGAAAACAAGGAACAGGTAAGAATACTTTCTTTACAGATATTTTGTGCAAACTATTAGAAGGTTATTCGAACCCTAATATGACAAACTTAGAAAACATCTGTGGCAAGTTTAACTCCTCAATTGAGAATATGAAACTTATAGTTTGCAATGAACTTCAAAGTATAGATACAACAAAAGTTTTAAACTCAGATGCTTTGAAGAGTCTTATAACAGATAAAGTTGGAGTTGTTGAAAGAAAGTATAAAGACTCAAGAGTTTGTGAGAATGTTGCAAACTTCATTATGGTTTCAAACAATACTGTTCCGATGAAGTTAGAAAGTTCTGACAGAAGATATGTAGTTGTCAGAACGTCAGATTCTCATATGCAAGATACAGAATATTTTGACGACTTAGCAGAAACTTTGACATCTGACTTTTACAACCACTTGTTCTCATATTTCATGACATTAGATATTTCTAAGTTCAATCCAAGACAAATTCCACATACCGAAGAAAGACAAACATTGTTAGAAGCAAACAAGAGTGTATATGAACTGTTTATAGATGAGACTAACTTTGAGTGTTTAGATGAAAGGTCATTGTACGATTCGTATAAACAATATTGTCAAGAATATGGTTATATGGCAGCGTCTAAACGAACATTCTTGGCAAATGTCAAAAGTCTTTTAGATGTTCAGAACGGCGTATATACAAAGAAAAATTTTTATGAGTAAATTTTAAAAAAAATATTTTTTTATCCGATAGAAAAGATGACGAAATATATTTCAGTCAACAAATATATGTCAGGACTTAAAGAAGAACTAGACCCATTCGCTTATTTGAATGTTTACTTCTACCATTTTGAAAAGTCTTCATTCAGCAAAGTTTGGAACATCGAACCAGTTAAGTTTGCTATTGTGACTAAAAATGGTGCGAAATTTGAAGACTTAGACATAGAAGGTTTGTTAGCAGTCAAAGAAAGTTTTGACAGAAGGTTCTCAAACCTTAAAGAAGGCAAAGCATACAAACTTGTTATACCTTATGAACCAAAGAAAGCAGACGACTATGAATATTATGAGTCTAAGATAGTTGAAGTTCAAGGTAAATTGGGTAAAAAGATTTTAGAGTCTAAGCCAGTGTTTACTCCTAAAGAGGAAGAGAACATTGACATTGACCCAGAAATGTTCTAAAAATAAAATTTTATTTTTACATGTCAAATTTCTTTTTCTCTGGAACTGGTTCAGGTTCTTTTTTCTCTTCTTCTACTTTCTTTTCTTTCTTCTCTTCTACTTTTTTCTCTTTCTTTTCTTTCTTCTTCTTCTTCTTCTCTGGTGGAGTTATGTCAAACTTCTCAGAACCATATTTTTGTAAAAGGTCTTTGTCCTTTAATAGCTCTTCTATTCTGTTTTCTATTTCATCTTCAAGAACAGCGCATGTGTCTTCTTTGCATTCTAAGAACTTTTGTTGGACTTCATCTTTCCAATCGGTGTCATCTCTGTCAACAAGTCTGTCATTGACAAATTTTAAGACTGCTCTGCTTAATGTTTTATGGTTCTTGTCATATTCCCAGAAACAGAACTTTAGAACAAATTCACCTTTCTTGTTTACACTATGTAAGATTTTATGGTCGACAGATGTTTTGCTGTCAAAAAGCTTGTCTCGAATATAGATAGCGAAATCGCTAGACATTTTCTAAAAGATAAAAATTTTAATTTTTCTAAAAATATGTTAGAAAAAAAGTTTGCTGACATTGACAAGAAATTTGAGAATGTTTTAAACAAGAACAAGAGGAAGTTAGAAAATGCTCAGATAAAGCCTATACATGACAAGTTCTTATTTGCTCAGAATGGTATAACAGGTCTAATTGCACCACCTGGGTCGGGTAAGACTTTCACTTATCTTAAAATGGCTGCACAACAACAAGAACTAGATGAGAAGAACCCATTCTATGAGTTAGTTGTTATTTGTTCGACTTCTGGTCAATTTGACCAAACCGTCAATTCGTTCAAAGATATTATAAAGAAGTCTAAGTTAGTATGTATAAAGGATACTGAGTTGTTAGATTGGATAAAGAAGTACCAAAGAAGAGTTTTGAAGTATAATGCTATAAATGAGTATATAAATTCGAAGTTTAAAGACCCAAATGAGGAAATGCAGAGAATATTAGAGAAGAAACACTTCAGAAACAAACAGAAAGAGATAGAATACATTTCGAAGAAATTGCAATCTTACGATTGGAAAACGTACCCTCATAGATGTCTTCTTATCTTAGATGACTTTGCTTCTCATCCTTTGTTAAAGAACAGAGAACAAGATATGTGTCGAATTCTTAAGAAGCTCAGACACTTTAACATCTCAGTCGTAATATGTGTACAGACAGCAAAGAGTTTAAGTAAGGATGTTAAAAGAATACTTACTGACATTATACTTTTCCCCGGATTGTCCGAAGACGATTTCATGGAACTTATGAAAGAGTCCATGGCAGGTAAGTTTGACAGACATGAACTATGGGAGAAGTACAAAGTCATACAAGACCCTCATACTTCTTTCAGAATTCATATCTACGCAAACAAAGTTCAAATTGTAAAAAGTCAAGCTTGAAAAATAAATGGTTCATTTACTCTGCTTGTTTGAAGTTGTCAAAATACTCTGTTATTTTTCACGATTTTCATAGAGTTTTAGGCTAGACCGATAAAATCCGGTCTAGAGAAATTTCACGATTTTCATACGGAATCTCTTCTCTCGGTTCTCCGAGGGAAGCAAGCATATGAGGAAATTCATGAAATTTCATACGGAATTCAGCAAAAATAATGTTTATGTTAGAATGTTAGATCTAACATGTTTTCTAACATGTTTTCTAACATGGTCTAAAACATACAAAATTCATGAAATTTCATACGGAATTCAATAAAAATAATGTTTATGTTAGAATGTTAGATCTAACATGTTTTCTAACATGTTTTCTAACATAACTATTTACAAGCGTTTTACATGGTATATGTTGCGATGGTTCATGACTCTAAACAATTTCGTAGCTTCTATTTCTTCTGTCAGTATGTCAAAAGTTTTAACGATACCGAAAGTTTCTTTATACTTCTTCTTGACGTCAGATAGAAGGAAATCGTCAGCAGTTGGATAGTTTTTGTTCAGAAATTCTAACATGTTCATTTTATCTTCTGCTGGTTTTTCTGCTTCTTTCTTTAAATCTGCATAGTCGTTTCGCATACGTTCTATCTCTTTGACGGAGTAGTTATATTTCCTCATTGCTGCTTTACATTTTGAACATTGCGGGTTCATTTTTGCGTTATATTCTGAAACCTTACCTGCTAAAACAACCAAGGCGTCAATGGTTTTCTTCATCTCGAACATAGCGGGTCTTATTTGTTCGTTCCATACCTTACCCCTACTATCTTTATCTCTTATTTCCCAAACACATTTTGCAACTAATGAAACAAAGTTGTCGTAGGTCTTAAATTCTTCGGATTTGTAAAGGTCAGAGATGTTCTTATATACCATGTCGCAATCTTTGTCCATAACCTTATGGTTGCAATGAAAACCAAGGAATTCATAATTTACCTTTCGTATGAACTTCTTTATTTCTACTGAGTCAGTTGCTTTGACTTCTATTTCGTCAAATTCGGGAATGGTTAGTTTTTGTTGTTGGATTTCAGGCAATTTGGGTAAATGGTCAATAATGTCCTGCATTTCATAAAGATACTGTTCATTTGTTTCATCTTTCGCACTACAGTCTAAATTACTTGTTAAAAGTTCTTGCTTTATCTTCTGGATTTTTGTTTCGAAAGTATATGAAGAAGGAATGAAGTTTTTCATCTCTACTAACATAGATGTTGGATTCATAACTAGCGAGTTTGGTGCTGTAGTTGTTTGAATTGTTGTTGTGCCGATTGTTGAAATCATGTCTTTTATACAAAATAAAAAAAATAAATAAAATAAAAAATAAAACTAATTTTATTTTTTATTTCGGGAAAATTCATGAAAATTCAAGAGTTTTAGACCATGTTAGAAAACGTGTTAGAAAACATGTTAGATCTAACATTCTAACATAAATTATATTTTTGGTGTAAATTTCATGAAAATTCAAGAGTTTTAGACCATGTTAGAAAACGTGTTAGAAAACATGTTAGATCTAACATTCTAACATAAACATTATTTTTGCTGAATTCAGCAACAAAATTCAAATTGTAAAAAGTCAAGCTTGAAAAATGTAAGTGTTTAGTCTTAGTAAGATGGTAGCTTCTTAAAGCAAATACCATTGCTGAGTTTTATGTACGTGAAGAGAAGTACAATGAATTCAATTACGAGTACAATTGCAATGACAACTAAGGCAACTATTTTTGTCTTTTGCCAGCAAGGGTACTTCTTCTCTTCCAATGGTTCGGCAGAACTATACTCACTCATGAGAAATGCCAAAACGGTTTAATAGAAAAAGTGTTATTTTTTCATGTCCGAAGACTCGAAGGTGCAACACTTCCAAAATACCGACGAACTCAGAAGAGCAGCATGGCAGTATGTTCTTGACAACTTCTTTGAGTTCTCCAGGCACACCTTGGAAAATGCTGAAGAACTCCGACACAGAGAATTTGGAGAAATTGCACTCCAATACTACATTGACAAACAAAGGGTAAACAAAGGGTAAACAAAGGGTAAAATAAGACTAAAAACTTAAGGTTTAAAAAAGTGACATTTTTATGAGCTCCGAGTCACCGAGAAAACTTGGTCAGATGTTAGCAGCTTACTTCCCTGAGGAGGATGGAAGCGTTACATACGTAAGGTTCAAAAACAACGAACCTGGAATTGCGTACCAAATTCGCAATTACATGACCATGGAAGAGTACGAAAGGTTCCTACAAGAGAAACCAGCTCTAAACAACTCAGAAAAGAAAGAATAAAAAGTTTAACTCGTAATTGTTTATTTTTTTACTTGTATGGGCAAGCTGCAAGAATGAAGTCGACTATCTCAGTCTTTGTCTTGACCAGTTGGACTGCTCTTGCGAGTACGTCTGTTTTGCGGTCTCCAGCTGGTGTCTGACCTTCGTAATTGCGCATGTTCTTGAGAGCTCCAGTTGTAAATGATTGTAGGATGAAGAGTCTCTCAGACTGCTTGAGGTAGTCTTCACGGTCACGAACCGAATCTGTGGTACGAGTCGAATCGGTCGATTTGAGGGAAGAGACTGAAAGCCTGTCGTCTTCCATAGGGGCTGTGGCATAATCTTTGCGTAAGCGGTTCAGACCTTCTTCGAACTCTTGGTCTCTCTTGGACTGAGATTGGAATTGCTGGGGTGGAGCTTGCTGGAACATCCAAGGGTTGGGGAAGTAAGGCATAGGCTGAGGAGGGTAGTTCGGGAAGCCTTGTAGTGGAAATTGGTAGTAACCTTGAGGTGGAAATTGGTAGTAATTTGGTGGAGGGACTTGCTGGAACTGAGGTGCAGGGGCTGGTGCTTTAGGTTCCTCTGGTTTGGGAATGGACTCGGTTGGTGGGACGTCGGACATTCGTCTGTGGCTTAACCGTCGGACCACAACGATAAAAATCTCTGCTCCTAGCAGTACTGCTACTGACAGTAGCAGTACTTTTACTGACAGTAGCAGTACTTTTTCTGACAGTAGCAGTACTTTTTCTGACAGTAGCAGTACTTTTACTGACAGTAGCAGTACTTTATCGTCGAAAACCCTCTCAAATTTTCCTTTTTACTGCTCCTAGCAGTACTTTTACTGCTCCTAGCAGTACTGCTACTGACAGTAGCAGTACTTTTTCTGACAGTAGCAGTACTTTTTCTGACAGTAGCAGTACTTTTACTGACAGTAGCAGTACTTTTACTGACAGTAGCAGTACTTTTTCTGACAGTAGCAATGGTCGAGGTCGAACCGACCGACGAGGCAATTTACCTAATTGAAATTAACGAGCTTGTTAAAGACTTCCTCAGGCAGAATGTAAAAGGCAAGCTTGTTAACTGTTGGATAACGGGAAGGGCTGCCTTGAATCTCGAGACTTCGACTGGAATTCCAATTCAAATACCAGACGGGACAGCCTACGACGACATAAAGCAAGCAAAGAAAGAAGCTCTTCTCAAGTTCTTTGCCAAGCGTCCTTGGATACTACTTCCAAACAGAGAGAACCCTTTCCCAAGAATGAGCCAAATTCTCAAGGGTCTCCTTCACTTCTCGGGTCAGCCGTTCTACATAACCTGTGAAGGCGACATCCAACCAGTTCAGTAAACATCTCATTTTCACTTCACTTTTTTTATGTTTTTACTCACACTCGTACTCAACAGGTTTGTGTACAACTATTTCAACTGTGAACCTTGTATTGACCGGTCTTCCTGTAAATGCAAGTTTGGTCAATACACAGTTTATGGTGGCAAGAAGGACAGTGGGGAATGTTATTCTGACATCTGTTGTTGCGCTCGAGAGAGATTTGAAATTTCAGAGCCACCTCCCCCAAGAACTCCAACACCAACACTCAAGTTACCAGAGTCTCATGTGAAGAAGAAGCCTTCTGGTAAGTTTCTTATAGCCATATACATGGCACGCTTTGAGTAAAAACATTTTTTCATTTTTTGAATGAAGCAAGTTAAATTCGTCCCACACCAAACTCAATGGACCGATGAAGAGTTTCAAGCCATGCTTGAAGACGTTGAGAACGACATAGACGGCGAACTTGAAGGAGCTCAAACCACAATTGCAACCAAAATTGCACAAGTCAAGGAACAGATAGCTCCACTTAAAGCTACCAAAGCTACTCTTGACCTCATGGATACTTACCGTTTAGAAGTAAAGAGTGGAATAAGACAATTAAAATTAAAACTTCTAAACTACGAAGCTATACTCCAAAAGTTAGCAGAAATGAGAAGACTTTACCAGAGCTACTTACATGTAAGGGACTTACCTTCAAGCAGTCCGACCAAAGATGAATTTTCTGACATTGTCCCAATTTTGTCCGAAAGTCAGCTCAGATGTTTCGAACTGCTCCCAACATATCCAGAATATGAACGTTTGCCTGAACTCTTCCGCAATCTCAAAAAACGTTTTTTGGTTCTCATGTTCGAAACTTTTATCGGAAGAGACAACAAACGTTCAGAAGAAGAACAAGATATTATTTTAAACTTGTTGTATGACTTAACCGTCATAACAAGCTTTTTGAAGTAAAACCGTCATTCTCAAACCACTTCATTTTTTCGATGTCCGAACAAGCACCGAAGCCGAACACAATAGCAGATGTCCTTTCAAGGTTGCCAGACAAGCGCCCAGTTCAAATTCAAATTATGCATTTGAAAGCTCATCTGACAAACACCGTTAAGACTCTCCAAAGTAGTCTTATGGAAGAGATGAAGGGACTTAAAGGTGAGTTCCTCATGAACCAAGCTTCCAATGAGAAATGCCTGAATGATTTGACGGAAACCTTGCGCATTTACGCGAGAGAGAACCGAGACCTTGCCAGACTCATCTACCGTTTCTTCGAAGAGATAGACGCCATCTGGAAGGTACTCGGAAAGGACAGAACATGCAACACCGTAATTCGTGAACACAGAATTGAAGAAGGAATTGTCGAGGAAGAAGAGAAACACGAAGAAGAGAAACACGAAGAAGAGGAAGAAGAGAAACACGAAGAAGAGGAAGTTTGGGCAACCCTTGTTGCCGATGACACTTACGAAATTTCCCAACCCTTACCCATTACCAAATCCGCAACAGGGAGACCGGCAAGGTTCTTACCCCAGTCCTCAACAACTTGGGACACTTGAACCTTAACCTTCGGAATCGCGGTTCAATTTCCATGGGCAAGCTTGTCGCAATTCAATGGGTTCCAAATCCAGGCAAGAAGACGAAGGTCAGACACATTGACGGTGACAAGCTCAACAACCGTAAGGAGAACCTCGAGTGGTTCTAAGAGTAAAAAAATTTTATTTTAGGGGGAAACCCCAAGTAAATTTAGGTGTTTATTTGGATAAGTATGTGAAATTAAGGTCAATTTGCAAAATTAGTTCCCGACCTTTGAATTGGACTCTTTCGTCATCCCAGTTGCGTAGGAGGTCGTCCCAGAGGAGTTGGTAGATTTGCCAATCCAAGGACGATTTGTCCTCCCAGGCATTGAGGATGTACTGCTCGTAGAGTCTCATGACCTCTCCCTTGCACCAGACACCCTCTTCCTTGGAACGTAAGGCTTCTTCGAAGTGCTCGAATGCGATTGGCTGCTTGACCATCCGAAATGACACTTTTTGTACGTTTGGTCAATGTTCGTGTCTCGTGCCATAGTCGACGAAAATACAGACAAACAGGTTATATATGAGTTTGAGACCAAGAATGGTGTAACTCGACCTGTCCGATTCAAAGACTCCGAGGGCGACCATGAAATTAAACGGAAATTACCTAGGAAGGAATATAAAATGGACTGGTTGCCACCACCTCCACCTCCACCACCTTTACCTGTTCCTCAAGTAAATAAGCCTTTCCCGTTCCCAAGAATTCCCACATTTTAATTCAAATTCGAATAAAAATTTTTTATTTCATGCAATGTTTTATTTCTGTGCCGTCTTCAAGTATGCCCCAGTACTTACGCTTGGAGAGGACATGAACTTCGGTGAAAATTTTGTCCAATTTGAATTGACCCATCTTCTCACCGACCATACCCATTTCAATGAGTTTGTTGTATCCTTCTTCGTTCGTCATGAGTGCGTCAATGTTCTCATAGTAAACCTTCACTTTGGATTTGACTTCCGAGAAGAATTTGTTGTAGTTGTCAAGGACTGCTTTTGCGAACTGAGGGTAAGACCAATGTTCGACAATAGGTTTTAATGTGGTTACTAAGCCACTTTGACCTTGAGTGAATTCGTACTTCAAAACAAAAGGAGAAAACCTTTCAACAAAGTTGTCGACCTTCTCATAATGTTTACTCTTCATCTCTTGAGGTTTTTTAATGGAATATCCCCATGTCGAATTCATAAGCAATTTGAGTGTCATTGCAAGTTTGGGGTTTGAAGCTTTCCTAATATCATACAGTTGTTGTATGACTTTTCCAACTGTATAGTTCCTTCCCGGGAACTCACCATCTTCGTTTGGAATTCCAGTCGGAATATATTGGACAAACCTCATGTACGCAGCGTTAAGGTCGACATAGTATATCTTTTCGTTTGAGTCGAACTTGTCGCAACCAATTGGTCCAGTTTGTGGAAATTCAAGTGAGTCTCTTATCTTCTGAGAAACTTCTCCTGTTATCTCATAAACATCGTCGAAGCAACCTGTTTCATATAAAACCTTCTGACCTAACTCAGATGCTCTCAATACATTTCCGACGAATTTGAGTCAATTGATTCTCAATGGGAAGTTTATTATAGCATCTTGAAGTTCTTGCAACCTCATTGGAAGTTCTTCTGGTTCAGGTTGGTATCCGAACAATCCAACTCCTTGTGGAATTGTGTACTTCTTTTGTACTAGAACTTTGTCTGGAACAACTTTTGGTCTTGCTAACAGTGAAAAGTTTGTTTCGTCTTTTGGTACAAAAGTTTCTGTAAGCTTGTCATCTGGAATTGGTTCCAACAAACCTTTCTCGAAAAGAATGTTTACAGCTCTGACAATGTTGCACTTGCCTTTCCGAACAATGGGTTTTGTAAGACTTTCGTTCAACATGAAGTGGTTGTGGACAATTACAATCTTCAACCATGGTAAGTCTTTGTCAACAACATAGTCGTCATGTGAAGACCTTTAGCTGTAGGTATGTTGACTCGGATATTGACATTTGCCAACGGTGCAATTTTGCCAATTGACCTCTGAGCATGTACCTCGTCTTCACACATGACTCAAGATACTTCATCTTCTCATCTGTAACAAGACCAGAGTTCCTGAGACATGTAAGAATACAAGGTTCATTGACAATTGTTTCAATTGAATTGTAAATTCCATACCTTGTCAAGTCAATGTCAGACTTATTTATGAAGGGGAAGTATCCAGCATGTTGTCTGACTGCTTGAGGGTTAGGTTCATGCCATTCGAACTTGACACTTGCAATTCCTTCAATTGCATTCAAAATGTCTGAGTCTGAGTCAACCATTTGTTCTCTCTTTGTAGTCTTGAAAGCGTCAAGAAGTTTTGCGGCTGTTTGTTCATTGCCATGTGCATAGTAAATGTGACCATCCAAATCTGTTATGGTCAATCTGAGATTGTGTCCTTTCTTATTTCCGTCTTGAATTGCAGCAAGTACTCCCATGAAGCCTTCTTTGTTCTTTCCTTCGTCAAAGTTTACTGTAAAGGTTCGACCAGATGTAATTTGACTTCTAACTTCACGATACTTCTCATATGCATATCTTGTTCTTTCCATGGGAGCATGACCATCCTCTGCACTACCTTTTTTCCTTCTCAAAGGATGCAATTGTTCGTCATGTTCCAGTAGAATCTGGCAAAGCCGTCGTGTCCTTCAACTTGAGGTTCACTAACATCGAAAGGCATGTCCATAAGACGTTCTTCTTCTAACCTTCTAGTCTGTTTGGATAATGGCACGTGCTGTTTCAAATCCATTTCGTAGCGAAGACCAGCCAGTTTGTCATAGACTTTTATGGGTCTTCCCTTCCTATATTTAAAATTCTTCGAAACTCTCCAACCATATCTTTGCAACTCTGCTTTTATTCTAGCAGACTTTCTATCCATTCTATATGGGGGCATTTTTATAAAAATAAAAAAATATTTTTTTTCTTTACTTTACATAACCACCTGCTGCCATAAGTCTTTGACGCCAACCCATACCAGCTAATGAAGGTTGACTTGGTTTAGTTTGGAAACTAAACTTTGGTTTTGGTTTATCTTCAGTTTTTGGTTTTTCTTCTTCTATCGGTTTTTCGTCACTTTTCGGTTCCTCTGACTTTACCCCACCTGCAGGAACAGTTGTGTCGTCAACATCTTCATAAATATCATATGCCATTTGTTTTTGTTTTCCTTTCAACTTTTTGTGTTTGTTGTAAAGTTTAGAATATTTCGACTCTAAGTCAATGAGATGTTCTATAATGAACTGTTGGTCAGTGAAGTAAACTTTTCCATCTGTTGTCTCGAAAGCTCCTTCAGACTTCAATATTTTATTTGTGAGAGTCTGTTTCTTTTTTGAGATACTAGCCGTTCCATTTCTATGAAAAGTGACTTTGTAGTTAGGGTTTGTATTTCCAGACCTGGCACTTTCTATTATTGAATTTTTCTCTTCATCTGTAAGTTCTTTGACAGGTTTTGACAATGGTTCTGAACTTTTTGTTTGTGGTGTCAAATCTACCGTTTCAACTTCTTCGGTCATTTCATCTCAGTAAAAAATTTTAGTTTGGTTTGTTTTCAACTGGTTGTTTAGGTTTTTTAAGTCGGTCTAAAACTTCCTGAGGTATAGGAAGAACTTGACAAACACGTGGTGTAACTGCTGGAAGTCGACAAATCCATCTTGAACCCATTTGTCTCAATGCTGTATTGTTCATTTCATCTCGGTAAAAAATTTTACATTCCCCACGTTTGAGGCGGTTGAGGTTGGTTATTGTTTACCCACTGTTGTGCATGGTTATATCCTCTGTTAAAGAATCTTTCACCTTGGTCCATATAGTGTCCTGCTTGGTTATAGTAGTCATTTGCTTTGTTATAATAGTTTCCTGCTTGTCTTCCTACATTGTCCATCCATCCTTGAACTTTTCCTCTTGTTTCAGGATTTGGAATAAGATTTGCTGCATCTCGTGCTACATCCCAACCTTTCTGTACAGTTTGTATAATAGGTTGTGCTTTCTCTTTCAGTATACCTAATGTACTCAAAATCTTCCTTCCAATTCCAAATGCACCTCTGGCTATTGTTCCCACTGCGGGTAAAAATCTGGATGCAACTCCTGCTAATGCGCCAAATAAACCCATTTCTTATAGGGTAAAAAATGACGAATCCGAACAAGGACCCCTATGTTTCTAAAGCGACAAAAAAAGCACTCATGATAAAAATCTTTAGTTCAACACCAAATGCTTGGTTTATGGATATCTTGGAAAACATTCCGAGGTATAGAGAAGATGGACCACCATACTGGCTAATATTTATCGGTCAAAACACAAGATACTGTGAAGCCATACCATTACAGTCCAAAAATATTTTAGATATCTTAGCAGCTTTGACAATATTCGTTGACAAATACCATCCAACAAAACTGACATCTGACTGTGAAAGTTCTTTCAAATCAGATGATGTAAAAAACTATCTGCGTTCAAAAAATGTAAACCAATATTTCATTGTCGACCAAAACCATTCTGCTCTTGGTGTCATTGACGGTTGTATAAAAATGTTAAGAGACTTAAACCAACCACAAGGTGGTGAAGCAAATGAAATGTCATATGACGACAAATATAGACACTTCTCCATGGCAAAGATGAGACAAGTTTTAAATATTTACAATAGCCGTAAACAAAAAGGTTTGGGAAACCACTCCCCCGAAGAAATGAAAAACAACCCTGACTTAGAGAAAGACTATATATTTAACAATTTAGTCAAAAGAGACAAACAAGAAAGAATGCCGGGCTTCAAACTTCAGAAAGGTGACAAAGTAAAAATAGAAATACCTAAACGCGACCCATATGAAAATACTATTGACTATGACAACAATGGGAACTCGACAGGTACTCGCATTCGTGTTCGTAAAAATAGAAGAAAGTATACAAGAGAATATTATGAAGTTTTAGGCAAACATGGCAAAATGTACAGACTGCAAGCAGAAGATAAAACGACTATTGTCAGACCTCGTTTCAAACTTGTCAAAGTTCAAGGTGGTATACTTTCAAAGACAGTTCCTAACAAATATAAGACAACTCCTGACGAATATGCTAAAGAAGTTGAAAATGACGACTAAGCATTTCTATACCATGCGTAAACTGTCATGTAAGGTGGCATGTAGTCTTTACTTTGTCCCGTTGTTTGCGTATATCCCGAAACGCGATGTGTATGGTTTCCATCTCCCTGAGTGTCACCCCAGAAACAATTTATAGCAAACTGAACGTCGTCTTTAACATCATATCCTTTACCTTTTTTCATTGCTGACCAATCCCAAAATTTATGCTTATGCCAACCTGCTTGAGATGTACTTAAATCTATGTAGTGACTGTGCGCAGGTAAATTTTCACCTGAAATCGTTTTACTTCCTCCTGTTTCCTTTGAAGAGTTTGCACAATACAAAAACCTGTCAACTATTTGAGTCCAAGTTCCAAAACCCAGAACTGTTTCTGGTCTGGTAGAGTTCATTGACGTATAAATAGAGCCTATAGGATATAATGTTTGAAGCATTTCTGTCTTTAACGTTTGAAGCTCTGTTTTGTCAGCTTTTTTATCTAACTCATCGTTAACATATGTTTTGTCAGCTTTTTTATCTAACTCATCGTTAACATATGTTTTGTCAGCTTTGTTGTCATATAAATCTTGAGCAGTGAATTTAACTTTGTTTTCATCCTCCATGACATAGACATTTCTACATCTAGTGTATTTCATCGTCGTTATGTCATCCTCCGATGTTAAACCTTGTGGAAAGTTAGGAGGTTTCCAATACAATGCATCCCCACCAGTTCCATCAGGTTCTTCAACCGTTCCTGCAATATTTTCTATACCAACAGTTGCGAAGAAATCGTGTGTATGAGTCTTTTTAGAATATTCTTTGTCAGCTCTTGTCACTTCACTTGACATTTTATTGTCAACATATGTTTTATCCGCTTTGTCATCTAACATTGCTGGTAGTTCATCTACGTCATAGATGTTATGTGTATGGTGTTTTTGTGGGTATGTTCTATCTGTCCATGCGAGAATATAGTCTCTTGTTGCATCTACATACTCTTTGTCAGCTTTGTTGTCAATATCTGCCTTCAAAAGAAGTTCATCTATAGGTTTCTCGTTTAAAGTTCCTTTTGTTGGATTTATACAGACAGTATGGTTCTTATTGTCTTGAAACAGAAACTCATCTGTCATTGGGTTTAATGTCAGTTTTAAGTTTCCTTCTTTCAATGACTCAGATATCTTAGAATAGTTTGAAAAGTTTGTTGTGTTCTTATTTAGAGCTTGCACAATGAGTTGTCGGTTGTGTTGTATTTCTCTCATGGAAGCAATATCTTTCGACATTTTTATTGTAGATAAAATATGCTTCCAATAGAAAAAGAAAATTCAAGAGTTGCTACAACTAAACCATTAGATGAACTTTTTACTAATGTCGGTCAAAAGTTTGAGACAGAGACCGTAAAGCATGAAGGCTATCGTTTTGACTACCCATTAAGATGGTTAAGAGACCCATCTGTCACAAAAGCTATTGGCTTTCGTAGAATGAAGTTTGTGTCTGTAGAAGATAAAAGTTTTCCATTTATTGTAAGGTTTCATATAGATTATATATCTGAAGGGAAACGAAAAATGTGGGAAGAAATTGAGCTAATACAAGTTGACCTTTCATCTGGTTATTATGGAGTATTTCCTGGTTTTAAGGGAAATAATACTCATCCGAATTGTAATTTCAATCTTGACCTCAACATTTTGTTCGGTAATTGCTTTGTATACTCTGTAGAGCTGTATTTTGTTCGTGCGGGCCTGTGATTTTAAACATTCGATGTCAAGTTTTAAAATTTGCTTCGAAGTTGGATGGTCGATTTGATTGGGATCCTTTTGAGTTCTCCTGAGCTTGGCTTCTGTAATAAAGAGCTGAATAGCAGTTGTTCCAGCTTTCTTTGTTTTTCGGAGATGTATTTCCGCTATTGATATTGGGCTTTCACTGTTCGAATGACGCGTGACATTATGAAAAATGGAAATGTTTTTTTTTTCGGGACTACTCATAGTAAAAGTTAAAATAAACGTTTCGTCAACGGAGACCCCCTCTATTTTTTTTTTATTTAATAGTTACCGTTGGAAAAACGTTCATCTCAAATATGAATGAACATAAAAGTTTTTTGTTTTCTATTATATACTTTTTTGTTGTCCAACCGGATAAAAACTGTTTTAACACCATACGTTTTTTGAGAGTCGTCGCCGTTGACTTTTTTTCGTAGAGCACTCAAAATAGTATAACTTTTGTCGGACACGTAAGGGTCTATCGTCGCTACAGAGAACAGTTACAGGCGTCCAAGGAAGTATGCTTTGAGAAGCCCTTTTTCCCTTATAGAATGACATAGGACGGTTATTTTACAAAACGTGGAACAAACTTTGACCGAGTGTTTTTTGTAGCTGAACAAAAAGTGTATTAAACTATGTCAAAAACCCGTTTTTTACCTTTCACTTAAAATGCACACGTAAGCTACGGGTAAGAATATAAGTAAGAGGAAGAGAGCATTGAATACATCCAATACGAAAACTTTCGACACCACAACAACAGTTGGCAACAACAAATGATGAATGACCCCAACTATGTTGCAACAAAAATGTTTTTTCAAGCAACCCTATGCTTTTTAAACCGAGTATATGGTGTGACACCAGAGTAGGTACGGTTTAAGAGCGGCACTTTTAGCGAAAATGGCAGGCTATGGTGGAGCATGCAAAGACGAACCAGCTTATAACCCTCAATAGTCAAATGAATTTGTATTCACTCAAAATCCAAATAACAGATGTCAAAAATCAACAACATAGACATACAGAAACAAATAGTGAAAACGCCAAAGAAACTAGAAATATGACAGAACACACAAAGAAATCTCAATGAGTTAGAACGTAGAGAAATAGAAGAAAGAATGAACAACTGAAAGAACTAAGTACAGAGGGAATATGACGAAAAAGTGTCAGAAAAAGCAAGCAGAAGTGAGCAAAATTGGAGCAAGATGTCATTAATTTGAAAAACGATACTACTCAATATAAAATACTGAACAGATGAAGAGATAAAAAAAAAAGCCCTGACATGACATATATGGATAGCGATGAGTAAATTAAAAAAGAAGTTGAACCAAAATGTAAAGGGCAGAAAACTTTTACAGTTGCAGAAACCAAACCGTTAAGTAATGAATAACTTAGCCAATAGAGAAGTTAAATAATATATCGATTCTGCGCGCTATGCAAAGGCAAGAAGCGCAGAATATATAAAAGCTAACACATGACCTGGTTAGACTGCCCCAACCAACGCGTAAAGCAGCCCAACTCATCAGGTCAATAGGGACAAAAATACAAGCGACTGCAAGATAGTTCAATATGAAGCTTTAACAATGCCTCACTTTAAGAACGGCTTTCGAAGCTCTTCATAGTAAGGTGAAACAAGTGAACGACTTCTCATTGGAAAAGAAACTGAAGTCTGAAGGTTGTCCGACAAAGGGGGAAAAAGGTTCTTAAAAAGAAGTTTAAAGCATACAAATATGACGAAAATAACAGATGCAGCAACGAACAAGGCATTCAAAGTGCTACTGACGCCGTTAGACGCACTGTTGTGAAAAGTCCAGAAAAAAGAGTTTAAACAGACCAAAACAGACCTAGTAAATTTGCTTCCCTTAAAAACGAAAAGTCAGGTAGGGACATTACGCTGCAGATGGAAATAATTGCAGCTGGTGGAACTAATATACCACCTAAACCCTCCAAGAGAAGCACCTGCACCAGGACTACCTAGAACATTTACACTCGTCACCAATGGACACAGACACAGGATGCAGCCAACCACAGCACAACAACCAACCTCCACACCAGCACAACAACCAACCACAACAACCAGCACAGCAAACCATAGAGTTCAAAACCTGACACAACAACCACAACAGAGCAAGGACATTAAGAAGAAGTAGAGAACAAGGAAACCAAGATTCTTAAAAAGGCTTAAAGAAGAGTGTGGTTTCCCCAAGATACTGTTTGACTTTAGTGAACAGTATAAAGAAGCTATAGAAAGTTCAAGATGGAAATACTGACCCAAACCTATTAGCCCTTTTAGTGGCTCAGCACCAAAACGGAATATAATCTCAAACCTGGAAAAATACAAGCTCGCTAAGGATATGATTTAATAGTCATATATCTCAAAGACATGGATGAATTTACTCCGAGATATTTGATGTCAGAGCTAAATGGAAATTCAACTTCGTCATGAAGCGTAAAAAAAATAGAGACGAACGCAAAGAACAAAAGCTTATAATGGGAATGGACGTAGATAGGAAATTGTCTGAAAACGTTCTCGGAATATATGAAATGCCAAGCAGATGAGGTACACAGAAACTCCACAGGAAAATCAGATACAACAAACATGGAAAAAATAGTTCCGCACAACAGCTAGAAGAGCCTGAAGGAAACGGAAAAGTCCTTCCTTTGAGAAACTCCACTCCACAGAACGATGAAGATTTGGAACAGCCGAAAATCTTGAACCCTCAACAAAGTATGCGGTAGATATGGAATATTTCCAAGAGTCTAAAAAAAATTGTCGGGCTGACATATGTAGAAGAATAGTCGAAAAATGTGTTTGCAGACCATACAAAAAGACTCAACATCAATGAAATATCGAGCATAGAATGGAGAACTGAAAAAAAAAGATGTACACAAATACAGACAACCCTTTTTACTTACGAGCTGTTAACGTTCATTTCGGATGAACTCGTTAAAATAAAAGGTTAATTTCGTTCAAGAAAAAACATAATAGAAATGAAAACATTGTTAAAGTTCATTCAGACCTAACCAAGATGGAAAAAAACCTACTTTTGTTTTCTGCACGACGATGAACTACAAATGAAGATGGGGGTCATAAAGCCTAATGCCGGATAGGTGGGTTCATAACTTTACAACACAATTCCAAGAATTGTAGACGCAATGGAAGTCAATTGGTGAAACAGATATAGCTGGTATTTTCAGCGCGGCTTTAATGCCATTGTAAAGATAGTGAAGATGCAGATATATTGGACCAGTATTGAAATGAATATGGCTGATGGAAATATAACACCTGACGTTCTAGAAACATTTTATCTCAAAGAACTACACAGAACCATAAGATGGTATATTTGTGGTGAAGAGTTTAGAAAGAAAGTTAGGGGAGAGAAGGAAGAGAACCTATTGTACATGACCTGCAACGAAAGTTTACAAAATGTATAAAAACTTACTTTGCAGACGATGAACGAGAAGGGATGAATATTTAGAAAACTCAAATGGACAGTACGCGAAATGAAATGTTAGTAATTTCGGAAGAAAACATGTTCCTTGACAAAAAAACAACTACAGAAATAAACGACGGCAAGGACTGAATGATTGGGTAAAAGCTTTTCCATTCAACAAAGAAGATATAGTTGTAACAATGGAAAGAAAAACCAGAAATGGCTACAAAATAATATATTTGGAAACGAGCTATTTCCATATGACACTGGGCACTGTTGAGCGCTTGAACCGGAAACTCAGGAAAGAGTCATGCACAATAACGCGAAAGAACTCAAATACAGACTATGACAAAACTTTTCTAGGCTATAGTTACCTGAGATGGGCGGACCAGAGCCAAAAGCAAAAAAAGGACATGAGTTATATGATTTGCAAAACATACTAGTATCTGAACAATATCAAGATGCACAACTTTCAAGCAGAGGGCAATGGAATGGAAAAAGAAGAGTTAAAAACCTCATCCAGAAGAAAGTAAAGCTTGTCGGAGTGGGTTCTTATTATGACATATAAATCCCAACTATTCTTATAATTTTTACCCATATGAATGAATCGCGCTCAGAATATAACGCCAACAGTTTTGGATGCATGAATGGCAATAGTTTTCGAATGGTATAACGACTGCGGAAGCAATTGCCCATTATGAAAGGTAGAAATAGTCCTGGAACTTACGAATATACAACTGCTGTTTCTTAGGAAAACTAGGTGAGTTTGGAGAGGTTCTTCAAACAACAGTAGAATATTAGCAATGCCGACAGGTTTCATATAATTTCTATTTGACAAATTTTCTTAACGTGGAAACAAGACATTGAATATAAAAACCTTCTGCCAAGTTGTCTGACAGAAAGGTTTGCAATGGAAATTTTCTATAGTCGGATATCCAAGTAATGCTCCAAGAAGTTTTCATGGGAATAAGATATATTCTATACTCTAGACTTAGTTCAAACAGTAACATGGCAAACTATGAATGGTTTCGCTTTGAGAAAACTCAGTACTAACCACAAGCTAGGAACAAACAGACCCCAGTTAGCAACCTGAGAAAATAAGAGAACTTGACCCTAAACGTTCCAGGAGTTATGTTGACTCTTTTGGACAAACTGCAAGCAGCAGTAACCAAAGTAATAACCTGAAACTTAGAGTTCCTTTGTCATCTTTCTATCCTCAGGTTTTTAAGATACTTGCCAACGGGCAGGAAAAATTTCTATCGAACTTACTCCAACAAAAATAACTTAAGTCACTTGCACCAACAAAGAGCCATTCATCTTACAGAAATAGTGGGAGTGAACAAATAAAATGTCATCGCCGACTTTTGCAAAAACAAAGTTGACTTAGACTTTGGTTTCTCAAACTCAGACACTGAAGTAACTATTATTTCAATGACTGCTGGAGATGCTGTGGGACCCGTTTATAGTTCACATGCGAAAAGTTTGAATGCAAGAGAAAGAAAGCAGACTTGCAGTCTATATCGTTGGACCCAGATATTTCAATGCTTTCGCTGACAAATATATGCAGTTCCACTTATGTTCCATAATACACCAAATATCTGTTCAAAGATTTTGCCACGGTGAAGTTGGAAACCAAGCACAAGGTGCTGACCCAGGTTGCAAGACAAGATATTGCTTTAACACGCGAATGAAACATGGCAGATAACTATGTTTGTACTGGTCAGATGAGCGGAACTATAAATGACTATTCTTGCTTCTACAACGCCTGGTATTAAATACCAATAAAACATAGATGGCATAATATACCATAAGAAGAATATCTACAGTGAGATATGAGGTCATGTGATGGCAACTTAATGACTATTGAGGGCTAGCTATGAACTTTACAAACACTCGTCACAAACAACCATTAACCCTGAAATGCAAAAGTTCTATTATGCATAATGGGAAAGTATGGACTCAATACAGGAGGTCAAAAAACTCAATATACAAATGGAGACCGTTCAAGACTTTTGGCTTGGCATTCCCATTTGCTGACTCAGAAGACGTTTATGGGGGTATTATACAACTGTTGGTACAGTTCAAAATACAATATACTGTGACAGAGACGGTCCAGATGAATTGAGAGCAAAGAAGTACAAAACCAATAGCATTTTTCACGGAAGAGTGCTCTTTTGAAGATTCGTTTCGATGAAACCTGCTGGCCCTCTCGCATTGGCATAACACGACAGCTTCCATTCGAGCAGATTTTTGGAGCAGGTCAGTAATTTTCTCTGAACTGATTCTCTCCGTCCAAACTATTGTACAGTAACGCGCCAGTTTCGACATCAATATTGTAAGATAAACTTTCTTTAGAATATCCGGTCAAGTTTTTGTTGTTAAGTTTTCGTCCTGCTTCACGAAACTATTCACCATCTTCAGTTTATTACCAACTCTCTCTCTTGTTTATGAACACATATTTCTGGTTCAGCAAATATCTGCTATTACTAACTATACATTTTCCATTGTTTTGTATAAAGAACTATTCTGTCAATGAATCTTGTATTGTTTGTGTGTGTAAAACTTTGTGCTTCAATTCGAACGAGATACTCAAATACGTCATCTTTTCTATTCTAAGTAAACATGTCCCTTGTTCCGAAAATATGAAGCGTAAGTGTTTCAAAAGGTTTAACTCGGCGATCGGCCAGATGTGAAGTTTAAATTTCAGCCAACTCAAACAAACAGTCAAGAGTGTCTGTGTTGTCCATCGTAAAGAAAGAGATGTTGAAGTGGGGAAAACCATATCACGAAGCGCAAGATCGCTATAACAATATCCTGTAAAGAACAACCAACATACCCCGAATTAGCAGAAGACAATACTATCCGTAGATCTTATTTGTTAATTCGTAAATTCTTTGCAGAGATCGAAACGACTGACCAACAACTAAGAGCAAAATTAAAACTCAGGAGAAGATTTGTCAAGCTTTGGGTATAATGTTTAAACTTGGTCGTAACACAACCGTAAAAAGTGAAACTCATAATGTCATAACGCACCTCATAAGTTTGAGAATATTGAAACTTTTGACAGAGGCAGACGATATATAACATCAAAAGAAATAGAACCCGACATTTGCTTCTGTGGTGTTTCATACAATGTCATTGACAAGATATATGCGTTATGAAAGGAGGTGAAACGTTGAACTTAAAAGATAGTTTCCCAACGTCATAAAATATTGACGACCACAGAACATTTCATTAAAATTACTTGCTAAGTAAATGGAGAAGACTATAGTGGTTTAATACTATTACGACTAATAAACACCTGAGTCATAGTCTAATTCTATAACAACAAACTTACTAAAGTTCCTCAAGGACGATATTGTAAACTAACCTTAAACACAATGACGACTAAAGCCGTTTTGCTCTTTTGCACCTAGACAGACTGTTATTGTTGTGAGAATGGTAAAAATCTCCTTTGAAGATAACCTTACTCAGATAATACCACCAACAGTTTTGTTGAACTTTATTTTAAATACTTTACGTACGAGTTGTTAAACATGTGCTGCAACTAGAGCAGTTTCATTATGTTTGAGATGTCCACGACTGAGTTTAGCTATATAACGGATATGAGCTATAATACAAAAACTTATTTCTGGTTTTTACGTACCAACAGTTCCTATAACAGGAAAAGGTGTCATTACAAGGAATGTCTATTCCATTGGAACATTAAGCACACCAATTCTTATACTATTGTTTCAAACTTAAGGTTCAAAGTGTTATTGCCGAATGTCGACAGAAACTATTATGACCAAAAGATACTTATGCTATAAAAATACTTTCTCTGCTGGTTTGCCTATTTGTTCATTTCGAATGCAGAATTTTCAACCTTAGTGAACTCAAACACTTTTGGCAAGTATAACGTTTGACATTATTAGACCGCAACTTTGTTCCTGGTTAAACTTTTATAGTCCCTATGTATTTGTCAATGAACGGCAGAAAGTTTCGAATTGGAAGATCAACTGGTGAAAGTATTGTAGTTACAAGAACAACTTCAACAACAAATAGGCTCAAGGAACAAACAAATGGACACAACAAAAGGTCAGAGAATATAAAATAATATTTTTTTTATTTTTAATAAAAATGTAACAGAATAGATGTTTCAAGATTTTATGACTTCCAAGCTTCAGAAATATGTGGTCCATTTAGAGACTAATAACAAAAGCCAGTCCGAGAAGTTTGAAACGTTTATCATTTATGTCGACTCTGTCCCGAATGTTAATGTCAGAAAGAAATGGAAATGTGTCTTTAACAAACCTAAAGCGACAAATAAGTTCAGAACAAGAATGTTAGACAGAAACCTTAAGAAAAAAAAAAAAAAATTTAAAAAGAAAAAGGGTTTTTTTTACAAAGTGGAATGAAGATGTAGATGCTTTGGGATATCTTATTGTCAAAGTTAGAGATCTTTTTCCAGTTCAGAGTATAAAGTTCTATACACCATCTCCAAACTTCTATTCTATATCTTCACTGGAATATAAATACGAACAAAGTAGAAATTGAAAGAAAATATATAAAGCTTGGTTAGACCAATGTCAAAGAGAAAATTAATATGCTAATGGAAAACGAAAAGGTTTATTGAGTATATCTAGTTTGGTTTGCAAACATCTTACAACAATACAAAAATGAAACTTGCTCTCATTATAAATTGGAAACAAGGAACAGGTAAGAATTCTTTCTTTACAGATATTTTGTGCAAACTAATTAAGAAGGTTATTCGAGACCCTAATATGACAAACTTAGAAAACATCTTGTGGCAAGTTTTTAACTCCTACATAATTGAGAATAAGTAATGAAACTTAGTAGTTATTGCGAAATGACTCTCAAAAGTAATAGAGAGTGCACATATCAGACAAAAGTTTTAAACTCAGATCTTTGAAGAGTCTTAATAGCAGATTGAAAGTTGGAGTTGATTGATAGAAAGTATATCAAGACTACAAGAGTTATGATGATGTCTGCAAGAACTTCATTATGGTTTTCAATACAATACATGGTTTCCGATGAGAGTTAGAAGTCTATCTGATCAGGAAGCATATGTAGTTGTCAAGCAAACGGATTCTATCTTCAATTCTCATATGCAAGAACAGAATATTTTGACGACTTAGCAGAAACTTTGACATCTACTTTTACAACCACGTTTGATGTTTTCTCATATTTCATGACATTAGAATATTTTAAGTTCAGAGTCAAGACATATCCACAGTACCTGGAGAAAGACAAGGGACATTTGTTCAGAAGACAACCCAGAGAAGTGTATATTGAAACGCTAGCTGTTTATAGATGAGACTACACTTTGAGTGTTTAGATGAAAGGTCCATTGTACGAATTCGTTATAAACAATATTGTCAGGAGATACTGGTTTATTTGTGCAGCGTCTAATCGAACTTCTTGAGCAAATGTCAAAAGTGCTTTTAGAATGTTCAGAACAGGCCGTATAATATACAAAAGAAAAATTTTTAATGGAGTAAATTTTTTAAAAAAAATATTTTGTTTATCCGATAGAAAAAGATACGAAATATATTTCAGTCACAAATATACTGGTGCAGTGTAGATGTAAAGAAGAACTAGACCATTCGTATTGAATTTTACTTCTAACCATTTTGAAAAGTCTTCATGTCAGCAAAGTTTTGGAACATATTCGAAACCAGTTAAGTTTGCTATTGTGACTAAAAATGGTTGTAATTTGAAGACTTAGACATAGGATAGGTTAGTTACAGCAAGTAAAGAAAGTTTTGCAGAAGGTTCTCAACCTAAGAAGGCAAAGCATGACAAACTTGTTATACCTTATGAACCAAGAAAAGCAGACCGGACTATGAATATTATGAGTCTAGATAGTTGAGAGTTCAAGGTGAAATTGGGTAAAACGATTTAGAGTCTAAGCAGTGTTTACTCCTAAAAGAGGAAGAGAAACATTGACATTGACCCAGAAATGGTTCAGAAAAATACAAACTATTTATTTTTTACATGTCAAAATTTCTTTTTCTCTGGACTGTTCAGGTTCTTTTTTTCTTCTTCTACTGTTTCTTTTTTCTTCTTCTTCTAAACTTTCTTCTCTTTCTTTTCTTTCATTCTTCTTCTTCATCCACGTTCTCTGGTATGGAGGGTTATGTCAAACTTCTTCAGAACTCGATAAGCTGCATCTACCATAATTTTTGTAAAAAGGTCTTTGTCATTTATTTTTTTTTTTTTTTTTTTTTTTTTTTTTTTTTTTTAATCAGCTCTTCTATTCTGTTTTTCTTATTTCATCTTCCAAGAACAGCGCAGTGTCTTCTTTGCATTCTAAGAACTATTTTGTTGGACTTCATCTTCAATGCGGTGTCATCTTCTGTCAACAGTCTTCCATTGACATAATTTTAAGACTGAACTCTGCTTTAATGTTTTAGTTCTTGTCCATATTCCCAGAAAACAGAACTTTAGAAACAAATTCACCTGTTCTTGTTTACACTATGTAAGATTTTATGGTCGAGGATGTTTTGTGTCAAAAAGCTTGTCTCGATTAGATAGCGAAATCTCTAGAACATTTTTAAAAGAAAAATTTTAATTTTTCTACAAAAATAATTTAGAAAAACGTTTGCTACATTGACAAGAAATTTGAGAAATGTTTTAAGAACAGAACAAGAGGAAGTTAGAAAATGCTCAGATAAGCCATATAATGACAAAGTTTCTACTTTGCTCAGAAAATGGTAATAACAGGTTAAATATGCACCATCCTGGGTCGGGTAAGACTTCACTTATCTAAAATGGCTGCACACACAAGAATACGTAGATGAGAAGACCCATTCTAGTGAGTTAGTTGTTATTTGTTCGACTTCTGTAATTTGACCATAACCGTCAATTCGTTTAAAGATATTATGAAAAGAGTCTAAGTTAGTATGTATAAAGGAGTACTGAGATTGTTAGATTGAATAAAGAGTACCAAAAGAAGAGTTTTCGAAGTATAATGCTATAAAGAGTATACTATAATTCGAAAGTTATAAAGAACTCCCAATGAAGGAATGCAGAGAATGATTAGAGAAGGATGAAACACTTCAGAAAACAAACCAGAACGAGATAGAATAAGCATTTCGAAAGAAATTGCATCTTACGATTGGAAACGTGACCCTCATAGATTCTTCTGTTATCTTAGATGACTTTGCTTCTCATCCTTTTTTAAAGAACAGAGAACAATAATGTGTCGAAATTCTTAAGAGCCTCAGACACTTTAACATCTTCAGTCGTAATATGTGTACAGAACAGCAAAGAGTTTAAGGTCAAGGAATGTTAAAAGAAATACTTACTGACATTAATACTTTCCCCGGAATGTCCGAAGACGATTGTCAATGGAACTTATGAAAGAGTCCATGGCAGGTAATTTGACAGCATGAACTATGGGGAGAAGGTACAAAGTCATACAAGAGCCGCTCATACTTCTTTCAGAATTCATATCTACGCAAACAAAGTCAAATTGTAAAAAGTCAAGCTGAAAAATAAATGGTTCACTTTACTTGCTTGTTTGAAGTTGTGTCAAAATACCTGTTATTTTTCACGATTTTTAATAGAGTTTTAGGCTAAGACTGATAAATCGGTCTAGAGCAATTTACGATTTTCATACGAATCTCCTTCTCTTCGGTTTCTCCGAAGGAAGCAAGCATATGAGGAAATGTCAAATGTAAATTTCATACGGAATTCAGCAAAAATAATGTTTACTGTTAGAATGTTAGAGTTCATGTTTTCTAACATGTTTTCTAAACATGGTTGATAAACAATAGCAAAATTTCATGAAAATTTCCATACGGAAATTCAATTAAAAATAATGTTTATGTTTAGAAATGTTAGATCTAACATGTTTTCTAACATGTTTTTCTAAACATAACTTGATTTACATAGGTTTTTACATGGTATATTGTTGCGCATGGTAATTCATTGACTCTAAACAATTTCGTAGCTTCTATTTCTCTGTCAGTTATGTCAAAAGTTTTAACGATACCGAAAGTTTCTTTATACTTCATTCTTTGACCGTCAGATAGAAGGAAATGTCCACAGTTGATAGTTTTTGTAATTCAAGAAATTCAAACCGTTCATTTATACTTCTTGCTGGTCTTTTTTCCTGCTTCTTTCTTAAATTGCATAGTCGTTTTCGCATACGTGCTATCTTTTGACGAGGAAGAGTATATTTCCTCATTGCTTGCTTTACATTTGAAAAACATTGCGGCTGTTCGAATTTTTGGCGTTAGCTATATACGTTCTGAATATATCTCCTTGTACTGCAGTCAAAAAGCACAAGGCGTCAATGGGTTTTCATTCATCTTCGAACATAGCGGGGGTCTTTGATTTGTTCGTTCATACTAAGTTACCCCACACCTACTATCTTTATCGTCTTATTTCCCCAAACACATATTTGCAACTAATGAAGACAAAGTTTGTCGTAAGAGTCGTTAAAATTCTTCGACTTTGTAAAGGTCAGAGATGTTCTTATATACCTAATGGTGCAATCTTTGTCCATAACCTTAATGGTTGCAATGAAAACAAGGAATTCATAATTTTACACCGTTTTCGTATGAAGCTTCTTATTTCTAGACTGAGTCAGGTTGCTTTGACTTCTATTTCGTCAATTCGGGACATGGTTAGTTTTTGTTGTTGATTTCATGCAATTTGGGTAAATGGTCAATAAATGTCCTGCATTTCAATAAAGATACTGTTCATTTTTTTCATCTTTCAGCACTAACAGTCCTAATTACTTTGTTAAAAGTTCTTGAGCTTATCTTCTGATTTTTGTTTCGATAAGTAATATGAAGAAGGAATGAAGTTTTTCATCTCTACTAACATATGATGTTGGATCATAACTAATGCGAGTTTGGTGCTGTAATTGTTTTGAATTGTTGTTGTGCCGATTGTTGAAATCATGTCTTTTATACATAAATAAAAAAAATAAATAAAATAACAAAAATAAAACTAATTTATTTTTTATTTCGACGGAAAATTCATGGAAAATTCAAGAGTTTTTAGACCATGTTAGAAAAACGTGTTAGAAAACATGTTGTAGATCTAACATCTAACATAAATTTATTTTTGGTGTAAATTGTCATAAAATTCAAAGAGTTTAGAACAATGTTAGAAAACGTTGTTAGATGAAACATGTTAGATCTAACACTAACATAAACATTATTTTTGCTTGAATTCACAACAAAATTCAAAATTTTGTAAAAAGTCAAGCTTGAAAAAATGGTATAAGTGTTTAGTCTTAGTAAGATGGTAGCTTCTTAAAGCAAATACCATTGCTAGTTTTATGTACGTGAAGAGAAGTACAGATGAATTCAATTACGAAGTACAATTGCAATGAACAATGAAAGGCAACTATTTTTGTTTTTGCACAAAGGGTACTTCTTATCTTCCAATGGTTTACGGCAAGATACTGATACTCACTCATGAGAAATGCCAAAACGGTTTAATAGAAAAATGTTATTTTTCATGTCCCGAAGAACTCGAAGGTGCAACACTCAAATACCGACGAACTCAGAAGAGCAAGCAATGGCAGTATGTTCTTGACAACTTCTTTGAGTTCTCAGGCAGCAGGGGCGCCTTGGAAAATCTGAAGAAACTCCGGAAGCGCAACAGTATAAATTTGAGAGAAATTGCAACTTCAATACTACAGAATTATTGCACAAGACAGGAAACACAAGAGCAGCACCGTGAGCAGCAGCGAGCAAAGCGGTAACATACAAGACTTAAAAAACTTAAGCAGTTTAAAAAAGGTAGGATCATTTGTATGAGCGCTCAAAGTCACGCGCATGAGAAAACTTGCGGTCGGATGTTAGGCTAAGCTCTAACTCTGCCCGTGAGGAGGATGGAAGCGTTACTGTACGTAGAGTAAAACAAGAAACACCTGCGATTGAGAGAGCGTCAACATTGCGGCAATTACATGAACCATGCGGCACAGTAGTACGAAAGGTTCCTAACAATAGAGAATCTCCTAGCTCTGAAACTATCCTCGCTATGAGAAATATAATAGGAAGGATCAGTACAAGTTAACTCGTAATTGTTTATGTTTTTTACTCACACACACTACACACACACACACCGAGTGAGCGAGTGCTGTCTTGACCAGCTTGTGACACACACACACGTACGTCGGAGTGACACTCAGCTTAGGGGCGCTGCGACACCCTTCGTAATTGGCGCATTGCTTCTTAGGGGAGGGAGCTCCAAGTTGGTAAATGATTGTAGGGTATGAATGAGAGCACGTGACCTCGTCAGACTGCCTGAGGGGAGTCTTCTCACAACGGTCACGGAGAGCAGGAAATCTGTGGTACGGAAGGCTTATGAAGGAAGAGACTGAATCTCTGTCGTCTCCTATAGGGGCTGTGGCTAGATTATAGGATCCTTTGACGAGATGCGTCTATACAGACGCCATCTTCGAACCTTGTCATGCACGTGATTTGATCATGAGCGATTCGGAAATTCGCTGGCGGCACTAGAGCATGCTGGAACACCAACCGAGAGTTGGGAGAACGGTATTTTTGTTTAAAAAATGCCCCAAAGAATGAAAACCGTACAGAATAGAGTCCGGGCATGCAACGAAGAGGTAGGCTGTGTATCTGCGTGAGAGCAATATGTGTTCGTCTGCAGAGTAAGTATTGGCGATCTAAGTCTATTGTGAGTATAGTAACAAGTTGAAGGATGGGAAAGTATGAGTATGGTACGGATACGTGCAGAGGAAGTCATGACTTGAGTAGATGCGGACTTATGGCGCTCGGAACGGAACTGAGTGCAGGGGCGCGTGCATTTAAGTTCCCCTCTGTGTTTGGGTATATGGTACTCTGTGTGTATCGTCGGAGCATTCGTCTGTGGCTTAACCGTCGGACCACAACGATAAAAATCTCTGCTCCTAGAGTACTCGCAGGACTTGACAGAGCCAGTACTTTTACTGACAGTTAGCAGTAACTTTTTTCTGACAGTTAGCAGTACTTTTTCTGACAGTAGCAGGTACTTTTTACTGACAGTAGCAGTACTTTATCGTCGAAAACCCTCTCAAAATTTTCCTTTTACTGCTCCTAGCAGTACTTACTGCTCCTAGAGTACTGGCTAGCTGGACAGTAGCAGTAACTTTTTCTCTGACAGGTAAGCAGTACTTTTTCTGACAGTAGCAGTACTTTTTTACTGACGTAGCAGTACTTTACTGAACAGTAAGCTAGTACTTTTCTGACAGTAAGCAATGGTCCGATGGTCGAACCGACCGACGGCAATTTACCTAATTGAAATGTAACGAGCTTTGTTAAGACCTTCCTCAGCAGATATGTAAAGGCAAGCTTGTTAACTGTTGGATAAGGGAAAGGCTGCCTTGAATCTCGAGACTTCGAGACTGAGGAATTACTCAAATTCAGATACCAATCCAGGGACAGCCTACGACGACATACAAGCCAAGCAATAAAAGAAGCTCTTACTCCAAGTCTTTGCCAAGCGTCCTTGATACTACTTCCAAACAGGAGAAGAACCCTTTTCCCAAGAAAATGACCAAATTCCAAGGGTCTCTCCTTCACGATTTCTCGGTCCAGCCGTTCTACATAACTCTTGAGGAGCGCCATCCAAGCCAGTTCAATAAGACATCTCATTTACTCACTTTTTTTTAATGTTTTACTCAACAACTCGTACGCACAGGTTTGGTGTACAACTATTTCGACTGTGAACCTTGTATTGACCGTCTTCCTGTAAATGCAAGTTTGGTCAAACCATGTGGTTTATGGTGGCAAGAAGGACAGTGGGGAAATGTTATCCTGAGCATCTGTTGTTGCCTCAGAGAGAGATTTGAATTTCAAGAGCTCACCTCCCCCAAGAATCAACACCAACACTCAAGTACCAGAGGTCCTCATGTGAAAAGAAGCCTTCTGTAAGTTTCTTATGCCATATACATGTGCACGCTTCGGATAAAAAATTTTTTTCAGTTTTTTGAATGACAGCAAGTTAATTCGTCCCACACAAACTCAATGGACGCGATGAGAGTTCAAAGCATGCTTGAGACGTTGAGAACGAACATAGACGGGCGAAAACTTGGAAGGAAGCTCAAACCGACAATTCTGCAACCAAAATCCTGCCACAAGTCAAGGAACAGATAGCTCCACTTAAATGCTAACAACTAAAAGCTACTCTTGACTCCACTTGATACTTTACGAGTTAGAAGTAAAGGAATAAGACAATTAAATTAAAACTTCCTAACTATGAAGTCTATATGCCAGAAAGTTAGCAGAAAATTGAGAAGAACTTTACCAGAGCTATCTTCACATGTAAGGGACTATACTTCAAGAGCTCCCGCCAAAGATGAATTTTCTGACATTGTCCCCAATTTTGAGTCCGAAAGTCAGGTCTCAGATGTTTCTGAACTTGCTTCCCAACATATCCAGAATATTGAAAACGTTTATGCCTGAACTCTTGCGCAATCTAAAAACGTTTTTTGGTTCTTCATGTTCGATGAACTTTTATCAGGAAGAGAAAACAAACGTTCAGAAGAAGAACCAAGATATTTATTTTAACTTGTTGCTATGAAGCTTAACCGTCATAACAAGCTTTTATTGAAGTAAAAACCGTCATTCTCAAACCGCACTGTCATTTTTTCGATGTCCGAACAAGCACCGAAGGCGAACACGAATAGCAGATTCCACTTTCAAGGTTGCCAGACAAGCGCCAGTTCCAAAATCAAATTAATGCATTGTGAAAGCTCATCTGACAAACACCGTTAAGACGTCTCCAAAGTAGGTCTTATAGGAAGAGATGAAGGACTTCAAGGGAGCTTTGCCTCAATGAAAACAAGCTTCCAATAGAGAAAATGCTGAATGATTGACGGAAACTTGCGCATTTACCGCGAGAGAAGAACCGAGAGACCAGTTTTGCCAACCTCATTCTACCGTGTTCTTCGAAAGATTAGAACGCCATCTGGTAAGGTACTCGAAAGGACAGAACATGCAACACCGTAATTCGTGAACACAGAATGAAGGAAGGAATTGTCGAAGGAATAAGAGAAACACCGGAAGAAGAGAAACACGAAGAAGAGGGAAGAGAGAAACAGAAGAAGAGGAAGTTTTGGTGGCAACACCCTTGTTGCCGAATTGACACTTAACGAAATGTTTCCCAACCCTAACCCATACCAAATCCGCAAGCAGGAGACCGGTCAAGGTCCTTAACCACTCAGTCCTCAACAACTTGGGACACTTGAACCTTAAACCTTCGGATCTGCGGGTTAAATTTCCATGAGGCAAGCTGTGCAATTGAATGGTTCTCAAATCCAGGCAAGAAGATCGAGGTTCAGACACATTGACGGTGACAAGCTCAACAACCGTAAGGAGAACCTCGAGTGGTTCTAGAGAGTAAAAAAATTTTATGTAGGGAACCCGCAAAGTAATTAGGTGTTTATTTGGATAAAGTAATGTGAAATTAAGGTCAATTTGCAAAATTAGCTATTGTTCCCGACCTTTGATTGGACTCTTTCGATCATCCTAGTTGCGTTAGTGAGGTCTGCCAGAGGAGTTCTGGTAGATTGCCAAATCCAAGGAACGATTGTGTCCTCTACCAGGCCCATTGAGGAATGTACTAGCTCGTGAGAGTCTCATGACCTCATATCCCTTGCCACCAACACCGCTCTTCCTTGAACGTAAGGCTTTCTTCCGAAGGTGCTCGAATGCGATTAGGCTGCCTTGGCCATCCGAAATTGTACACTTTTTGTGACTTTGTCAATGTTCGTGTCTCGGTGCCATATCGTCTGACGAAAATAGCAGACAAGACAGGTTATAATATGAGTTTTGAGACCAAGAATGGTGTAACTCGACCTGTCCGATTCGAAAGACTCGCCGAGGGCGCATTGAAAGATTAAACGGGAAGTTAGCCTATGGAAGGGAATATACGATGGACTGGTTGCCAACCTCACCAATCCCACCTCCACCTGCTTTACCTGTTCCTCAATGTAAACTAAGCCTTTCCTGTTTCCAAGAATTCCCAACATTTTAATTAAATTCGAATAAAAATTTTTATTTCATGGCAATGATTTATATTCTGTCGTTTCAGTTAGCCCCAGTACTTACGCTTTGGAGAGGACATGAAGCTTTCCGTGAAAATTTTGTCCCAATTTGAAATTGACCATTCTTCTCACCGACCAATACGCCATTTCAAGTGAGGTTGTGTTGTAGTCCTTCTTCGTTCGGTCATGAGTGCGGTTCAATGCCGTGCTCTAGTAAACCTTTACGTGTGGATTTGACTTCCGAAGAAGAATTTTGTTGTAGTTGTCAAAGGACTGATTTTTTGCGAACTGAGTGGTAAGACCAATGTTCGACAATAGGTTATAATGTGGTTACTCAGAAGCCATTTTTTGCTTTGACTACTTCGGATAGAATTCGTACTGTCAGAAACAAAAGGAGAAAACCTTTCAACAAAGTGTCGACCACTCTCATAATTGTTTACTACTTCAAGATTCTAATTGAGGTTTTTTTAATGAAAATATCCCCATGTCGAATTCATAAAGCAAATTGAGTGTCCAATCTGCAGAGTTTGGGTTGAAGCGTTTACCTATATCATAACAGTTCTTTGTAGACATTTTCCAACTGTATAGATTCCTTACCCGGATACTCAACCCATCTTCGTTTGGATTGCCAGTCCGGAATCAAGTATTGGACATTAACCTCATGGTACGTAAGTCGTTAAGGTCGACTATAGTATATCTTTTCCGTTTGAGTCCGAACTTGTCCGCCAACCAATTGGTCCTTTTGGTGAATTCGAAGTGAGTTCTTATCTTCATGAAACTTCTCCTGTTTATCTCATAAACATCGTGTCGAAGCAACACTGTTCGATCATGAAACCCTTCTGACCTTAACACTCAGATGCTCTCACAATACATATTGACGTCAATTGGATGTTCTCAATGGATTAGTTTTTACTTTATCAGGCATCTTGAAGTTGCTTTCAAACCGTCATTGGAAGTTCTTTCTGGTTCGAGGTTGTATCCGAACAATCCATAACTCCGTTGTGGAATGTGTACTTCTTTTGGTAACTAGTAACTTTGTCCCTGGAACAACTTTTGTGCTTGCTAGACAGTGAAAGTTTGTTTCGTGCTTTTGGTAATAAAGTTTCTGTGAAGCTTGTCCATGCTGGAGATTGGGTTCAAACAAAACCTTTCTCAACGAAAAGAAATGTTCTACAAGCTCTGACAATGTTTGCACTTTGCCTTTTTCGACAAGGTGGGTTGTAAGACTTTTCGTTCAACATGAAGTGAAGTTGATGGCACAATAACCAACTTTCAACCATGGTAAATCTTTGTCACAAACATATGTCGTCAAGTGAAGAACCTTTATGGTCTGTAGGTATGTGTTGACCTCGGCTATTGACAACTTTTGCCAACGTGGCCATTTTTGCAATTGAAGCCTTGAAGCATGAGTCCTTATGTCGTCTTCACACAATGACTCAAGATACTTCAAAGAATTCTTCTCATCGTGTAACAGAGACCAGAGTTCCTGAGAACATTGTAAGAATAGCAAAGGTTCATCTGACAATTGTTTCCAAGTTGAATTGTAAATTCCCATAACCTTGTCAAGTCATATGTCAGACGATCTATTTTTATGAAGGGAAAGTATCCAGGCCATAGTATGTTGTCTGAAACTGACTTGAGGGTTAAGGTTCAATGCTGCGCATTTCACGAATTGAACACTTAGCAATTGCTTTCAATTGTCATTGAATAAATGTTCTGAAGTACCTGAGTACAAACCATCGGTTGTGTCTCATCTTTGTTAGTCTATTTGAAAGCCGTCCAAGCAAAGTTTTGCGGACTTCTGGTGTTTGTTCAAATTGCATTGTGCATAGTAAATTGACCATACAAATCTGTTATGGTCAATCTGAGATTGGGTGTCCTTTTCTTAATTTCGTCTATGAATTGCAAGCAACGTACTCCCTAGAAGCCCTTCTTTTGTTTCTTTCCTTCGTCAAGTTTACTAGTAAAAGGTTGTTCGACCAGATGTTAATTGAACTATCTAACTTCAACGATATCTTCTCATTATGCAATCTTGTTCTTTCCATGGGAAGCATGATCATCCCTTGCACTACCTTTTTTCCTTCTCAAAAGATGGCAATTGTTCGTCCTAACATGTTTACAGTAGAATCTGGGCAAAGCCGTCGTGTCCTTCAAATTCGAAGGTTCACTGAACATCGAAAGTCCATGTGCCAGTAAGACGTTCTTCTTCTATCCTCTCTAGTCTGTTTGATAATTGGTACGTGCTGTTTCCAAATCCATTTCGTAGGCGAAGACCAGCAGTTTTGTCATTAGACTTTTAATGGGTCTTCCCTTCCTATATTTTAAAATCTTCGAACTCTCCAACATATCTTATGCAACTCTGCTTTAATTTCGCAGACTTCTATCCATTCTATATGGGGGCATTGTTTATAAAAATAAAAAATACTTTTTTTTCTTTACTTTACATAACCACCTGCGCATAGGAAGTTCTTGACGCCAACTTCCATACCAGCTAATGAGGTTGACGTTGGTTTATGTTTGGAAACTAAACTTTGGTTTGGTTTATCTTGCAGTTTTTGTTTGTTTCTTCTTCTAATTCGGTTTTTCGTCACTTTTTTCGGTTCCTCTGACTTTTACCCCACCTGCAGACAGTTGTGTCGTCAACATCTTCATAAATATCATATGCCATTTGTTTTTTTTGTTTTCCTTTCAACTTTTGTGTTTGTTGTATAAGTTTAGAATTTTCGACTCTAAAGTCAATGAGATGTTCTATAGATAAACTGTTTGGTCAGTGAACGTAAACTTTCCAATTGTTGTCTCGAAAGCTCCTTCAGACTTCAATATTTTATTTGTGAGAGTCTGTTTCTTTTTTTTTGAGATAAATAGCCGTTCATTCTTGAAAAGTGACTTTGTAGGTTAGGTGTTTGTAATTTCCCAGACCTGGCACTTTCCTATTATTGAATTTTCTCTTCAATCTGTAAAGTTTCTTTGACAGGTTTTGACATGGTTCTGAACTTTTGTTTTGGGTGTCCAATCTAGCCGTTTCAACTTCTTCGTCACTTTCATATCTCAGTAAAAAATTTTATGTTTGGTTTGTTTTCAACTGGTTGTTTAGGTTTTAAGTCGGTCTAAAACTTCCTGAGGTATAGAAGAACTTGACAACAGTGGTGTAGTAACTGCTGGAAGTCGACAAATCCATCTGTGAACCCATTTGTCCTCAAATGCTGTAATTGTTTTCATTTCATCTCGGTAAAAATTGTTACATTCCCACGTTTGAGGCGGTTAGGTTGGTTATTGTTTAACCCACTGTTGGTCATGGTTAAATATCCTCTGTTAAAGAATCTTTCAACCTGGTCCATATAGTGGTCCTGGCTTGGTTATAGTAGTCAATTTGCTTGTTATAATAGTTTTCCTGCTTGTCTTCGCTACAATTGTCTCCATCCTTGAACTTTTCTCTGTTTCAGATTTTGAAAAAGATTTGCTGCATCTCGTGCCTACGTCCCAACCTTTCTGTACAGGTTTGTATATGAATAGGTTGTGCTTTCTTCTCTTTTCAAGTTATAACTAATGTAGCTCAAATCTTTCCCCGTCCATTCCAAATGCACCTCTGGCTATTGTACTCCACTGCGGTAAAAATCTGGATGCAACTCCTGCTAATAGCGCACAAATAAACCCATTTCTTTATAGGTGTAAAAAATGACCGAATTCCGAACAAAGGACCCTATAGTTTATGCTAAAAGCGACAAAAGAAAGCACTTCTCAAAAAATTCTGATAACTCCTTTTGAACGATATCCTAGTTGAGTTAGAAGGGAAGTGAAAAATTGAATGCATCATCTCACCTCAGAGACCCTAGTCAAATATTTGAATCCAGTCAGGTGATGTGATATCGATCCAACCAAAAAATCTAGTGTATGTCAAATCTAGGTCCTCATAGGGAAGGATTTCGTGGATTACCAAATGCAGATAATGTGTATGCATATACAACAACAGGCGATCAAAGCAAACTTTTCGAACCATCTGTAATTTCATTTAATAAAGTTTCTGGCAATAATCCAACAGTTGTCATCAATCCTGATTCAAAGTTCCAAACGATCGATGGATTTGGAGCTGCTATTACAGGTTCCACAGCATATAACTTAAAACAAATGACTCAAGAAGCAAGAGACAAGTTCCTTAAAGATACATTCGATCCAGACACAGGTATGGGCTATTCTTTCATTCGTATTTCTATCGGTTGCTCAGACTTTTCTCTCAAAGATTTCACAGAATGTGATAAAGAAGGAATTGACAATTTCGCTCTTGATTCCGAAGATACAGACATTATCATCCCAATTATACAGCAAATTCTCAAGATTAACCCTTCTGTTAAAATTATTGCAACTCCTTGGACTCCTCCTATTTGGATGAAGGTTTCAGACCTGTCCACCCTTAGAAGACATAATTCCTTCATTTCTGGTTACCTTGATCCAAGACTTTACCAAGAATATGCTACTTATTTTGTCAAATACGTCCAAGCAATGGCCAAATACAATTTTCACATCTACGCCATCACATTACAAAATGAGCCACTTAATAAAGGCAACTCCGCTTCTTGTTTCATGGGCTACGAGCAACAAAGAGATTTTATTAAGACAGCTCTTGGTCCACAGTTCGCTGCAAACAACATTTCGACAAAGATCATTATTTACGACCATAATTATAACTACGATAACATTGTTACTCAAGAACATTATCCAGTTCACATTTACGATGACGCCGAGGCTAATAAATACATTGATGGTGCTGCTTATCATGCTTATGGTGGTTCCAACACAGAAATGGACTATGTTACTAGCAAATATCCTAATAAGAATTTATATTTCACAGAAATAGCAATTGGCGAATGGAATTACAATTTCCAGGGCGACTTGATGTGGAATACACGTGAAATCGGTATTGGAACCCTTAATAAAGGCAGCAAATGCGCAATCATGTGGAATTTGCTTCTTGATACAAACCATGGACCATATCGTCCAAATGGATGCTCCAATTCCTATGGAGCAGTTGATGTTAAAGTTCCTGGTTACTCAGAGCTCATTTACAGGTCTCATTACTATGATATGGCACATCTTTCCAAAGTTATTAAGCCAGACTCCATCAGACTTGGAACAACAGTCTCAGGAAGCTCAAATGTCTATGCTACATCAGCTATTAACACAAACGGATTCATTGGCGCTGTTTTACTTAATGATCAGGACCAAGACGTCACTGTTTCAGTCCACTGTGGCTCCCATGCATTTGATGTCCCGATGTCAAAGAGATCTGTTGTTTCCGTCATTTGGAAACAATAAATGAAAAAAAATTAATTTTAAATTTTAATAAATAGTTTCAAATATATATTGAATTTCCTCATATTTCTTCTGAACATAATTATCTAACACAATATATTATGATTTGAAACATTATACACAATCAGAATTTTGATTTTCTCTTTTTTTAATCTATAACCTTGTACAATGAAAAAAAAAAAAAAAAAATGGTAGTGGGGCTTCCAGGGGCTGCGCCCCTTCTAGCCCTGATGATGTTTAGTATAAATGAAGTTTTTATTCGGAAAATTGTTAGTCTTCTGGTGTGAATTCGGAGGACTCTTCTTCTTCCTCCTCCTCTTCTTCCTCTTCTTCGTCATCGTCGGCGGAGTGGAAGAGGACGTAGTTCATCCAAATTCTGTATGGACGTCCTGATTTGGATTTAAATGAGATGGACATATTTTGTGTGAGTGTTATTTCAGTTTCGATAAAGAGTTGGTGTGCTGGTTTGAATATATGTTCGACGTAGGAGAATTTGTGCAACTCATCTTCTCCCAATTCTGTATTGATACAGACTTCGATGAAGTCACCACTGAGAATGTCTTCACCTGTGGGCATATCCACAACAATTAAATGAACGACACAATAGTTGTGAAATTCATTAGTAGGAAATACTGTTGCAGGCGTATTATATGAGGGGAAAAATGTTTTTTCTTCCCCAAATTCATCTGCTACTTCATCTTCATCGTATCCGTTGTTAAAAGCTTTAAATTCATGTACAATTTGAGCAAATTGTTGACGGAGATTTGGTGGCATACGTAAGCAAGCTTGTAACAATGTCCTACCTTCCACACACTCAGCAAATATGGGAAGGTAGGAACATATAATGTCCGTCAATTGGTCCTGGTTGGGGACCAATTGACAGAGTTTTGTGTATGCCGTTATTGTTTCTTTAACGGTATTTGTGTAGATACGGTTATATGGAGTATTTCCCTGGTTGTTAAGGGAAAAATACTCATCCGATTGTAATTTCAATCTTGACCTCAACTCTTTGTTCGGTATTCTTTGGTCTATTCTTAGAGCTGTATTTGTTCGTGCGGGCTGTGATTTTAAAACATTCGAGTCAAGTTTTAATTGCTTCGAATTGGATGTCGATTTGAATTGGGAGTCTTTTGAGTTCTCCTGAGCTTGGTTCTGTATTAAAGACTGAATAGCAGTGTCAGCTTCTTGTTTTTCGAGATAGTATTCTATTGAATTGGGCTTCACTGTTCGAGACGCGTACATTATGAAAAATGAAATGTTTTTTTTTCGGACTACTCATAGAAAAGTTTAAAATAAACCGTTTTCGTCAACGGAGACCCCCTCTATTTTTTTATTTTATTTAATAGTTACCGTTGGAAAACCGTTCCATCTCAAATATTGAATGAACTATAAACGTTTTTTGTTTTCTATATATACTTTTTTGTCCAACGGTAAAACTTTTTACACAACGGTTTTTGAGAGTCGTCGCCGTTGACTTTTTTTGTAGAGCACTCAAAATAGTATAACTTTGTCCGGACAAGTAAGGGTCTATCGTCGCTACAGGAAAAGTTACAGGCGTTCCAAGGAAGTATGCTTTGAGAAGCCTTTTTCCCTTATAGAATGACATAGGACGGTTATTTTACAAAACTGACAACACTTTGACCGAGTAGTTTTTTGTGCTGAACAAAAAGTGTCATATAAACATATGTCAAAAACCGTTTTTTACTTCACTTAAAATGCCACGTAAGCTACGTAAGAATATACGTAAGAGGAAGAGAGCATTGAAACATCCAATAGTAAAACTGACACCACAACAACAGTTGCAACAACAAATGATGAATGACCCCACTATGTTGCAACAAATGTCAAGCAACCCTATGCTTTTAAACCGAGTTATTGGTGCACAGAGTGGAGGTTTAAGAGCGGCACTTTTAGCGAAAATGGCAGGCTATGGTGGAGCTGCAGACGGAACAGCTTATAACCCTCAAAGTCAAATGAATTTGAGTTCACTCAAAAATCAAATAACAGATGTCAAAAAGTCAAACATAGACATACAGAAACAAATAAGTGAAAACGAAAAGAAACTAGAATATGACAGACACACAAAGAAACTCAATGAGTTAAACGTAGAGAAAAAGAAGAAAGAAGAACAACTGAAAGAACTAAGTACAGAGGAATATGCGAAAAAAGTGTCAGAAAAAGCAGCAGAAGTAGCAAAAATGGAACAAGATGTCATAAATTTGAAAAACCATACTACTCAATATAAAATACTGAAAGATGAAGAGATAAAACAAAAAGCCCTGAAGACATATATGGATAGCGATGAGTATAAAAAAGAAGTTGAAGCAAATGTAAAGGCAGAAAAACTTTTACAGTTGCAAAACCAAACCGTACAGTATGAAAACTTAGCACAAGAAAGTAAAAATAACGACGCGGCTATGCAAAAGGCAATGAAAAGCGCAGAATATATAAAAGCTAACAATGACTGGTTAGATGCCCAAGCCAACGCTAAAGCAGCCCAACTCATAGGGTCAATAAGGACAAAAATACAAGCGGATGAAGATAGTTCAAATGAAGCTTTAACAAATGCTGACTTTAAGAACGCTTTCGAAGCTCTTCATAGTAAGGTGAAACAAGTGAACGACTTCTCATCTGGAAAGAAACTGAAGTCTGAAGGTTTCGACAAAGAGTTAAAAGAAGTAGCACAAAATATGACGAAAATAACAGATGCAGCAACGAGACAGGCAGTTCAAAGTGCCTATGACGCCGTTAGAGCAACTGTTGTGAAAAGTCAAGAAAAAGAGTTACAACAGACCAAAACAGACCTAGTAAATGCTTTCTTAAAAACGAAAAGTCAGGTAGGACATTACGCTGCAGATGGAACATATGTGCCAGCTGGTGGAACTTATATACCACCAAACCCTCCAAGAGAAGCACCTGCACCAGGACTACCTAGAACATTTACATCGTCACATGGACACAGACACAGGCATGCACAACAACCAGCACAACAACCACCTCCACAACCAGCACAACAACCAACACAACAACCAGCACAGCAACCAACAGTTCAAAACCCTGCACAACAACAACCACAAACAGAGCAAGGACATAAAAGAAGTAGAGAACAAGGAAACCAAGAATTCTTAAAAATGCTTAAAGAAGAGTGTGGTTTCCCAGATACTGTTGACTTTAGTGACAGATATAAAGAAGCTATTAGAAAGTTCAAGGATGGAAATACTGACCCGAACCTATTTAGCTTTATGGCTCAGCACCAAAACGGATATAATCTCAAACCTGGAAAATACAAGCTCGCTAAGGGATATGATTTAATAGCATATCATCCAAATGACATGGATGAATTTACTCCGAGATATTTGATGTCAGAGCTAAATGACAATTCAACTTTCGTCATGAAACGCGTAAAAAATAGAGACGGAACGAAAGAACAAAAGCTTATGAATGCGGATGACGTAGATAGGGAAATTGTTGAAAACGGTCTCGGAATATATGAAATGCCAGCAGATGAGGTACAAGAAACTCCACAGGAAGAAGTTCAGATACAACCAGACATGGAAGAAATAGTTCAGCAACAACAGCTAGAAGAGCCTGAAGGAAACGAACAAGTCCTTCCTTTGGAAACTAACTTCACAGAACTAGATGAAGATTTGGAACAGCCGAAAAATCTTGACCCTCAACAAGAGTATGCGGAGAATATGGAATATTTCCAAGAGTCTAAAAAAAATTCGGCTGACATAGTAGAAGAATATCGAAAAATGTTTGCCGACATACAAAAGACTCCAACATCAGATGAAAATATCCAGCATAGAATGGAAGAACTGAAAAAAAATGTACACAAATACAACAACCCTTTTTACTTACGAGCATTTAACGTTCAATCTTCGGATGAACTCGGTGAAAATAAAAGGTTAAATTTCAAGAAAACATATAGAAATGAAACATTGTTTAAAGTTCATTCAGAACCTAACCAAGATGGAAACAAACCTACTTTTGTTTCTGCAGACGATGGAACTACAATGAGATGGGGTCATAAAGCTAATCCGGATAGGTGGTTCATAAACTTACAACCACAATTCCAAGAAGTTGTAGACGCAATGGAAGTCAATGGTGAACCAGATATAGCTGGTATTTTCAGCGCGGCTTTAATGCCATTGAAAGATATGAAAGATGCAGATATTTTGGACCAGTATGAAATGAACATGGCTGATGGAAATATAACACCTGACGTTCTAGAACATTTATCTCAAAGAACTACACAGAACCATAAAGATGGTATATTTGGTGAAGAGTTTAGAAAGAAAGTTAGGGAGAGAGAAGGAAGAGAACCTATTGTACATGACCTTGCAAACGAAAGTTTACAAAATGTCATAAAAACTTACTTTGCAGACGATGAATCGAGAAGGGATGAATATTTAAGAAAACTCAAATGGACAGTACCAAATGAAATGTTAGTATTGAAAAACATGTTCCTTGACAAAATAAAACCAACTACAGAAATAAACGACGCAAGACTGAAAGATTGGGTAAAAGCTTTCCCATTCACAAAAGATATAGTTGGTAACATGGAAAGAAAACCAGAATGGCTACAAAAACATATATTTGGAAACGAGCTTATTCCATATGGACAGGCACTGTTTGAAGCGCTTGAACCGGAAACTCAGGAAAGAGTCATGCAAACAATACGCGAAGACTCAAATACAGACTATGACAAACTCTTTCTAGGATATAGGTTACCTGAGATGGGCGACCAGAGCCAAAAGGCAAAAAGGACATGGGAAATTTGCAACATACTAGATGAACATAATGCAAAGATGCAACAACTTCAAGCAGAGGGCAATGAAGGAAAAAGAAGAGTTAAAAACTCAGTCAGGAAGAAAGTAAAGCTTGGTCGGAGTGGGTTCTATTATGACATATAAATCCAACTATTCTATATTTTTACTCATATGAAATGTACGCCGCTCAGAATATAACGCCAACAGTTTTGGATGCCATGAATGGAAATGTTTCCGAATGGTATAACGAATGCGACAATGCCATTAGAAGGTCAGAAATAGTTCCTGGAACTTACGAATATACAACTGCTGTTTCTTATGGAAACGTAGGTGAGTTTGGAGAAGGTTCTTCAACAACAGTAGATATTGCTTGCGACAGGTTTCATATAATTTCTATTGACAACTCTTTCTTATACGTGGAACAAGACATTGAAATAAAACCTTCTGCCAAGTTGTCTGACAAGAAAGGTTGCAATGGAATTTTCTATGTCGGATACCAATATGCTCCAGAAGTTTTCATGGGATATAAGATATATTCTAACTCTGACTTAGTTCAAACAGTAACATGGGCAAACTATGAATGGTTCGCTTTGAGAAACTCAGTACAACCACAAGCTAGAGAACAAACAGACCAGTATGCCACCATTGAGAAAATAAGAAGACTTGACCCTAACGTTCCAGGAGTTTATGTTGACCTTTCTGGACAAACTGCAGCAGCAGTAACCAAAGTAAAACTGAAACTTAGAGTTCCTTTGTCATCTTTCCTCATCTTCAGGTTTTTAAGATACTTGCCAAACTGGGCAGGAAAAATTTCTATCGAACTTACTCCAAGCAAAAATAACTTAGTCATTGCACCAACACAAGACCCATTCACTCTTACAGAAGTAGTGGGAACAAATAAAATGTCATTCGCCGACTTTTGCAAAAACAAAGTTGACTTAGACTTTGGTTTCTCAAACCTCAACACTGAAGTAAACTATTATTTCAATGCTGCTGGAGATGCTTGGGACCCAGTTAAGTTCACATGCGAAAAGTTTGAATGCAAGAGAATAGAAAGCAGACTTGCAGTCTATATGTTGGACCCAGATATTTCAAATGCTTTAGCTGCCAAATATATTGCAGTTCCACTTATGTTCCCTATACACCAAATATCTGTCAAAGACTTTGCAGGTGAAGTTGGAAACCAAAGTGCTGACCCAGGTGCAAGAACAGATATTGCTTTAACAACTGCAATGAAACATGCAGATACTATGTTTGTACTGTTCAGACGAACTATAAATGACTATTCTTGCTTCTACAACCCTGGTATTAAATACCATATAAACATAGATGGCAAATATTATCCAAGAGAAGAATATTCTACAGTTGAGGATATGAGGTCATACAACTTGACATTAGATGCTATGAACTTTAACAACAACTTCACAACAACCATTAACCCTGAAATGCAAAGTTCTATTATGCCATATGTGAAAGTATGGACTCATACAGGAGGTCAAAAAACTCAATATACAAATGGAGACCGTTCAAACTTTTGGCTTGGCATTCCATTTGCTGACTCAGAAGACTTTATGGGTGGTATTTCAACTGTTGGTACAGTTCAAATACAATATACTGGTGACAGAGACGGTCCAGATGAATTGAGAGCAAAGAAGTTTACAAAACCAATAGCACTTTTCACGGAAGATGCTCTTTTGAAGATTCGTTCGATGAAACCTGCTGGGGCTCCTCAGATTGGCATAACGACAGCTTCCATCGAGCAGATTTTGGCAGCAGGTCAGTAAGTTGTTCTTGAACTGACTTCTCTCCGTCAAATATTGACAGTACGCCAGTTTTGACATAATATTGTAAGATAAACTTTCCTTTAGAAATATCGGTCAGTTTTGTTGTTATATTTTTGTCTGCTTCAAGAACTTTCACCATTTCAGTTATACCAACTTTCTTTGCTTTATGAAAATATTTTGGTTCAGCAAATATTGCTATTCTATAACATTTTCCATTGTTTGTATAAAGAACTATTCTGTCAATGAACTTGTATTGTTTGTGTGTGTAAACTTTGTTCTGCTTCAATTCGAAGAGATACTCAAATACGTCCATCTTTTTATTCTAAGTAAAATGTCATTTCCGAAAAATAGAAGCGTAAGTGTTTCAAAAGGTTTAATGGCGATGGCAGATGTGAAGTTAAATTCACCAACTCAAACAAACAGTCAAAGTGTTGTTGTCAATGTCAAAGAAAGAGATGTTGAAGTGGGGAAACCATACGAAGACGAAGATGGTATAACAATAGTTCCTGTAAAAGAACAACCAACATACCCTGAAGTTAGCAGAGACTTAAGTTCTGTTGCAGATATTCGAAACGACTACCAACAACTTAAAGACAAACTTAAAACTCAGGAGAAGATTTGTCAAGCTTTGGGTATAATGTTAAACTTGGTCGAACACAACCCTGTAAAAGTGAACTCATATGTCATCGCACCTCATGAAGTTTTGAAAGAACTATTGAAACTTTTGACAGAGGCAGACGATATAAACATCAAAGAAATAGAACCCGACATTGCTTGCTGTGGTGTTTCATACAATGTCATTGACAAGATATACGTTATGAAAGGAGGTGAAACGTTGAACTTAAAATATAGTTTCCCAGACGTCATAAAAATATTTGACGACCACAACATTTCATTAAAATTTACTTGCTAAGTAAATGGCAGAAGACATAGTGGTTTATACTATTACGACTAAAAACCCTGAGTCATATAATTCTATAACAACAAACTTACAAAGTCCTCAAGGACGATATTGTAAACTAACCTTAAACACAATGACGACTAAAGCCTGTTTTGCTCTTTTGACACCAGAAGACTTTATTGTTGTGAATGGTAAAAAATACTCCTTTGAAGATACTTACTCAGATATACCACCAACAGGTTTTGTTGACTTATTTAATACTTTACGTACGAGTGTAACATGTGCTGCAACTAGAGCAGGTTTCATTATGTTTGGATGTCCGACTGAGTTTACTATAAACGATATGAGCTATAATACAAAACTTATTTCTGGTTTTTACTACCAACAGTTTCCTATAACAGGAAAAGGTGTCATACAAGGAATGTCTATTCCATTGACATTAAGCACACCAATCTTATATATTGTTTCAAACTTAGGTTCAAAGTGTTATTCGAATGTCGACAGAAACTATTATGACCAAAAGATACTTATGCGTATAAACAATACTTTCTCTGCTGGTTTGCCTATTGTTCATTCGAATGCAGAATTTTCAACCTTAGTGAACTCAAACACTTTGGCAAGTATAACGTTGACATTAGTTGACGCAAACTTTGTTCCTGTAAAACTTTTATGTCCTATGTATTTGTCAATGACGGCAGAAAGTTTCGAATTGGAAGATGCAACTGGTGAAAGTATTGTATTACAAGAACAACTTCAACAACAAATAGCTCAAGAACAACAAATGGAACAACAAAGTCAAGAATAAAAATAATATTTTTTTTATTTTTATAAAAATGTACAGAATAGATGTTTCAGATTTTTATGACTTCCAAGCCTTCAGAAATATGTGTCCATTTAGAGACTATAACAAAGCAGTCGAGAATTTGAAACGTTTAGTCATTTATGTCGACTCTGCCCCAGAATGTTATGTCATGAAAGAATGGGATGTTGTCTTTAACAAACCTAAAGCGACAATAGTTTCAGAACAAGAATGTAGACAGAAACTTAAGAAAATAAAAGTTGTACAAGTTGGAATGAAGATGTTAGATGCTTGGGATATCTTATTGTCAAAGTTAGAAGATTTTTCAGTTCGAGGTATAAAGTTCTATACACCTTCTCCAAACTTCTATTCTATCTTCACTGGATATAAATACGAACAAGTAGAATGGAAAGAAAATATTATAGAAGCTTGGTTAGACCATGTCAAAGAAATTATATGCAATGGAAACGAAAAGGTTTATGAGTATATCTTATGTTGGTTTGCAAACATCTTACAACATCCAAGTGCTAAAAATGAAACTGCTCTCATTATAATTGGAAAACAAGGAACAGGTAAGAATACTTTCTTTACAGATATTTTGTGCAAACTATTAGAAGGTTATTCGAACCCTAATATGACAAACTTAGAAAACATCTGTGGCAAGTTTAACTCCTCAATTGAGAATATGAAACTTATAGTTTGCAATGAACTTCAAAGTATAGATACAACAAAAGTTTTAAACTCAGATGCTTTGAAGAGTCTTATAACAGATAAAGTTGGAGTTGTTGAAAGAAAGTATAAAGACTCAAGAGTTTGTGAGAATGTTGCAAACTTCATTATGGTTTCAAACAATACTGTTCCGATGAAGTTAGAAAGTTCTGACAGAAGATATGTAGTTGTCAGAACGTCAGATTCTCATATGCAAGATACAGAATATTTTGACGACTTAGCAGAAACTTTGACATCTGACTTTTACAACCACTTGTTCTCATATTTCATGACATTAGATATTTCTAAGTTCAATCCAAGACAAATTCCACATACCGAAGAAAGACAAACATTGTTAGAAGCAAACAAGAGTGTATATGAACTGTTTATAGATGAGACTAACTTTGAGTGTTTAGATGAAAGGTCATTGTACGATTCGTATAAACAATATTGTCAAGAATATGGTTATATGGCAGCGTCTAAACGAACATTCTTGGCAAATGTCAAAAGTCTTTTAGATGTTCAGAACGGCGTATATACAAAGAAAAATTTTTATGAGTAAATTTTAAAAAAAATATTTTTTTATCCGATAGAAAAGATGACGAAATATATTTCAGTCAACAAATATATGTCAGGACTTAAAGAAGAACTAGACCCATTCGCTTATTTGAATGTTTACTTCTACCATTTTGAAAAGTCTTCATTCAGCAAAGTTTGGAACATCGAACCAGTTAAGTTTGCTATTGTGACTAAAAATGGTGCGAA